>NC_053389.1:483378430-483688131 GCF_905171765.1 Bufo bufo
ACGTAACAGGGATTAAACTGATAGGAATAGTACTACTTAACATACCACTCATATTGGGATTGCATAGTAAATTGCACGGCGCACGCGCAGTGCCCCAAATTAGAAGTAAGAGACCGACCAAGCATCTTTTTCCATCTCCCGGTTCCTAAAATCTATTCCATACATGTCCTCTGATAGGGGACGTAACATGGATTAAACTAATAGGAATAGTACTACTTAACATACCACTCATATCTGGATAGCACAGTAAATTGCACGGCGCACGCGCAGTGCCCCAAATTCGAAGTAAGAGGACCAACCAAGCATCTTTTTCCATCTCCCGGTTCCTAAAATCTATTCCATACACCGTCCCGTGATAGGGGACGTAACAGGGATTAAACTGATAGGAATAGTACTACTTAACATACCACTCATATTGGGATTGCATAGTAAATTGCACGGCGCACGCGCAGTGCCCCAAATTAGAAGTAAGAGGACCGACCAAGCATCTTTTTCCATCTCCCGGTTCCTAAAATCTATTCCATACACGTCCCCTGATAGGGGATGTAACAGGGATTAAACTGATAGGAATAGTACTACTTAACATACCACTTATATTGGGATTGCATAGTACATTGCACGGCGCACGCGCAGTGCCCCAAATTGGAAGTAAGAGGACCAAGCATCTTTTTCCATCTCCAGGTTCCTAAAATCTATTCCATACACTACACCGGCCCCTGATAGGGGACAAAACAGAGATTAAACTGGTAAGAACAGATTTTTTTAATAAAAAAAAAAAAGGACAGCCTCTGCAGAGCTGGGTATTTTTTGGACGCGTTACTGAACGCTCATGCACAATGGCTGTAGGCTCATGTGTCCTTTTGCGGAGGTGACAAACCTGGTCAGTCAAACCCAAGGCAACATCATCGACATCATCCCATATGCGTTTTTTCTGGAGCGTGCCCTGCGAAGAGTGCTGGATCAGACCGTATATGAGCATGAAGAGGAAGAGTTGTGGTCACCATCACCACCAGAAGCAGCCTTGTCGTCGTCGATTGATGGACCTGCGGCAATGCAGAGAGAGGAGTCTGAAGAAGAGGAGTCAGAGGAGGAAGGTGGCTTTTAGAAGATGGAAGACCAACCACAGCAGGCGTCCCAGGGGGCTTGTTGTCACCTTTCGGGGACCCTTGGTGTTGTACGTGGCTGGGTGGAGGAAGAGACCTTCAATGACGTCAGTGAGGACAAGGAACAGGACATGGCTAGCTTGGTATCCAACCTTGTGCAAATGGGTGTTAGTCCCCTTGAAACAACTTTTCATTCACTATTGTGGCCAGAAAGAGTCCCTGTAGGTTTTAAAATTCGCCTACCTATTGAAGTCTATGGCGGTTCGCCAGGTTCGCCCGTTCGCGAACATTTGTGGAAATTTGCGTTCGCCGTTCGCGAACGGAAAATTTTATGTTTGTGACATCTCTAATAGTGTTTAAGAAAATTTCCAAAATCCACTTTAACCACCTCAGCCCCCAGTGCTTAAACACCCTGAAAGACCAGGCCACTTTTTACACTTCTGACCTACACTATTTTCACCGTTTATTGCTCGGTCATGCAACTTACCACCCAAATGAATTTTACCTCCTTTTCTTCTCACTAATAGAGCTTTCATTTGGTGGTATTTCATTGCTGCTGACATTTTTACTTTTTTTGTTATTAATCGAAATTTAACGATTTTTTTGCAAAAAAATGACATTTTTCACTTTCAGTTGTAAAATTTTGCAAAAAAAACGAGATCCATATAGAAATTTTGCTCTAAATTTATATTTCTACATGTCTTTGATAAAAAAAAAATGTTTGGGTAAAAAAAAAATGGTTTGGGTAAAAGTTATAGCGTTTACAAACTATGGTACAAAAATGTGAATTTCCGCTTTTTGAAGCAGCTCTGACTTTCTGAGCACCTGTCATGTTTCCTGAGGTTCTACAATGGCCAGACAGTACAAACACCCCACAAATGACCCCATTTCGGAAAGTACACACCCTAAGGTATTCGCTGATGGGCATAGTGAGTTCATAGAACTTTTTATTTTTTGTCACAAGTTAGCGGAAAATGATGATTTTTTTATTTATTTTTTTTCTTACAAAGTCTCATATTCCACTAACTTGTGACAAAAAATAAAAACTTCTATGAACTCACTATGCCCATCACGAAATACCTTGGGGTCTCTTCTTTCCAAAATGGGGTCACTTGTGGGGTAGTTATACTGCCCTGGCATTTTAGGGGCCCAAATGTGTGGTAAGGAGTTTGAAATCAAATTCTGTAAAAAATGACCTGTGAAATCCGAAAGGTGCTCTTTGGAATATGGGCCCCTTTGCCCACCTAGGCTGCAAAAAAGTGTCACACATCTGGTATCTCCGTACTCAGGAGAAGGTGGGGAATGTGTTTTGGGGTGTCTTTTTACATATACCCATGCTGGGTGAGATAAATATCTTGGTCAAATGCCAACTTTGTATAAAAAAAATGGGAAAAGTTGTCTTTTGCCAAGATATTTCTCTCACCCAGCATGGGTATATGTAAAATGACACCCCAAAACACATTCCCCACCTTCTCCTGAGTACGGCAATACCAGATGTGTGACACTTTTTTGCAGCCTAGGTGGGCAAAGGGGCCCATATTCCAAAGAGCACCTTTCGGATTTCACAGGTCATTTTTTACAGAATTTGATTTCAAACTCCTTACCACACATTTGGGCCCCTAGAATGCCAGGACAGTATAACTACCCCACAAGTGACCCCATTTTGGAAAGAAGACACCCCAAGGTATTCCGTGAGGGGCATGGCAAGTTCCTAGAATTTTTTATTTTTTGTCACAAGTTAGTGGAAAATGATGATTTTTTTTTTGATTTTTTTTTCATACAAAGTCTCATATTCCACTAACTTGTGACAAAAAATAAAAACTTCCATGAACTCACTATGCCCATCAGCGAATACCTTGGGGTCTCTTCTTTCCAAAATGGGGTCACTTGTGGGGTAGTTATACTGCCCTGGCATTCTAGGGGCCCAAATGTGTGGTAAGGAGTTTGAAATCAAATTCTGTAAAAAATGACCTGTGAAATCCGAAAGGTGCTCTTTGGAATATGGGCCCCTTTGCCCACCTAGGCTGCAAAAAAGTGTCACACATCTGGTATCTCCGTACTCAGGAGAAGGTGGGGAATGTGTTTTGGGGTGTCATTTTACATATACCCATGCTGGGTGAGATAAATATCTTGGTCAAATGCCAACTTTGTATAAAAAAATGGGAAAAGTTGTCTTTTGCCAAGATATTTCTCTCACCCAGCATGGGTATATGTAAAATGACACCCCAAAACACATTCCCCACCTTCTCCTGAGTACGGCAATACCAGATGTGTGACACTTTTTTGCAGCCTAGGTGGGCAAAGGGGCCCATATTCCAAAGAGCACCTTTCGGATTTCACAGGTCATTTTTTACAGAATTTGATTTCAAACTCCTTACCACACATTTGGGCCCCTAGAATGCCAGGGCAGTATAACTACCCCACAAGTGACCCCATTTTAGAAAGAAGAGACCCCAAGGTATTCGCTGATGGGCATAGTGAGTTCATGGAAGTTTTTATTTTTTGTCACAAGTTAGTGGAATATGAGACTTTGTATGAAAAAAAAAAAAAAAAAATCAGCATTTTCCACTAACTTGTGAC
Source organism: Bufo bufo (assembly GCF_905171765.1). NCBI lineage: Eukaryota > Metazoa > Chordata > Amphibia > Anura > Bufonidae > Bufo > Bufo bufo. The sequence continues at coordinate 483,382,114 of NC_053389.1, forward strand.
AAAAAATAAAAAATTCTAGGAACTCGCCATGCCCCTCACGGAATACCTTGGGGTGTCTTCTTTGGAAAATGGGGTCACTTGTGGAGTAGTTATACTGCCCTGGCATTTTCCAGGGGCCCTAATGTGTGGTAAGTAGGTAAATGACCTAGGCTGCAAAAAAGTGTCACACATGTGGTATCGCCGTATTCAGGAGAAGTTGGGGAATGCGTTTTGGGGTGTCATTTTACATATACCCTTGCTGGGTGAGAGAAATATCTTGGCAAAAGACAACTTTTCCCATTTTTTTATACAAAGTTGGCATTTGACCAAGATATTTCTCTCACCCAGCATGGGTATATGTAAAATGACACATTCCCCACCTTCTCCTGAGTACGGCGATACCAGATGTGTGACACTTTTTTGCAGCCTAGATGCGCAAAGGGGCCCAAATTCCTTTTAGGAGGGCATTTTTAGACATTTGGATACCAGACTTCTTCTCACGCTTTGGGGCCCCTAGAATGCCAGGGCAGTATAAATACCCCACATGTGACCCCATTTTGGAAAGAAGACACCCCAAGGTATTCAATGCGTTTTGCGGATCCGATCCATCTATCAGTGGATCCGTAAAAATCATGCGGACGTCTGAATGGAGCTTTACAGGGGGGTAATCAATGACAGGGGGGTAATCAATGACAGGGGGGTGATCAGGGAGTCTATATGGGGTGATCACCACAGTCATTGATCACGCCCCTGTAAGGCTTCATTCAGACGTCCGTATGCGTTTTGCGGATCCGATCCATCTATCAGTGCATCCGTAAAAATCATGCGGACATCTGAATGGAGCTTTACAGGGGGGTAATCAATGACAGGGGGGTGATCAGGGAGTCTATATGGGGTGATCACCACAGTCATTGATCACGCCCCTGTAAGGCTTCATTCAGACGTCCGGATGCGTTTTGCGGATCCGATCCATCTATCAGTGGATCCGTAAAAATCATGCGGACGTCTGAATGGAGCTTTACAGGGGGGTAATCAATGACAGGGGGGTAATCAATGACAGGGGGGTGATCAGGGAGTCTATATGGGGTGATCACCACAGTCATTGATCACGCCCCTGTAAGGCCTTATTCAGACGTCCGGATGCGTTTTGCGGATCCGATCCATCTATCAGTGCATCCGTAAAAATCATGCGGACATCTGAATGGAGCTTTACAGGGGGTTGATCAGGGAGTCTATATGGGGTGATCACCACAGTCATTGATCATGCCCCTGTAAGGCTTCATTCAGACGTCCGGATGCGTTTTGCGGATCGGATCCATCTATCAGTGCATCCGTAAAAATCATGCGGACATCTGAATGGCGCTTTACAGGGGGGTGATCAGGGAGTCTATATGGGGTGATCACCACAGTCATTGATCATGCCCCTGTAAGGCTTCATTCAGACGTCCGGATGCGTTTTGCGGATCCGATCCATCTATCAGTGCATCCGTAAAAATCATGCGGACATCTGAATGGAGCTTTACAGGGGGGTAATCAATGACAGGGGGGTGATCACCACAGTCATTGATCATGCCCCTGTAAGGCTTCATTCAGACGTCCGGATGCGTTTTGCGGATCGGATCCATCTATCAGTGCATCCGTAAAAATCCTGCGGACATCTGAATGGAGCTTTACAGGGGGGTAATCAATGACAGGGGGGTAATCAATGACAGGGGGGTGATCAGGGAGTCTATATGGGGTGATCACCACAGTCATTAATCATGCCCCTGTAAGGCTTCATTCAGACGTCCGGATGCGTTTTGCGGATCGGATCCATCTATCAGTGCATCCGTAAAAATCATGCGGACATCTGAATGGAGCTTTACAGGGGGGTGATCAGGGAGTCTATATGGGGTGATCACCACAGTCATTGATCATGCCCCTGTAAGGCTTCATTCAGACGTCCGGATGCGTTTTGCGGATCCGATCCATCTATCAGTGGATCCGTAAAAATCATGCGGACGTCTGAATGGAGCTTTACAGGGGGGTAATCAATGACAGGGGGGTAATCAATGACAGGGGGGTGATCAGGGAGTCTATATGGGGTGATCACCACAGTCATTGATCACGCCCCTGTAAGGCTTCATTCAGACGTCCGGATGCGTTTTGCGGATCCGATCCATCTATCAGTGGATCCGTAAAAATCATGCGGACATCTGAATGGAGCTTTACAGGGGGGTGATCAATGACAGGGGGGTAATCAATGACAGGGGGGTGATCAGGGAGTCTATATGGGGTGATCAGGGGTGATCAGGGGCTAATAAGGGGTTAATAAGTGACGGGGGGGGGGTGTAGTGTAGTGTAGTGGTGCTTGGTGCTACTTTACTGAGCTACCTGTGTCCTCTGGTGGTCGATCCAAACAAAGGGGACCACCAGAGGACCAGGTAGCAGGTATATTAGACGCTGTTATCAAAACAGCGTCTAATATACCTGTTAGGGGTTAAAAAAAACACATCTCCAGCCTGCCAGCGAACGATCGCCGCTGGCAGGCTGGAGATCAACTCTCTTACCTTCCGTTCCTGTGAGCGCGCGCGCCTGTGTGCGCGCATTCACAGGAAATCTCGGCCATCGCGAGATGACGCGTATATGCGTGACTGTGCGCAGCGCTGCCACCTCCGGAACGCGATCCTGCGTTAGGCAGTCCGGAGGTGGTTAAAGGACCAATTCAGTTATGAAGTCACTTTGTGGGCTTACATAAAATAACCCATAAAATAACCCACCCATAAATGACCCCATTTTAGAAACTACCACCCTGAAGTTATTTAAATATGATTTTGCAAACTTTGATAACCCTTTGGGTGTTCCACAAGAATTTAAATTTCACTTCTTTTTGCAGATTTTCCATTTTAAACCATTTTTTCCTGTAAGGCAGCAAGGGTTAACAGCAAATCAAAACTTAATATCTATTACCCTGATTCTGCAGTTTACAGAAGCTCCCCATATGTGGTACTAAACTGATGTAAGGGCATACAGCAGGGCACAGAAGGAAAGGAGCAATATATGGATTTTGGAGGGCAGATTTCACTGGGATAATTTTAAGTTGGCATGTCGCATTTGAAGACCCCCTGATGCACCCCTACAGTAGAAACATCCAGAAAGTGACCCTATTTTGGAAAGTATGGGATAAAGTGATAGTCTTATTGCTACTATTTTGGGGTGCATATGAGTTTAATCACTCAATATTACGCTTTTTGTGAGGCAAGGTAACCAAAAACATGCCTCTTCTGGCACTGTTTTTATTTTTTGTTTTTTATAGCATTCACCTAACAGGATACATCATGTGAAATTTTTAAAGAGCAGGTTGTTACTAGTGTTGATTGAGCACCAAAGTGCTCGTGTGCTCTGGCCGAACACATCGGTATGCTCAAGTGCTCTACCGAGCACCTTAGCATAATTGAATAGAAGAGGATGCCTGGTTCACAATTTATTTTTAGAAATTGATGGAAAACCCATCAAAATGGTTTGGAAACAACATTAAGAGGTTGGCTGGATGCGTCTTGGACTCCGATTATCTATTACATACAATAGACAACCACACAAAGGATATATGCCAAAAGTCAGGTATGTGGAAGCCAACAATCTATCCATGAGACTGATAACAGTCAGCATACCTTACAATTGCAGCCTTGTGCACTATGAGACATTCCGAACCAGCTCTCATCTGACTGAGAGCCAGTATGCCTCAAAGTTGCTTCACATCTGTTGGATGGCTTGGGCGGACCAGCGCACCTAGATCAATATCATTAGAGTGACAAAAAGTTTTCTGATTGTCCTAACATAATATTCAATAACCGTTCTATACAGTTTTTTCATGTTAAAACTCATTTGCATAAACATGGGGATATGGGAAAGAGATGCAAATGAGAAGAATCTGTCTTGTTTTTCAGCTTATAAACCATTTGCATGGAAAATTTGTGATCTACACTACTCCTTCAGAAAGGAGTTTACCTCATCCCGTACTGGCAAGTAGTGTAAAAAAAAAAAATATATATATATATACTTGCCTCATCCATTTGGTCGCGACAGGCTGGCCACCGTCATTTTGCTTGAAGATCTTGCACGAAAGCCTGTGCGAGCGAATAGATGAGGGAAGTATAATTTTCATTTTTATTTTTAACATTTTACGCACTGTGATTTATATCAGATGCCGCGATCATGTATGAACACGACATCTGAGGGGTACAATGATGGGGAGTGGCACAATCACTGCTCCCTGTCATTGTACTCACTACTTACAAAGAAATTCAATTTTTTTTGTAAAATTTGGCGGAGCAGCTGAATTAAATTTCTTTATAATTTTTTTATCTCTAATAATAATCCTAAACACACATCAAAATCCACCATAGACTACCTCAAAAGGTGCAAGCTGAAGGTTCTACCATACAAAAACCGTTTACAAGCTGTGCTACTTGCCAAAGGGTGTGCTACTAGGTACTAACCATGCAGGGTGCCCAAAAGTTTGCTTTGTGCCCTTTTCCTTTTTTGTTATTTTGAAAATGTAAAAGATGAAAATCAAAAATAGTTTTTGCTTAAAATACAAAGGGAATATGTCCTCTTTAACTTTATGCCTTTTTATCTTCAACTTAACACTTCACGGTAACAGAAATTTTGACCAGGGATGCTCATACTTTTGCATATCACTGTGTGTATACACACTATTCACAAAAAGGGATATTCGGCTTGTGAGTGAATTTCATCTTACTGGACGACAATGTGCCAGGTTATTGAGGTTGCATCATTAGGAAATGGCTGCTGAAGACTAGGGTGCCTCAACTGGAGTGGCCTGCACTTTCTCCAGACCTTAAGCTCATTGAAAACCTATGTGATCAGCTGAGTCACCGTGTACAGGCTTGTAACTCTGTACCCCAGAACCTCAATTACCTGAGGGCCGCCCTTCAAAAAGAGTCAGATGCCATGCCTCAACAGACTTGTGAGCAGCATGAGACGTTTTTGTCAAGCTATAATTGATGCTCAAGGCCAAAATACTTTTTTGTTGGGGTATACCCACCACTGTTGTTGGCTTTTAAGATGAGGAAATCACCACTGCATGCTTCTACCTGAAGGCCCTTCTTTCATTATATACACTGCTGAAAAAAATAAAGGGAACACAAAAATAACACATCCTAGATCTGAATTAATTAAATATTCTTCTGAAATACTTTGTTCTTTACATAGTTGAATGTGCTGACAACAAAATCACACAAAAATTAAAAAATGGAAATCAAATTTTTTAACCCATGGAGGTCTGGATTTGGAGTCACACTCAAAATTAAAGTGGAAAAACACACTACAGGCTGATCCAACTTTGATGTAATGTCCTTAAAACAAGTCAACATGAGGCTCAGTAGTGTGTGTGTGGCCTCCACGTGCCTGTATGACCTCCCTACAACGCCTGTGCATGCTACTGATGAGGTGGCGGACGGTCTCCTGAGGGATCTCCTCCCAGACCTGGACTAAAGCATCTGCCAACTCCTGGACAGTCTGTGGTGCAACGTGACGTTGGTGGATAGAGCAAGACATGATGTCCCAGATGTGCTCAATTGGATTCAGGTCTGGGGAACGGGCGGGCCAGTCCATAGCATCAATGCCTTCGTCTTTCAGGAACTGCTGACACACTCCAGCCACATAAGGTCTAGCATTGTCTTGCATTAGGAGGAACCCAGGGCCAACCGCACCAGCATATGGTCTCACAAATGGTATTAGGATCTCATCTCGGTACCTAATGGCAGTCAGGCTACCTCTGGCGAGCACATGGAGGGCTGTGCGGCCCTCCAAAGAAATGCCGCCCCACACCATTACTGACCCAATGCCAAACCGGTCATGCTGGAGGACGTTGCAGGCAGCAGAACGTTCTCCACGGCGTCTCCAGACTCAGTCATGTCTGTCACATGTGCTCAGTGTGAACCTGCTTTCATCTGTGAAGAGCACAGGGTGCCAGTGGCGAATTTGCCAATCTTGGTGTTCTATGGCAAATGCCAAACGTCCTGCACGGTGTTGGGCTGTAAGCACAACCCCCACCTGTGGACGTCGGGCCCTCATATCACCCTCATGGAGTCTGTATCTGACCGTTTGAGCAGACACATGCACATTTGTGGCCTGCTGGAGGTCATTTTGCATGGCTCTGGCAGTGCTCCTCCTGTTCCTCCTTGCACAAAGGCAGAGGTAGCGGTCCTGCTGCTGGGTTGTTGCCCTCCTACGGCCTCCTCCACGTCTCCTGATGTACTGGCCTGTCTCCTGGTAGCGCCTCCATGCTCTGGACACTACGCTGACAGACACAGCAAACCTTCTTGCCACAGCTCGCATTGATGTGCCATCCTGGATAAGCTGTACTACCTGAGCCACTTGTGTGGGTTGTAGACTCCATCTCATGCTACCACTAGAGTAAAAGCACCGCCAGCATTCAAAAGTGACCAAAACATCAGCCAGGAAGCATAGGAACTGAGAAGTGGTCTGTGGTCATTACCTGCAGAACCACTCCTTTATTGGGGGTGTCTTGCTAATTGCCTATAATTTCCACCTGTTGTCTATCCCATTTGCACAACAGCATGTGAAATTGATTGTCACTCAGTGTTGCTTCCTAAGTGGACAGTTTGATTTCACAGAAGTGTGATTGACTTGGAGTTACATTGTGTTGTTTAAGTGTTCCCTTTATTTTTTTGAGCAGTGTAATATCACTGTAGCGTGAACTTTTTAAGTTTACCATAAATTTGACCCGAAAGCCAAGTATCCCTAACATTTTGTGAGTAATATATATATATATAGTAGGAAGGCGCAAGGGGCCGTCATTGATGGGAGGTATTTGTCACCGAGATTCCTGGCCTCGGTGAGGTAAGAGCCGGTAGTTTTAAGTGTCAGCTGCAGCTAGTGCACTGTTTGTTGTTAGTGTGGCTGTAAAGCCGATCCGGGACGGCTCTTACTGGGAGTAGCGTAAGTGCTGGGTGGGTGGCTGCTCCCCATGCTCCATGCCGGGTCTTTATTGGCCTATATAAAACCCAGCCAGCAGTCTCAGCTGGGTGTGTATTATCCTCCATCTGACAGTGGAGTGCTGTCAGTCTCTGTGTGTTTTTGGAACTGAGAACTTGGACTTTTTATGGCGTGAACAAACACCAAAACTGCAAACCAATACTTTTTGTTTTTCCCTTTGTGTGAATAAAACACTGAACTGTTTAACTTAAAGACTTTGTGGTTGTCTCTGCATTGCGTCCGCTAGCCTGCGTACCAGAGCAAATCCCCACAATATATACAGGGAGTGCAGAATTATTAGGCAAATGAGTATTTTGACCACATCATCCTCTTTATGCATGTTGTCTTACTCCAAGCTGTATAGGCTCGAAAGCCTACTACCAATTAAGCATATTAGGTGATGTGCATCTCTGTAATGAGAAGGGGTGTGGTCTAATGACATCAACACCCTATATTAGGTGTGCATAATTATTTGGCAAAATGGGTCAAAAGAAGGACTTGACAGGCTCAGAAAAGTCAAAAATAGTGAGATATCTTGCAGAGGGATGCAGCACTCTTAAAATTGCAAAGCTTCTAAAGCGTGATCATCGAACAATCAAGCGTTTCATTCAAAATAGTCAACAGGGTCGCAAGAAGCGTGTGGAAAAACCAAGGCGCAAAATAACTGCCCATGAACTGAGAAAAGTCAAGCGTGCAGCTGCCAAGATGCCACTTGCCACCAGTTTGGCCATATTTCAGAGCTGCAACATCACTGGAGTGCCCAAAAGCACAAGGTGTGCAATACTCAGACATGGCCAAGGTAAGAAAGGCTGAAAGACGACCACCACTGAACAAGACACACAAGCTGAAACGTCAAGACTGGGCCAAGAAATATCTCAAGACTGATTTTTCTAAGGTTTTATGGACTTATGAAATGAGAGTGAGTCTTGATGGGCCAGATGGATGGGCCCGTGGCTGGATTGGTAAAGGGCAGAGAGCTCCAGTCCGACTCAGACGCCAGCAAGGTGGAGGTGGAGTACTGGTTTGGGCTGGTATCATCAAAGATGAGCTTGTGGGGCCTTTTCGGGTTGAGGATGGAGTCAAGCTCAACTCCCAGTCCTACTGCCAGTTTCTGGAAGACACCTTCTTCAAGCAGTGGTACAGAAAGAAGTCTGCATCCTTCAAGAAAAACATGATTTTCATGCAGGACAATGCTCCATCACACGCGTCCAAGTACTCCACAGCGTGGCTGGCAAGAAAGGGTATAAAAGAAGAAAATCTAATGACATGGCCTCCTTGTTCACCTGATCTGAACCCCATTGAGAACCTGTGGTCCATCATAAAATGTGAGATTTACAAGGAGGGAAAACAGTACACCTCTCTGAACAGTGTCTGGGAGGCTGTGGTTGCTGCTGCACGCAATGTTGATGGTGAACAGATTAAAACACTGACAGAATCCATGGATGGCAGGCTTTTGAGTGTCCTTGCAAAGAAAGGTGGCTATATTGGTCACTGATTTGTTTTTGTTTTGTTTTTGAATGTCAGAAATGTATATTTGTGAATGTTGAGATGTTATATTGTTTTCACTGGTAAAAATAAATAATTGAAATGGGTATATATTTGTTTTTTGTTAAGTTGCCTAATAATTATGCACAGTAATAGTCACCTGCACACACAGATATCCCCCTAAAATAGCTAAAACTAAAAACAAACTAAAAACTACTTCCAAAAATATTCAGCTTTGATATTAATTAGTTTTTTGGGTTCATTGAGAACATGGTTGTTGTTCAATAATAAAATTAATCCTCAAAAATACAACTTGCCTAATAATTCTGCACTCCCTTTATATTTTTATCACAAGGACTCAGGCTGGATGATAAATCTGGTGCAGGGATAAATTATTTTCCTTGACTCTATACCAAGTATTGGTTGGCAGAGTTTTACGAAAGAACTTTGGAAGAATTTTGGAGTAAAAGGCACATCTTGGTGCAAATTTTGGTGCAAAATGGCAGTTTAAACATGATTATGGCTGTCTGGCCCTGTCAATCAAAGTTTGGAGGGTGCCGCAGTTTCAGAGAGAGCTTACTACTCTTTAAGTATTATTACTTATGATCTTTCCCCAACTAATTTCAGGTTGTGCCTCCTTGTTCCTGTGTACAGTTTCTTATTGAAATTATTTTTAGAAACTTAGAGGAATAACATAAGAAAAAGACTACATGGTCCATCTAATATGCCCTTATATGGGTCCTTAGTCTACAACTCTATACTGCCAGTAGAGTTCCTTATCAATGGAGTAGGCAGCATTATGCAGTCACACAAATAAGACTTCTTTATTTAGGCATACACCGATCATCCACAACTTTAAAGGGGTTGTCTCATCTGAGACAATGGTGGCAACATCTTTTGCCACCCCATTGAAATGAATGGTTCCGCACCCATACCGCAAAATTGCGGAACGGATGCAGACTCATTCCTACGGTCGTGTGAATGAGCCCAAAGAGTCAGGGGGCACACTCTTCACTCTGCTTAACACACAAGGGATCACATGTTGCAGTGGCTCTCTGCCACTTTCTACTTCTAGTACAACTCCTAGCTGAAAAATGTTTCCAACATCGTAATAGGTAAAAGACCTCATAGCACTTGCTAGTGTTATGACTAGAGATGAGCGACGTTTTGAAAAATTAAATTCTGCAGGTTGCCCAAATTTTGACAAGAATTTTCATTTGTTCTGAAATAATTAGTCACGAATCGCTATATTAAAACCTTATTCAGGCTATCATTTAATGGGACCGTTAAGAAGAGCACCCGTCTAACGCATGTTAAAAACATTATTATGCTAGTGCAATATGGCCTTTTGGGTTTAATTCCGCTTCACCTCAGAAGCGGAGGTCAATCCAAAGTTTAGGAAATTTTTTTATTCATTACGAGCCGATCTTCCTTGCGCTTTGTGCTAAAGAATACATTTTTCCTAAAATGGAGGCTAGAGTTGTAGAAAGAATGGAAAAAAAAAACATCATCCTCTTGCACATGCAGAGGCAGCCTGAGTGGAAAAGACCTAGTGCAGGAAGCTTGGAGCACGCAGTGACATCATCACGCTCAGCGCGGGTCCTTCAGCAGGTCTTGCTAGTAGAATTAGGCGAACATGCCGGCCGAACACTAATATTACTCGCGCGATGCTCGAGTCTCCTCCCTACACAGCCAATAAACATGCAGGTAAGTACTGCCCTTCCCTGTAATGCCGTAGCCATGTTGTCTACTGGCATTACAGTGATTAGCTGGCCGGAACGCATCATCAGGTGCTATATAGCACCCGATGACTCTTGTTCCGCTCAGTCTTAGTCAGGGTAAGCTGGAGAGCAGAAGGGAAAGATAGTGTAGGGAGTGAAAAAGGAATATTTTAGCTTTTTATACTTGTTATAGACCCAAAATTCCTTTTAAGGACTATTGTTGTGTGTGGCAGCAATATATATTTTTAGCGCAACCTGCGCTAATTGCTAAACATGTTAGAGACCCAAAAGTCCTTTTAAGGACTATTGTGTGTGGCAGCAATATATATTTTTAGTGCAACCTGAACTAAATTGCTAAAACTTTTTAGAGACCAAAAAGTCCTTTTAAGCACTATAGTTGTATCTGGCATCAATATATATTTTTAGCGCAAACCTGCGCTAAATAGCTTGCAATTGTTTGGCCGCTGCAGACAGCGACATTATCTACGCTGCATCTCCTGTCTAACGTGTGCACAGCCTAAAAATATCTGTGACATCCAGTGTACTTTTTCCATAGACGGTGTCCACTGCGGACAGTTACATTGCCTGCGCTACACCTCCTGCATAACGTTTGCGTATCCGAAATATGAGTGACATTCAGTAAAAAAAATTTGCTGCTGATGGCAGCGACATTATCTGCGCTACATCTACAGTATAACGTTAGCGCATTCGAAATATCAGTGACATTCAGTGTAAGTTATTTTGCCGCTGGTGACAGTGACATTATCTACGCTACATCTATTGTGTAATGTGTGCGCAGCCTAAAAATATCTGTGACATCCAGTGTACTTTTTCCATAGACAGTGTCCGCTGAGGACAGTTACACTGCCTGCGCTACATCTCCTGTATAACGTTTGCGTATCCGAAATATCAGTGACCTTCAATCAAATGTTTTTTGCCGCTGGTGACAGTGACATTATCTGCGCTACATCTCTTGTGTAACGTGTGCGCAGCCAAAAAATATCTGTGACATCTAGTGTACTTTTTCTGTAGACTGTGTCCGCTGCGGACAGTTACATTACCTGCGCTGCATCTCCTGTATAATGTTTACATATCCGAAATATCAGTGACATTCAGTCAAATTTTTTTGCTGCTGCTGGCAGCGACATTACTTGCGCTATACCTCCTGTATAACGTTTGTACATCCTAAATATCAGTGACATTCATTCAGTTTAATTTTTTATTAGGCGGTGGTGACAGCGACATTACTTGCGCTATACCTCCTGTTTAACGTGTGTGCATCCTAAATATCAGTGACATTCATTCGGTGTAATTTTTTATTAGGCGGTGGTGACAGCGACATTACTTGCGCTATACCTCCACGATACCTAGCTTCCTGTCCCAGTTTGCAGGGCGGCGCAGGACACCACTCTCAAAGTCAGACCAGTGCGATCACGTGGTCGGTTGGATTGCAGCAGATAATGCTTCCAGTCGGTTAAGCACCACTCTGTCTTCCACAAAGTCCAGTCTCAGTAGCCAAGAGTCTGGTCAACAGAATCCTCACCCTGATACTACTGGCAAACAAGTGATCCCACACTCGGATATTCCGAGGAGCTCTTTTCATCGCCATTCCTTAATTTGGGCCTCTCGCCAAGCCTGTTTGAAAAGGGACATGAGGAGATCTTGTGCCCTGATTCCCAAATTCTGGAGCATCCACAGTCAGAAGATGACAGTGGGGAACGGCAATTAGTGTTCCATGAGGTGGATGATGATGAGGAGACACAGTTGCCAATAAGTCGATCGCAATTAGTGTCTCAAGAGGTTCATGATGAGAATGAGACACAGTTGTCAATAACTGAGGTTGTTATTAGGTCAACACGTCAGGAGGATGAGCAGAGTGAGGAAGTGGAAGAGGAGGTGGTGGACGATGAAGTCACTGACCCAACCTGGGAAGGTGGCAAGCTGAGGGGGAGGGATCCACAGCACCGCAACAGGCTGGAAGAGACAGTGGTTTGGCAAAAGGGAGAAGGCAGGCCACACCGAACAGGCCCGCAACTGTTCCCCGGAGCACCCCATTGCGGCAATCTCCCTTTCCAAGTATTAGGTGTTCTGCAGTCTGGCGCTTTTTTGAGAAAAGTGCGGGCGATAAAAGAATCGTCATTTGCAACCTGTGCCGTACCAAAATGAGCAGTGGTGTGAACACTAGCAACCTCACCACCACCAGCATGATCTGCCACATGGCATCAAAGCACTGTAATAGGTGGGCCGAATGCCAGGGTTCACAACCAGTGTCTGCGGGTCAGACCACTGCCTCCTCCTCCCCTGTGTTACGTGCTGGCCAATTCCCTGTCCAAGACGCAGGCCCGAATGCCTCCCGCCATGTACCTGGACCTTCACAAGCACCATCAGCTAGCACATCCACTTCTGCATCCCAGCGCAGTGTACAGATGTCTATACCCCCAGGCCTTAAACTAAAGTGCAAATACCCAGCCACCCACAGACCATAGCACTAAATGCGCACCTTTCCAAATTGCTGGCCCTGAAATTATTGCCATTTAGGCTTGTGGACACTGAGGCTTTCCGCAGCCTGATAGCGGTGGCTGTCCCATGTCCCACCAATATTTTTCACGGTGTGCAGTCCCAGCCTTACTCCAGCATGTGTCCCGTAACATCACCCGTGCCCGGACCAATGCAGTTACTGGGAAGGTCGACTTAACCACTGAGACATGGACAAGTGATTTTGGCCAGGGACACTACATTTCCCTGATGGCACACCGGGAGAAAGTTGTGCAAGTCGTACCCTGAGATGGCACAGGTGCTACGCCAAGGATTGAGGACCCTACTTCCATCAGGGTTTCCACTGCCACCTACTTTAGTGGCTGAAACCCTACCTTCTCCTCCTCCGCCTCCACTTCCACCTCTGAATTATCATCTTGCAGCACCAGTCAGCCATAAGTCAGTAGCTAGAAGCAGTGTAGCACTGCAGTGGGGAAGCGGCAACAGGCCGTGCCTAAACTGATCTGCTTAGGTGACAAACAGCACACTGCCGCAGAGCTGTCGCAGGGGATAAGAGACAATACTGAGCTGTGGCTCTCGCCACTCAACCTACAACCAGGCATGGTTGTGTCTGAAAATGGCCGTAACTTGGCGGCGGCTTTAGAGCTCGGCAAGCTCACACACATACAATACCTAGCCCACGTGTTCAACCTAGTGGTTCACTGGTTTGTGAAAACCTACCCTAATTTGCCTGAGCTACTGGTGAAGGTGCGCCGCGTGTGTGCCCATTTCCGCAAGTCATTGACAGCATCCGTTGTTCTGGCAACACTGAGGCAGCGCTAGCAATTGCCAGCTCACCGACTGTTGTGCTACTTGAGCACGTGCTGGAACTCAGTGTTCCACATGTTGGCCAGGCTTTGTGAGCAGCAGAGGGCAGTAGTGGAATAGCAGCTTTCCAGTCAGCTTCCGCTATTCACAAGTGAGGAGTGGGCATTGATGTCTGATCTCTGTGAGGTTTTACGCAACTTTGAGGAATCAACACAGATGGTGAGCGGCAATATCGCTATCATCAGCGTAACCATCCCACTTATGTGTCTACTCAAACGCTCACTGCTCACAATTAAGGTGGATGCTTTGCATGTGGAAGAGGTGGAAATGGGGGAAGAAAGTACACAGGGTAATAGCCAGACAACCCTCAGTTTGTCTTCTGAGCATGAATTGGATGATGAGGAGGAGAAGCAGGAGACGGTTGCCTCCACTACAGAGGCTAGCACCCATGGAAGTTTTATTCCATCTGTTCAGCGTAGATGGGTAGAAGAGGAGGAAGAGGATGAGGAGATTGAGAGTCATCCTCCCAATAAGGACAGCGAAGTTGGGACTCTGGCACACATGGTTGACTTTATGTTAGGCTGCCTTTCCCATGACCCTCGCGTTGTACGCTTTTTGGCCAACACCGATTACTGGTTGTTCACACTTCTCGACCCCCGCTACAAAGATAACTTCTCATATCTCATTCCTGTGGTGGAGAGGACGAGCAAAATTGTGCAATATCAGAAGGTCCTTTTGGAAAAATTGCTCCAAAAATTTCCAGCTGACAACGCTGGCTGCAGACTCCGTACCTACTTGGCCAACTGAAGAGGAGAGATGAGGGGAACACAGCCGTTCCAACAGAGGCAGGGCAACACTCTCCAAAGCCTGGGACAGTTTTATGACACCCCACCAGCACCCTCAACCTGATGCGTGGCCTAGTGTCACAAGAAGGGACAAATTTTGGAAAATGGTGAAGGAGTACGTAGCAGACCGTGTCAGCGTCCTCAGTGATCCTTGTGTGCCTTACAACTATTAGGTGTCCAAACTGGACATATGGCACGAACTTGCGCTCTACGCCTTTGAGGTGCTGGCCTGCCCCGCCACCAGCGTTTTGTCAGAGCGTGTAAGTGCCTTGTATTAATTTTCTCTACATGATAAATGCAATTTTCTGAAGTGAGACAACCCCTTTAATGTCAACTGTGCTAGCTTGAAACTAAACTTGTTTTACCATCTCAAATGAGAATATTTATTTCTTGTCAGATGTTATCTGTAATCCTTATCGTTTGGGACTCTTATATTATATTACATCACTTTAACATGCTGTCTACAGTATCGTAGTGACAGTATTAGCCATATTGTCCCATGTATTATAATATCCTCTCTGACACTAAGATATACCTAAAGTTTCATGAAGTTCATTATATCTTTAACCACATGCCTACCACCTCATGACTTTAAGCGTTGCGGCAGAAGGCTCCTATCTGTAACCCGACCTATAAAAGCATTGGATAACATCGCAATCTGCCAGCGGCCTGTGTCATTAGACAGCTGCGATCACAGGCAGATGTGCCATGACCTGCAGGAACAGTCGGACAATAATAGACACTTGTAGCTCTGTGCAACAAGCGTCTATCAAATTGTAAAATCTAAAACCCGGAAGGGAGCGCTTTTTGTTATGCTGACTATAAAATGAACTGTAAGCCTGCAGGCTTAGAATTAACCTCTTCCTGCCTTGACGGTGACAGGAAGGGGTTAATTGACTTAAAAAATAAGTAATTAAAAAGTAAAAAAGAAATAATTACATTTTTTTTTAAATTAATAAAAATAAAAATACTGATTTTTTTAATTTATTTTTATTATAGCAATGGTTACTAGTATTAGCAATAGTATATCAGACTATTTACACACCCATACAAACATTCTGCCACTTTTTTGTTCATAAAAAAGTATTTATCATATTTATATATATTTATTAGTTTTAGCAATAGTAGTGGAATTTGAGTGTGTAACATGTACAAACATACGTTTTATTTATTTTTTAATCTAGGTATTCGTTTTAGCTATATTTTGCATAGCCAGGGGTTTTTTTCTGCGTAAAATATAAAAACAAACTTTTTTTTCCTTATTTATAAAACACCTTAAAATGTCCAAAAGATAAATACCTTAATGCAGGGATGCTGTTGCAAAACTAAAACACCCAGCATGGCCTAATAGCTGTAGGCAGTCCAGGCATATTAGGAGTTCTAGTTTTGCAGCTGCTGGCGGGCCGCAGGTTGAGCTTCCCTGCTTTAGTGGAGGAGGCTAAAATAAAGTTACTTTGAATGGATTTGTAACATTTTGGCGCTATACAAGATATTTCTGGCATTACGGTGCCATTGATTTGGCAATAGAAAAATAGGCCGCCAAAATCCAAAATGCGCTCCATTCTTTTGAAGTCTTGCTGCTGCCCAGCCACTGGATAAACTACAGAAGTAGCGTTGATTTTCAGGGCACAAGGGTATGGTAATGTTTTTAGACATGTTTTGTCTTGAAACCCTTTGTAATAGTTAGAAAAGAATTGACAAGAAAGGAAAAAAATATATTTTTTCACAATTTTAACTGTTTTTCCTTAAATATATATTTTAAATATTATATCCATTATCTAATGGCTGAAAAGAAAGGTCTATGGTGTCCCATGAAAAATAATATCAAATACATGTAGGCTGGCTCAGAAATTAATCAGTTATTTGCAGTTAGATAGGCCAATTGCTACACATGAAAAATTGGCCAGGTAAGGAAGGGGGATAAACAGTCCAGTAATGAAGTGGCTAACAAATATTATCAATTATTTGTTTAGTCTGAATTGTGTGGTTTTCCCTTATTTTATAGGCCCACATATAGCACTAAATGAGGCTTTATGTGCACCTATGTCTTATAAACATTATTGTGCGCGTTTATTAAGACAGGTGTTTTAATAAAGCAATTCACTGGCGGCGGATCCGCTGCAGTTATGTCGCCGGCCTCTATATAACTTTGGCGGATCCACTTTGGCCGCTTCTAAATGTAAGACAGCTTCCGAGCCCATACCTTTGCCCTCCTACACCATGGACATTTTTTTAGACCTGGTGTGAGCGGGGAAAAGTCGTAAATTGCGACGCAAAGGACCTTTGCGCTATAATCTGCGCCAGAAATGCATCTAATATAGGTGTATTTCTGTTTATTAAATTCACTGGATATTCTCTATCTTACAGCATAGAGCCTTATTTTGTTTTTGAATGTTGCTTCTAGCAAGCTCCTCAGGGCACCACTGGTTCTTTTGTCTATCTCCCTTGTTAGCTCCTATTCATTGTCAGCAGTGGGCAGGAGCATAGTTAACAGCTTATGGGTTCTGGTGCAAGAATTCCTCAGTGCTTTGCGCAATGGACAGGGGTGAACCAAGCCCTTCTGATGCCTGAGGTAAACATTTAAATGGCACCCCTTATGCCAAATTCACAACCTAACCCCTCACCTCCAGTTAAACACATAATTGAAAAACATTACATACAATGCTACATAACATACACAAACTCTTACATCCAGTGACTTCTCCTCTGATGTTCTGTAGATGTTCTCTTTGGAGCAAACAGCCATGATGATTTATTTCAGCCATCTCTTTCTGCAGAGTTTGACAAAAAGAAATCTTAGTTTCCTACTTTTCCATCATCTTCCTACTTTGTCAACACAAATAGTGCCTCCTTCAATAATTATTGGAACACAGTGCCCTAAAAAATAGCTGTACCAAGTAAATTGTGTCCTTGACACTAATAGTGCAAATTTAATGTCCCCCAAAAATAATTAAAACTAAGCTGGTACTGTGCCAGGGTACACCACAAAGTCCCAACAATAGAAATATTTATTTGTCAGAGTGCCCTTAGTGTTAACAGTGCCTACAATAGTAATAATGCCCCAATTGTGCCCATACAAGTAATTATGTTACCCATAACCCCCATTAGTAATAAAATAATTCTCCTGCCAGTAGAAAAATGCCCCTTATAATGTGCACCAAAAAAAATAAAATCTTACAATGTGCGCCAGTACATAAAATCTCCCCCTTATAATCTGTGCCAGTACAAAAAATATTCCCTTTTAATGTGCGCCAGTATAAAAAATACCCCCTTACCTTTCAAATCAGACCCCCATATCAGATCCTCAGATCAGACCCCATGTCATGGATCAGACAACTATATCAGACCTTAAATTTGACTCCCATATCAGACCTCAAATCAGACCCCCATATCAGACCTCAAATCAAACCCCCATATCAGACTTTAAATCAGACCCCCATATCAAACCACAAATCAGACCCCCATATCAGACCTCAAATCAAACCCCCATATCAGACCTCAAATGAGACCCCCATATCAGACCTTAAATCAGACCCCCATATCAGACCTCACATCAGACTCCCAAATCACACCTCAATTAAGACCCCCATATCATATCTTCAGATCAACCCCCCATATCAGACCTCAAATCAGACCCCCATATCAAACCACAAATCAGACCCCCATATCAGACCTCAAATCAAACCCCCATTTCAGATCTCAAATCAAACCCACATATCAGACCTTAAATCAGACCCCCATATCAGACCTCACATCAGACTCCCAAATCACACCTCAATTAAGACCCCATATCATATCTTCAGATCAACCTTCCCCCATAACAGACCTCAAATCAGACCCCCATATCAAACCACAAATCAGACCCCCTTATCAGATCCTCAAATCAAACCCACATATCAGATTCTCAACTCAGGCCCCTATATCAGATTCTCAAATCAGACCCCCATATAAGATCCTCAGACCTCCATATCAAACCTCAGATGAGACCCCCATCTGGCCTCCATGTTAGACCCTCCCATATAAGATCTTCAGATCAGACCCCTATATAGGGGCCTGGTCGCAATTGTAACTGCTGTGACCCCTGTAGCTATGCCACTGGCAGTGGGGTAATGGTCAAATTTCTGTCTATGTATGCTCTCCCTGTTATATGGTTTGGTTTCCTCCCCTTGTATCCTCTTCCACTGACATAATTGCTGGGGGAGTTATTGAGTGATGTGCTTGCGCTTATAGTCCAGTAGGGTATCGTGAGATTTGGCGTGATGATGTTTTCGCTGACCCTGTCAATCAAAGTGAAAAGGGTGCAGAAGGGTCACGTTCTGTTGTGGGAGAGAAATACTACACATAGGAGGGAAAGGGGTGAGAGAATAGGGCCTGGAAACTAGGGGAAGGGGATGGACACATCCTAGTAAAACCCTAATCAAAGTCCTGACTAACTACCAGTATGAACAGACCCCAGAGGTACTAGGTGAGTTCATACATCGGAATACCTAGTGTCTTAACTCACCCTATAGAACCCTGGTACTAATGTCAGAACTGAGACAACCTGTTCCTCCAAAAGGAAGGACGAACAGGAGTCTCCTTCAGGCCTTAATACAAATGACAGGAAAATGCAACACACAAAATAACCCAAACAAAATACAAAAGGGAAAGAAAGCACTTAACTTCAAGTGGCTATGGCAGCACCAGGAACTCAGCCGAGAGCCACACACCAGCTATCCACAACTCCAACAGAAGCTATAAACCTCATAGCATAGTGGGAGAAACAACAATAAATAGAGAAGGTTAAATTACCATTATAGCCACACCAAACAGAAAACATGTCAGATTAAACCACGAGTTGCCAGTCTCACCGGTCTCCTGCCACCTGTCGCAGAATGTCTGTGACAAGAAGTTGACGAGAGAGCAGAGCCTCTAGGAGTAATGACAACTCCCCTGTTACCTAGAAAGGCTCAATTGCATATATTAAAACATTTTTCAACACAGATACTCTCAGTTGCCAAGTGCACAGGCAACAGGTCAGCCAGTTTCTTAGACACAAATCTGCTGACAGATGCCCTTTAAAGAGAATGTGGCACTTAAATTTTTGTTCTGTCAGTTACATAGCTGTCACGGCTGTGTCTCGGTTCCGGAGTAGTTTGCCGTGACACGTCTCCCGTGCATGCAGCTGCCTGGGGCAATGTGCTGGTTTTTTAACCACCAAACTGGGGAGAGGCCGGGAAACAGGAGCAGTGCACACACACATGCAGAAACAACACATTACCCCAGACAACTGCATGCACGGCAGACGTGTCACGGCAAACTACACCAGAACCGAGACACAGCCGTGACAATTGCAGTACTTGTCCTTTATTTATTTATTTTTATTCTATTTTCCGAACATGATTATGAGGGCTGCCATTTTGCCCGAGCTTTTCTTAACAGCATTTAGAGAGCATTTAAAGAATTGCTTTATGGCAGACACATTGGTCATAGACAATGGAGAGAAGAAGATCTCAATGACTTCTATCGGAGAGTTTTCTAGGCATGTTCTATGACCTGTGCAGAGGTCAGGAGGGAGCTGATAAACTGTTATATCACTTTTTATATCACTATTGTGAATGGTGAATCCGTCTGTACACATAGAGACTATCTGCTTGTAATGATAAGCAGCAAAGTGATCTGTACATACAAAAAAGTGCCGCCTATTACGGTATTAAGCTTAGTGGTTATTGCGAAAACTGCAGGACTTTTTTTTAAATATAGATATTGAAATGGAAAATTAAAAATAACCACCAAAAATTATACATAAAAATATGATTTAAACAACAGGCCATTTTCCGATAAGGGTACTTTCACACTTGCATTGCTGGATTCTGGCAGGCAGTTCCGTCGCCGGAACTGCCTGCCGGATCCGGCAATCTGTATGTA
The DNA here is from genome assembly GCF_905171765.1 of Bufo bufo. Classification (NCBI taxonomy): domain Eukaryota; kingdom Metazoa; phylum Chordata; class Amphibia; order Anura; family Bufonidae; genus Bufo; species Bufo bufo. The sequence continues at coordinate 483,402,356 of NC_053389.1, forward strand.
AACGGATACCATTTGTAGACGGATCCGGAACCTTCTCAGAAATGCATTGTGATACTGGATCCATCTCTCCGGTTGTCATGCAGAAAAACGGATCTGGTATTTATCTTTTTCATATTTTTAAAGGTCTGCGCATGCGCAGACCGCAAAACGGGATCCGTTTTTCCGGAACACTTGGGCATTAATGCATTTCAATGTGAAATAATGCCGGATCCGGCATTCCGTTAAGTGTTCTGGAATTTTGGACGGAGAAAATACTGCAGCATGCTGCGGTATTTTCTCCATCCAATAACCGTACAGTGACTGAACTTAAGACATCCTGATGCATACTGAACGGATTGCTCGCCATTTAGAATGCATTAGGATGAAACTGATCAGTTTTTTTCTGGTATTGAGCCCCTAGGACGGAACTCAATACTGGAAAAGTTTAACGCTAGTCTGAAAGTACCCTAACACATTCCCTTTAATCTCTGTTAGGGTACTTTCACACTAGCGTTATTCTTTTCCGGCATTAAGTTCCGTCCTAGGGGCTCAATACCGGAAAAGAACTGATCAGTTTTATCCTAATGCAATCTGAATCGAGAGCAATCCGTTCAGGTGCATCATGATGTCTTAAGTTCAGTCTTTTTGACTTTTCAGGACAGAGATAATACCGCAGCATGCTGCGGATTTATCTCTGTCCAAAATTCTGGAACACTTGCCGGAATGCCGGACTCTGCATTTTTTCCCATTGACATGCATTAATGCCGGATCCGGCCCCGAGTGTTCCGGCAAAACGGATCCGGAATTGCAGTCTGCGCATGCTCAGACCGTAAAAAATGTGAAAAAATTAAATGCCGGATCCATTTTTCCAGATGACACCGGAAAGACAGATCTGGCATTTCAATGCATTTGTCATACGGATCAGGATCTATCAATTTGCACGCGTTTTGACGGATCAGGAAGGCAGTTCCGGCGACGGAACTGCCTGCCGGAATTCTCTGCCGTAAGTGTCAAAGTACCCTTAGTAACTGGTTACTTATTTTTTTTTTTATTAGGCTTTGTAGAGATGCTTTCAGAACTATCTTCTGTTTTGGACAATACATTATTGTCCTATTACTGGGATTTATCGAGGTGTGTGTCTGTCTTGGTACATTCATCTAGAATCTGTAATTCTCTACTACTGTATACAGTATATCCCCATAGTATAGTGGTTGAGCTGTACAGGTATGCTTTTTAATCCTTATCAATATTTATATATAATTACTTTATAAAGTTATCCCTATTTTTAAGTATCCTGCCCCTCTCACACCATACTCATTATATTACATATTATATTATTATTATTTTATAGAAATGCTATATACCATATCCATTATTATCTACTACTTTATATCTATGTCAGCTAATTCATCTAATCTCGTCTAAAGAAGAGATTTGGAGGGATTTTTGTATAATTACATTATGGTATCTACATACAAATTAGGAGGTTTAGATTTTCTTGCCCTTGGCCCTTATTTTAATTCACATGTTTACGCTTGTCAGATTGACTAATTGTATATATGATCCTCACAATAGGATTATCCCCGATAAACAATTAATGGGGAAACATGTCGGGAATATAAATAAAGGTTTCCTGATTTAATTACCAACATCACTATTAGAGATGAGCTAATCGAAGCTGATGAAGTGGAATTTGATCCGAATTTTAAAAATTTTTGATTCGCACCGAAGCTGAATTTCCTCACGCTTTGTGGTAACAAATCACATTTTTTCCTAAAATGGCTGCTGCATGCGTGAGGAGATGGAGAAAGGAACTCTGGGAAGGCGGGATCGCACATAATGCCATGCATGCAGCCAATCAGCAGCCAGCCAGCCCTCTGATGTCACAGCCCTATAAATAGCCTCAGTTATGTATTCTAAAGCCCAGTGGCATACTGCCAATATAGGCAGACCACGCAACTGCTATGGGGTCCGTGGGAGGGCCCTGAGTGCATGGAAGGCACCGCTCCCTACGTCTGCTCTGCAGTTATGTATTTATTATGGCCGGACATTCCATTCCTATCTGGGGCTCGTGCAGGCCCTGCTCACCCAACCCCCCCATTATCTGATGAGTGATGCCCCACCTATCTCCTGACATCCTTCAGCACTGCTCATTCTCCTTCCTCTGTCTGCTGGGCAGTCGCACTGCACTGGCCAATCAGCATTTAGCAGTGCAAAGCTCCTGCTGCTGATTGGCTAGTGTGCGAATCGCAGGCTTAGCAGACAGGAGCAGAACTGTGCAGGCGGGCGGATGGACGGGGCCACCGAGGCAGTCTCGTATGTACCGCCCTCACACACTGCGGCTGCCTGTGCCAACACCTGCTGCCTCATTTAGCCACTGCCACTGTCTGGTTTGACGGAGTCCTGACTCTAACCAGCCCCCAGGCTCAGTATTGCTGGCTTGCCACTGGAGCCTGGACTGTTGTGTGCCATAGTGCTGCCACCACAGACAAAGTGAGGTGTACACTCACAGCAGCAAGTGACAGACATTTTTAAAAACAGTTCATGAGAAGGTGGCATCATGGATTTGGGGGAAGAGGGCCGCAGCAAGTAGAGATCCTGCAGGGTTGGGGCCCGGGGGACCACAAATCTATAAAGCTTATTATATAGTGGGCCCCCCCTAATGAACTGTGCTTGCTGTTGAATTGATAAAGTAGAGGACTGTGTCATGGGGGGATGGTTAGTGGGGGGAAGAGGGCAGCAGCAAGCAGAGATTCTGCAGGGTTGAGGCCCAGGACACCACTGTTCTATAAGGCTTATTAATATGTAGAGGACTCAGGACAGTGCACCGCCCCATCATTTAACACCTCAGGTGCCACGATCAATGCTAATCGTGACACCTGTGAGTGAAGAATATATATTTTTTTAAATTATCCGTAATGGTTTCAAAATGTTATTTATACATTGTATTTCTTTATTTATTAGCAAATGGGTGTGGCAGGGGAGGAACCAGGGCGAGGGGTGGGTAATGGGGGAAGTTATGTGGCCCAATTCTTTTTCTTCCTATGGGGCCCAATGATTTTTATGTACGCCCCTGCTAAAGCCCTTTTTGCCCTGTATTAGTGGCAAAAGAAAAATATATTCGCCGTTCATCATTGCACTTATATGTTGAAAAGCCTTGTGTAGTGTAAAAGTGGAAACAAATAAGGGCCTATTTGCTATTCAGCGGTGCAGTTATATGTGGTAAAGACCTTTTTGCAGTATGGACCAAATAACGTAGTGGTGAAATTTTTTATGTGAAAGAGGCTTTTTTTGAGGAAAATTGATGGGTGATTGTAGACTTTCTTGTGTATGAACTGAATTCCATTTTCCTTTCATTGGTGAAATGTTCTATTTCAAAAATGTTTTTTTTTTTCGGGAAAATTGATGGGTGATTGTAGACCTCCTTTTGCTATATGGACCGAATTACGTAGTGGTGGGTCCTGCAGTAAACATAATGAAGACGCTGATGACAACACGCCAACAGACTTTGCCTTTACCATCTATTCACAATTAAATCAAGCAGCTTTTGTAAGTTGAAAACATTCATGTGTTTTTATCTGCTCCGTCTGAATTTGATCTCCACAGCACACAAGACATGACATGAGAGTGTCTGCTTTGGAGTCCAAGTCCATTTCTTAAGATCAGGAGTTCCATCAGAATTGTGAATAACATTCTTGCTCCCTGTGCAAAGCCATAACAAAAGGACTCCGTAGGCATGCACATCAGAGGAAGCTGAAGCTGGTTGCCCCAATTTTAATTCAGGAGCAGTAAACAGTGGGAAGCAATCTCTTGTGTCTCAATGTCTCCAACTATGCCCCTCTCGCGATTTACAACAAATACATTATTTTCATGTAGAGATCCAAGAATTATGTTGAAGGCATGTAGTGTATGTAAGCCATGTGTGACGCCTCTCATCACTCTCACGCTGTTCTGCACCTGGTTTGCCTTGGTGAATGGAGTCACACAGAGGAGGACTAGTTCATCCATGGTGCCACACCAACACTTTGACAAAAGAGACTGGTTTTGTCACCGCCAGCTCTCTGAGAAGCTCTGGCAGATGTTCCTATGTACCTCTTGCATGATGTTCTTTGTTTTGGTTTCACTTTGTCATCTCTTTTCCTTCTCCCAGCTGTCATCTATTTACACTGATTGCCTCCCTTTATATTCCCACCCATACTGCCTCACTTTGCGGTTTTATACTACTTCCTGGATTGTGTTCACTGCTAGAGCCTGCAACTGCTGGTTCCTCAGATAAGTCTTTTTCCTTCATTTGTGTTTCCGTGCTGGCTTGATTCTAGGTGACCCTGACTCCCTCCATATTAAGTGCAGGGAGCCGGTGGTCGTGTCCCCTCACTATTATAGGGTTTTCAGGTGTCACACAGTCTAGGTACGAGGGCATGCAATCTTCTATCATAAATATCTTTGCATGGGCTTAGCAGTCAGGGAGAGCTCTAGGGGTTTTATAGGGCTCACCCATATGTTCCTTAGTTTGGGATCAAGTCAGTCGGATGTTTATTTATAACTTACAGTTTTCTGCAACACCATCCGTGACATTATAAACCGCCACTACTGTCTTAAGCATGGATCCGGTTTCAGCCTTGATTGACCGCATGCAGGGTCTTTCACTGGAGGTAGCAGATCTCCATAAAACTGTGTCTCAGTTTCAGGTGACTGGTTCTGCTTGCGTTCATGGAGTTTGTTCCGAGCCTAAGATCTCGCTTCCGGATACGTTCTCCGGGGGTAGTGAGAATTTTGTTCGTTTTAGAGAGGCTTGCAAACTTATTTTAGCCTACTTCACCATTCCTCTGATGAGGAGCAGAGGGTGGGGATCATCATCTTGCTGCTCAGGGATAACGCTCAGTCTTGGGCCCTTTCAGTGCCGGTGGGGGCACGGCCCCTCCGATTGGTAGATGAATTTTTGTAGCCCTGGGTCAGATATATGATGACCCGGATCGTATTTCTCTGGCTGAATCTAAACTGCGTCTTTTATGCCAGGGTAAACAGTCCGCAGAGATATATTGTTCAGAATTTCGGAGATGGGCAGCTGATACTGGTTGGAATGATGCTGCACTCCGAAGTCAATTTTGCCATGGTCTTTCGGAGGGATTGAAAGATGCATTTGCCTTTCATGAGAGACCTGCCTCGTTGGAGTCTGCCATGTCTCTAGCTGTTTGTATTGACAGGCGTCTTAGAGAGAGAGGAGAGAACACTCCTTCCTGTCATATTCAGTCCAAGAAAAGTGGGACGGTCTCATTCAGTGTGCAGGGGCCTCGGTCTCTCTCAATCTCCTCTGAGGAGGAGGCCATGCAGCTGGGTTTGCCTGCCTCTGATAGTAGAGGATTCAGCTTTTAGAGGAGGGTTTGTTTCTGTTGTGGGGGTATAAATCATTTGGCAAATGTTTGCCCCTCTAGGAGATTCAGGGAGTTTTCTGAGGGTAATAAAGAAACAAGAAGAAAAAAAACCTCTAAAAACTTTCATCTGTTACTATTGGCAAGGTTGATGCGGAAATTGAAGGTTTGCTGTTTGCTTGTAGTTCCCGTTTTGTCCTACCTGCCAGGGTGGCGCTAGATAGCAAGAACATTGTTTGTGTGGTCGTGTCCCCTCACTATTACAGGGTTTTCAGGTGTCACACAGTCTAGGTACGAGGGCATGCAATCTTCTATCATAAAGATCTTTGCATGGGCTTAGCAGTCAGGGAGAGCTCTAGGGGTTTTATAGGGCTCACCCATATGTTCCTTAGTTTGGGATCAAGTCAGTCGGATGTTTATTTATAACTTACAGTTTTCTGCAACACCATCCATGACAGGTTTCTTCTGGCTACCTGCCTCAGCTACTATTCTGATGCTGCAACTCGCCTGATGCCACACATATGAAGCCAAGTGCTCCTTCTTACATTCACCATCGTCAGCGGGTACTGTTATTGCCACCCACCTCCACACTCAGTCACTGGGTCACTTTGTGGTCTCCTGATGCTGCTCCTACCTCCACAATATGTCACCTTGCCACTCTGTGGTCTCCTGATGCTGCTGCTACCTCAACAATATGTTGTCATCTTGCCACTCTGTGGTGTCCTGATGCTGCTGCTACCTCAACACTATTAACCCCAAAAACAACAGAACAGCAAATGTATAATACAAAAGATAACAAATTTTATTAGGCTAGTAATTATGATTACATATACATATGTTAGCAAGGTAAAATTGAGGGGATAAAATAAATCCCAACAAAAAAATAAAGTGCTACAGTATAAATCAATACATACAGGAGACAATTGTATAAAGTATACAGACCAATGTAATCCTGAATCCCGACACGTGTTTTGCGGTTGACGCGAATATATTAGGATCAAACCAAATTTTTTCAAATAAATTTGGCGAACTGGTGAATCGAATTTTTTAAACATTCGCTCATCTCTAATCACTAATTATGTTTTTTTTTTTCCACTGGATACAATATATGCACTCTATACAGTGTATGTGGCCTATAGATAGCAGTACCCATGGTCTTTGCTTTTCTAGACAATAAACCAATGTAAGGCCTGATTTTGTTTGGCATTTCCCTTATGGATGTAACTAACAGTCCTTTCTATTTCTTAAATCAGTAAAAATATTTAGTAATTTATGTCAGTTATTATTTGTTGATTCCTTTGTTTACATACATACCCTCGGTGAACCTCCCATGGTTCACGGCTTCAAGCTGATGGCACTGAAGAAAGAAACAGCACACATATCTTTGTAGTGTTCACACTGTGATTCCCTAGTTCCTTATTAAGTAAAGATCCTTATGACAGTTACCTATTGAATCTAATGCTGCAGTAAGGATATCATACTGAATAGGGGATCTAGGAAAACAGAGCTCAAGTGAGATGATTTTTACTCAGCTATTTCAAAGTCAACAGCATGAACCTAAAGAAGTCTGGCTGTTATATGCACTTCAGTAAAACAAAGCCACTAAGGGATTTTATTGAAGAATATATGAAGTCCTGAATGTAAGTACTGCTATTTTTTAATTTTGGGTGTAAATACTGTAGGAGACATACTTTAAAAAAATAAATTATTCTGCAAATACTGTACAGTTACAAATATAATGCAGATCATATTTCTAGTTCTATGTTTAAGTTAATAGGTAAGTTTATAGGTACTGTCAGTAAAATAACCCTTGCTTTAAAGGCTATAGAGACTTTCAGGGCAATTTTTTTATTGCATTTTACTAATTTTGGGCTATAAATATATATTTCAATTGGTTTTTATGAACAAATTTTCAGCCATTTTTGAGATACAGTTGTTATAAATCAGTCTGTTTGCAGAGTGTAAATTCTCAGTCCTGTCAGCCTACATTTCTGCCTTATTTCTCCTGAACACTCATTATAAACTTTTATCAAAATTATGTAGCTTTAAGGGGTAGGCCAATTTCTGGTTACTGTTGACCAATGTATTTGTATCACGACTATATGGTACTTACATATATATTCTTCTTTGAAATTATGTGCAATTTTCTATATTTTATAAGATATACTCTTGTTTGCCAAGTCTTTTGTGCTGTCCACACAGAGGTCCTACCCATAAAATGGCTGCTGATGGAGGGCCCTGTGACCAGACAAATTACCTCCATGTGATGTCTCCTTCATTCAAAAACACTTGCCATCTGCATTTCACTGTTTGGAGTTTAGTGTAGGTGCAGTGTGTTAAAGTGGAGGAGACATCACATGGAGATGATTTCCCTGGTCACATGAACTTCCATCAGCAGCCATCTTATGGACAGGACTTCTATGCAGATAGCACAGAAGATTTTCTTAAGGGTACATGGCTTATGAAATAAAGCAAACGGCACAGAATATCAATGAAGGCTATATTAGTAAGGCCTAGTTTACACATCAGTTATTTAGTCAGTTATTTCCAGCAGTTATTGTGAGCCAAAACCTGTAGTGAAGCCTTCTGAGAGATAAGGTTAAATGGAAAGATTTGTACCTGTTCCATGTTTTTGACCTACACTTGGTTTTGGCTCACAATTAGTGTTGAGCGAACTTCTGTTTTAAGTTCGGCGTCTAAAGTTCGGCTTCCGGTTAGCGGAGGATCCCGATATGGATTCCGAATTCCGTTGTGGTCCGTGGTAGCGGAATCAATAATGGCCGATTATTGATTCCGCTACCACGGACCACAACGGAATTCGGAATCCATATCGGGATCCTCCGCTAACCGGAAGTCGAACTTTAGACGCCGAACTTAAAACAGAAGTTCGCTCAACACTACTCACAATAACTGATGGAAATAACTGATCAAGTAACTAAAATGTGAACTAGGCCTAAGTGGCATTCTCATCTTAAATACACATTGATCACAAATAGCCAGAAAATTACCAACCCCTTTAAATGAGTTTTTATGTGGTCAGGAGATCAGAGGTAAGGCTTCACATGAGCTGTGAGACTCTGCAAACTGATTTTTAACCTCTGTATCTCAAAAACGGCTGAATATTTTTTAATAAAGATTAATTTAAAAAAATAGATTTTTAGCCCAAAATGAGTGAAATGTAATCATAACAAAATTGTCCTGAAGTTGTCCATAGACTTTAAAGCTGCACTACTTAAGGCAACATTGCTTTCATCCATAGATCAATGAAGTACTTTTTGTACACTTCCTAAACTAAATAAATAGGCAGTGGCTGAGGGACAGGCAACAGAAGGTTGTAGTCAATGGAGTATATTCAGACCAAGGTCTTGTTACCAGTGGGGTACCTCAGGGATCTGTTCTGGGACCCATATTGTTTAATATCTTTATCAGAGAAATTGCAGAAGGACTCGATGGTAAGGTGTGTCTTTTTGCTGATGACACAAAGATTTGTAACAGGGTTTATGTTCCTGGAGGGATACACCAAATGGAAAAGGATTTAGGAAAACTATAGGAATGGTCAAAAATCTGGCAACTAAAATTTTATGTTGATAAGTACAAGATAATGCACCTGGGACGTAAAAACCCAAGAGCAGAATATACAATCAGTGATACAGTCCTAACCTCAGTATCTGAGGAAAGGGATTTAGGGGTTATTATTTCAGAAGACTTAAAGATAGGCAGACAATGTCATAGAGCAGCAGGAAATGCTAGCAGAATGCTTGGGTGTATAGGGAGAGGCATTACCAATAGAAAGAGGGAGGTGCTCATGCCGCTCTACAGAGCACTAGTGAGACCTCATTTGGAGTATTGTGCTCAGTACTGGAGACCATATCTCCAGAAGGATATTGATACTTTGGAGAGAGTTCAGAGAAGAGCTACTAAACTAGTACATGGATTGCAGGATAAAACTTACCAGGAAAGATTAAAGGACCTTAACATGTATAGCTTGGAAGAAAGACGAGACAGAGGGGATATGATAGAAACTTTTAAATACATAAAGGGAATCAACAAGGTAAAAGAGGAGAGAATATTTAAAAGAAGAAAAACTGCTACAAGAGGACATAGTTTAAAATTAGAGGGGCAAAGGTTTAAAAGTAATATCAGGAAGTATTACTTTACTGAGAGAGTAGTGGATGCATGGAATAGCCTTCCTGCAGAAGTGGTAGCTGCAAATACAGTGGTGGAGTTTAAGCATGCATGGGATAGGCATAAGGCCATCCTTCATATAAGATAGGGCCAGGGGCTATTCATAGTATTTAGTATATTGGGCAGACTAGATGGGCCAAATGGTTCTTATCTGCCGACACATTCTATGTAATATGTATAGAAAGTATGATGTATAAATGGATATTACAGATTATATTCTGAGCACTAAATGGCACAAAAGGGGTATTATTACTTCAGTGGCACAATGGGAGCATTATTACTATTGGGAGCACTGTTAAGACTAAGTGCACTCTGGCAGTGAATTATTACTAATGGTGGGACTTTGGGGAGCACTATTACTGTGGGTGGAACATTGACTTAGTATCAGCTTAGCACAATTATTTTCTGGGTACACTGTTTTTACAGCACTTATTTACAGCACTTAATCATTGAAGGCGGCACTATATGTGTCAATAATCTGTTTCTGCAGAAAACATAGTATTGGGGACCACAGTGGGCACAGTATTTTGGGAACAGGATGATGTAAAAGTTGGAAACTCAGATGTTTGTGTGTCAAAATGATGGCTAAAAGAAATCATCATGGCGGTCTGGTCCGAATAGAGGAAGAAAGAGAATGTCTACATTAGAGGAGACATCAATGAATATAAAAAGTATGTGGTACTGTATTATTGTTACGGCCTTTGGTGTGCGCCGTGACACTGTTGCCACGCTTGCAGTTGCCTGTGGCAACATGTTGCTGTTATAGCATGCAGGGGCAGTGTCACGGCCTTTGTTGTGTGCGCAGTTACATGGTTGCCACGCATGCTGTTGCCTGCGGCAATGTGTTGCTTTTATACTTGTGTGTGCACTTCCCCTTTAAGTTGTTTCCTCCTTCTGTCTGGTGGTTGCCTGCGGCAATGTGTTGCTTTTATGCTTGTGTGTGCACTTCCCCTTTAAGTTGTTTCCTCCTTCTGTCTGGTGGTCGTGGGGTTAATGATGATCCAACCCATAACACACACAAAGTGACGCCCTTAAGGAAATGCTGCAGGAAACAAGCAGCAAGCATGTGGCCAAGGCTGAAAGGAAACACTGGCAGCAGATCACCAGTGAACACGGCGCCCGAGACCGTGGCAGTAAGCAGGGGAACAGCGGCACACAGCAGCCGTTGTTACATCTACTGCCATCAATGTAACTATATGTGCCAATACTACAACCACCAGCACAGCCGTCTGAACCTCTTCTTCATGGCAGACTTAGAGATGGCATTGACATTATCCTACTGTGAATAAGAGAAAGAGTGAGCCATCCAGTCCACAATGTCATCCTCTTTGCCCTCAATAATAATCGGACACCAATCTAAAGTGAGGGAGAACCGTGGCCTGCTGCTACTACTACTCCTACTCCTACTACTGGCTGGACAGCTGGTGCTGCAACTGCTGTTTGCACTTCTACCGCTATCCACAATCTGACTTTCCGATGTTGGGGCCTGGGTCTTTTGTTTTCCATTCTCTCATTTACCAGATATTTTATTATGAGGCCTATAAATGAAAAGCCACAGGTATTGTACACAGATTATTAGATGGTGGCAAAATTGCAAGTGCTGTTCTAAAACTTACAGACATAACTGCAAAAAAAGTCCCTCCTCTTCAACAAATACAGTGTACACTGATATTGACAATTTACAATTGTTATACAATGCATTGAATGAAACTGGTATATTAACCACCTCCGGACCGCTGTACGCACAGACGCGTCCTGGAGGTGGTTGATTCATTCCTCCTGGACGCGCCGGCGCGTCCTCTCGCGAGACGCGAGATTTCCTGTGAACGCGCGCACACAGGCGCGCGCGCTCACAGGAACGGAAGGTAAGAGAGTTGATCTCCAGCCTGCCAGCGGCGATCGTTCGCTGGCAGGCTGGAGATGTGTTTTTTTTAACCCCTAACAGGTATATTAGACGCTGTTTTGATAACAGCGTCTAATATACCTGCTACCTGGTCCTCTGGTGGTCCCATTTGTTTGGATCGACCACCAGAGGACACAGGTAGCTCAGTAAAGTCCCACCAAGCACCACTACACTACACTACACCCCCCCCCCGTCACTTATTAACCCCTTATTAGCCCCTGATCACCCCTGATCACCCCATATAGACTCCCTGATCACCCCCCTGTCATTGATTACCCCCCTGTCATTGATCAACCCCCTGTAAAGCTCCATTCAGATGTCCGCATGATTTTTACGGATCCACTGATAGATGGATCGGATCCGCAAAACGCATCCGGACGTCTGAATGAAGCCTTACAGGGGCATGATCAATGACTGTGGTTATCACCCCATATAGACTCCCTGATCACCCCCCTGTCATTGATCACCCCCCTGTCATTGATTACCCCCCTGTAAAGCTCCATTCAGACGTCCGCATGATTTTTACGGATCCACTGATAGATGGATCGGATCCGCAAAACGCATCCGGACGTCTGAATGAAGCCTTACAGGGGCATGATCAATGACTGTGGTTATCACCCCATATAGACTCCCTGATCACCCCCCTGTCATTGATTACCCCCCTGTAAAGCTCCATTCAGACGTCCGCATGATTTTTACGGATCCACTGATAGATGGATCGGATCCGCAAAACGCATCCGGACGTCTGAATGAAGCCTTACAGGGGCATGATCAATGACTGTGGTGATCACCCCATATAGACTCCCTGATCACCCCCCTGTCATTGATTACCCCCCTGTCATTGATCACCCCCCTGTAAAGCTCCATTCAGACGTCCGCATGATTTTTACGGATCCACTGATAGATGGATCGGATCCGCAAAACGCATCCGGACGTCTGAATGAAGCCTTACAGGGGCATGATCAATGACTGTGGTGATCACCCCATATAGACTCCCTGATCACCCCCCTGTCATTGATCACCCCCCTGTCATTGATTACCCCCCTGTAAAGCTCCATTCAGACGTCCGCATGATTTTTACGGATCCACTGATAGATGGATCGGATCCGCAAAACGCATCCGGACGTCTGAATGAAGCCTTACAGGGGCATGATCAATGACTGTGGTGATCACCCCATATAGACTCCCTGATCACCCCCCTGTCATTGATTACCCCCCTGTCATTGATCACCCCCCTGTAAAGCTCCATTCAGACGTCCGCATGATTTTTACGGATCCACTGATAGATGGATCGGATCCGCAAAACGCATCCGGACGTCTGAATGAAGCCTTACACGGGCGTGATCAATGACTGTGGTTATCACCCCATATAGACTCCCTGATCACCCCCCTGTCATTGATCACCCCCCTGTCATTGATCACCCCCCTGTCATTGATCAACCCCCTGTCATTGATCAACCCCCCTGTCATTGATCACCCCCCTGTCATTGATCACCCCCCTGTAAGGCTCCATTCAGACATTTTTTTGGCCCAAGTTAGCGGAATTATTTTTTTTTTTTCTTACAAAGTCTCATATTCCACTAACTTGTGACAAAAAATTAAATCTCACATGAACTCACCATACCCCTCACGGAATCCAAATGCGTAAAATTTTTTAGACATTTATATTCCAGACTTCTTCTCACGCTTTAGGGCCCCTAGAATGCCAGGGCAGTATAAATACCCCACATGTGACCCCATTTCGGAAAGAAGACACCCCCAGGTATTCCGTGAGGGGCATATTGAGTCCATGAAAGATTGAAATTTTTGTCCCAAGTTAGCGGAACGGGAGACTTTGTGAGAAAAAAATAAAAAATATCAATTTCCGCTAACTTGTGCCAAAAAAAAAAAATTTCTATGAACTCGCCATGCCCCTCATTGAATACCTTGGGGTGTCTTCTTTCCAAAATGGGGTCACATGTGGGGTATTTATACTGCCCTGGCATTCTAGGGGCCCCAAAGCGTGAGAAGAAGTCTGGTATCCAAATGTCTAAAAATGCCCTCCTAAAAGGAATTTGGGCCCCTTTGCGCATCTAGGCTGCAAAAAAGTGTCACACATCTGGTATCTCCGTACTCAGGAGAAGGTGGGGAATGTGTTTTGGGGTGTCATTTTACATATACCCATGCTGGGTGAGATAAATATCTTGGTCAAATGCCAACTTTGTATAAAAAAATGGGAAAAGTTGTCTTTTGCCAAGATATTTCTCTCACCCAGCATGGGTATATGTAAAAAGACACCCCAAAACACATTCCCCAACTTCTCCCGAGTACGGAGATACCAGATGTGTGACACTTTTTTGCAGCCTAGGTGGGCAAAGGGGCCCATATTCCAAAGAGCACCTTTCGGATTTCACTGGTCATTTACCTACTTACCACACATTAGGGCCCCTGGAAAATGCCAGGGCAGTATAACTACCCCACAAGTGACCCCATTTTGGAAAGAAGACACCCCAAGGTATTCCGTGAGGGGCATGGCGAGTTCCTAGAATTTTTTATTTTTTGTCACAAGTTAGTGGAAAATGATGATTTTATTTTTTTTTTTTTTTTCATACAAAGTCTCATATTCCACTAACTTGTGACAAAAAATAAAAACTTCCATGAACTCACTATCCCATCAGCGAATACCTTGGGGTCTATTCTTTCCAAAATGCGGTCACTTGTGGGGTAGGTATAATGCCCTGGTATTTTAGGGGCCCAAATGTGTGGTAAGGAGTTTGAAATCAAATTCTGTAAAAAATGACGAGTGAAATCCGAAAGGTGCTCTTTGGAATATGGGCCCCTTTGCCCACCTAGGCTGCAAAAAAGTGTCACACATCTGGTATCTCCGTACTCAGGAGAAGGTGGGGAATGTGTTTTGGGGTGTCATTTTACATATACCCATGCTGGGTGAGATAAATATCTTGGTCAAATGCCAACTTTGTATAAAAAAATGGGAAAAGTTGTCTTTTGCCAAGATATTTCTCTCACCCAGCATGGGTATATGTAAAAAGACACCCCAAAACACATTCCCCAACTTCTCCTGAGTACGGAGATACCACATGTGTGGCACTTTTTTGCAGCCTAGGTGGGCAAAGGGGCCCATATTCCAAAGAGCACCTTTTGGATTTCACTGGTCATTTACCTACTTACCACACATTAGGGCCCCTGGAAAATGCCAGGGCAGTATAACTACCCCACAAGTGACCCCATTTTGGAAAGAAGACACCCCAAGGTATTCCGTGAGGGGCATGGCGAGTTCCTAGAATTTTTTATTTTTTGTCACAAGTTAGTGGAAAATGATGATTTTTTTTATATTTTTTTTTTTTTCATACAAAGTCTCATATTCCACTAACTTGTGACAAAAAATAAAAACTTCCATGAACTCACTATGCCCATCAGCGAATACCTTGGGGTCTCTTCTTTCCAAAATGGGGTCACTTGTGGGGTAGTTATACTGCCCTGGCATTCTAGGGGCCCAAATGTGTGGTAAGGAGTTTGAAATCAAATTCTTTAAAAAATGACGAGTGAAATCCCAAAGGTGCTCTTTGGAATATGGGCCCCTTTGCCCACCTAGGCTGCAAAAAAGTGTCACACATCTGGTATCTCCGTATTCAGGAGAAGTTGGGGAATGTGTTTTGGGGTGTCTTTTTACATATACCCATGCTGGGTGAGAGAAATATCTTGGCAAAAGACAACTTTTCCCATTTTTTTATACAAAGTTGGCATTTGACCAAGATATTTATCTCACCCAGCATGGGTATATGTAAAATGACACCCCAAAACACATTTCCCAACTTCTACTGAATACGGAGATACCAGATGTGTGACACTTTTTTGCAGCCTAGGTGGGCAAAGGGGCCCACATTCCAAAGAGCACCTTTCGGATTTCACTGGTCAGTTTTTACAGAATTTGATTTCAAACTCCTTACCACACATTTGGGCCCCTAGAATGCCAGGGCAGTATAACTACCCCACAAGTGACCCCATTTTGGAAAGAAGAGACCCCAAGGTATTTCGTGATGGGCATAGTGAGTTCATGGAAGTTTTTATTTTTTGTCACAAGTTAGTGGAATATGAGACTTTGTAAGAAAAAAAAAAAAAAAAATCATCATTTTCCGCTAACTTGTGACAAAAAATAAAAAGTTCTATGAACTCACTATGCCCATCAGCGAATACCTTAGGGTGTGTACTTTCCGAAATGGGGTCATTTGTGGGGTGTTTGTACTGTCTGGGCATTGTAGAACCTCAGGAAACATGACAGGTGCTCAGAAAGTCAGAGCTGCTTCAAAAAGCGGAAATTCACATTTTTGTACCATAGTTTGTAAACGCTATAACTTTTACCCAAACCATTTTTTTTTTACCCAAACATTTTTTTTTTATCAAAGACATGTAGAACAATAAATTTAGAGCAAAATTTATATATGGATGTCATTTTTTTTGCAAAATTTTACAACTGAAAGTGAAAAATGTCATTTTTTTGCAAAAAAAATCGTTAAATTTCGATTAATAACAAAAAAAGTAAAAATGTCAGCAGCAATGAAATACCACCAAATGAAAGCTCTATTAGTGAGAAGAAAAGGAGGTAAAATTCATTTGGGTGGTAAGTTGCATGACCGAGCAATAAATGGTGAAAGTAGTGTAGGTCAGAAGTGTAAAAAGTGGCCTGGTCTTTCAGGGTGTTTAAGCGCTGGGGGCTGAGGTGGTTAACATAGTAGCATAGTTTGTAAGACTGGAAAAAGATATACGTCCATACAGTTCAGCCTGTTACCCTGCAAAGTTGTTCCAGAGATCCAATTTTCCTAAATTTGAAGAAAAAATTATGACTCCAAACAGTCAATTAAGAAACTCCCTGGATCAAGGATTCTTCTCCAGAACTCTAGTAACTATAATGTGCAATATTATTACACTCCAAAAATGCATCCAGGCCCCTCTTGAACTCTTCACCATCACAACCTCCTCTGGCAGAGAGTTCCATAGTTTTACTACTCTGACAGTAAAGAATCCCATCTATGTTGGTGTAGAAACCTTCTTTCTCTTGACATAGATGATGTTCCCTTGTCACAGTCACAGTTTTAGGTATAAATAGATTATGGGCGAGATCTCTGTCCTGACTTTTGAAATATTTATTTACCATTTTATATTTCCCCTTAGTTTGGCTTTTTTAAACTGAATAACCCTAATTTTGATAATCTTTCTGGGTACTGTAGTCCACCCATTCCAGTTATTACTTTAGTTGCCTTCCTCTGAACCCTCTCCAGCTCTACTATGTCTGCCTTGTTCACAGGAGCCCAGAACTGTACACAGTACTCCATGTGTGGTCTGACTAGTGATTTGTAAAGTGGTAGGACTATGTTCTCATCACGGGCATCTATGCCCCTTTTGATGCATCATATTATCTTATTGTGAATTAATTGTGTGGAAGGCACTCTATCCTCTGGCATGGCATGGAAAAATAGAGTGCCTTACAATTAATTCACAGTATTCTAGATAATATTTCAGCAGTGGGTGCGCCGAGGATAGTGCACCTTATTCCAGAAGCCTAGGAGGGTCGAGCCACTGTGGTAATATATTAGTACATTATCTTATTAGCCTTGGCAGCAGATGGTAATATATTAGTACATTATCTTATTTGCCTTGGCAGCAGCTGCCTGACCCTGGTTGCTGCAGTTAAGTTTACTGTCAACAAAAATTCCTAACTCCTTTCCATGTCAGTGTTACCCAGTTTTGTACCATTTAGTATGTATGAGTAACTTGCATTATTCCTTCTCATGTACATAACTTTAGAGTGTTACCTCGTTTGCTACTTCTTTGCCCATGCCTTCAATCTATCCAGATCCATCTCTAGTAGTATACTGTTCTCTTTTATGTTAATTAATATACACATTTTAGTATCGTCAGCAAAAATGTATATTTTACTGTGCAACCCCTCTACAAGATCATTAATAAATATATTGAAAATCAAAGGGCCCAATACTGACTCTGTAGTACCCCACTAGTGACAGTGACCCAATCTGAGTGTATACCATTAATAGCCACCCTCTGTTTTCCATCACTGAGCCAGTTACTTACCCGCATACACATATTTTCCCCCAGTCCAAACATTTTCACTTTATGTATTAACCTTTTATATGGCACAGTTTTAAATGGTTTGGAGAAGTCAAGAGATATGACATCAACTGACTCAATGTGTTAACCAAACCAGTTATTTCAGCACAATCCATTCACTAAAGCTGCACAATATATTGATGCAATATGATGGGTTAACTAAAGCTGGTATATTAATACAGTTATAGCAGTACAATGCGTTAACTAAAACTGCTTATCACATTGACACAATACAATGTGTTAATTAAAACTGATATATTAATTTATGGCAGTACAATATGTTCACTAAAACTTTGCATTATCTTGATGAAATATGATGTGTGGAATGAAACTGCTATATTAATGCAGTTATGGCAAGTACAATGCGTTCCCTAAAACTGCATGGTATATTGACTCAATACAATGCATTAACTAAAACTGGTTGTTATAATGGCCTTTCACTTTATTCAGTTGGCACCAGCATTGATTGCTTGTGGATTTGAATTTATACCATTATGTTCAATGGCAATTCATGTTTCCACTGCTCCGTTTATCCTGGTCCTGGTTACTTGTGGTGTGAATTGTGCTTATGTGCTTGTACTCCTCCTTTGTTGGTTTGTTATGTCTGCTATATAGTATTGAGTTCTGTGTCAATTTGGTGGATCTTTCTTGAGTGCTATGACCTGGCCTATTTGTGCAATCATGTCTTTTTTTTCATGACATATCTTGCTTTGATCCGTTTGGAGTCTGTCTGAGCCCTAGTCATAGTCCTAGTTCCTACTTTGGGTTTATTATGGTTATGTCCATGTTGGAATTCTGGCCTAGTGTCCTAGCCATTGTTTGTTTGTAGTCTATTACTGAAGTGTTTCTTGTCAAGTTCTGCTATGTCTGAACAGTGTCCAAGTTCCTGAAATCTGTGTGTCCCAGTGCACAAAGTCTATGTGTCTGGGTTCCTGATCTTCTGCCAGTGCTCCCTGTTTTGTGCCATGCCTGTAATTTGTGCTTCACTATGATTCACCTATATTCTGCCTGTTTTTGAATAGTGCTGTGCCTGTGTTCCTGGTGCTTTGCACTAGTGTTACTGACCTGTGTAGGTCAGCTGCCAAGTACACTGGGACCATCCCAGGACGTAATGGTCTGGTCGCTAAGCTACAGTGAGAAAGAAAGACAGCAAGGTAACCCAGTTTAGGATCCTGCTGCAATGGGGAAACAAATAAGACACCCTATGCACCCCAGAATAGTGGATTGCCATAGTTATTAGCCAGACCCGTATTTTAGCCATAGTGATGGACACTAGCACCATAGATACCCCTAAACCACCTCTGGGCAATGAGCTCACGGCTACATGGAGTGCCCCAAGGAAACACAGGGTGCCTTTCCTTCACTGCACTGACCCTAGGGAGCGATGGCCTGAAGAAGTTCACTGTTACACATCATCAGAGCCATTACCACTCCCAACCTCTTCTCCAGCTCCTCAGGGGCTTGATGCACATCCAAGACATATATGTACTCTCAGATTGCAAACTGCACTCAGAATGGAGTCTCTCAAGCCCTCAAGAGACTGATGGTTCAGAAGTTGTCTGTCAGCTTCTGAGCTAATCAGGGCAAGTATCCACCTCCCAGAGTCATGTGATCCTCCATCTTCATCCTCCCTGCCATTTTCCTGCCAAATGTCACAGTAAAATGGCACTGGTGCCTTTTTCCGTAATTCATCCGAAGCGAATTGGTAAAACATGAAATTTGTTTGGCAATAGAGTTTTAGTGAAATGTGTAATGAATCCAATTAATTCAGAATAAATTTGCTCATCTCTGATAGATATGCCATAGATAATAGCCAATGCAACTGTCTTTTTATATTTCATGCTTCTAAGCTTTCTTGTATGCAGCAACCCTATGTGATATGGTCACTGAGATCAAAACACTAGAGCAGACAAGCTAATTGGGAGAACGGTAATGAGAACTGCTAGATATAATTAACTCAGCAGTTCTGGAGGATCTAATCCATTGAGTATTAGAGCTAGCATTATTCATTGTACACCATGCTGTGTTTACAAGATAGCAAACACTACTTCACATATCTCTGTTACAATTTTAGCCCTACTGATTGTAAAAAGACATTTCCTGGCTTAAATATCTTAATCCATTTAAAATAAAATTGATAATTCAGTGGTTGATTGACCCACTAACAAAATAACATTCAGGCCTTGCTCAAACAGTGTAGCTTTGATAAGTATACCATTTTCATTACGATTCTTTTATCTTTAGACTATGTGCACATCTGCAGCCTCCGTAGCAGATTCCGTCAAAATAAAGGGCAAAATATTGATGCACACTGCAGTGTTTCATTCAGCAAAATGCTGATACTCATGCCGGAACCCGACCGACTGTATTATAATGAATGGGATCCAGCGGGCTCCTGCAGTGTCCACCATATGCCAGATCCAGCAATTCCAGTATTCTGTTCGGCAGCTGGACCAGGATACCAGACACTAGCTGCAAGCATGCACCTAGACTTAGGTATCATGCCTAGTGTTGACTAAAAAGGATTCAAAAACCATACCAAATCAATATTGCGTGAACAATACTTAAAGCCGGGACCCCCCCTGATCAGCTGTTTGAGAAGGCAGTGACCCTGGCAGTAGTGCCACAACCTTCTTGTTGTTTCCCGCAGGCCCAGTAACTTTGAGACTAGTATCACTAACCTGTGCATGGCTAAGCCCCATGGAAGTCAATGGGGCTTAGCTGTGCCCAAGCTAGACCATCAGTAAGAAAAAGCTGAAGAACCCCTTTAAATATAAATTCGGACAGCCCCTGTACATGTTCTGAAATAACAAAAGAAATAATATTCAGACCTCCCACCTCTTGTCACTGCTAGTGATGAGCTCTAGTCCTCCTTGCTGGATGTCAATGTTGGAGGACCAAATCTCCACTGGAAGCTTATTTTGTTATTTTGGCACATTTTAGGAGCTACCTGAGTTTTTATCTAACTTTATTTAACCTTAAAGTCCGTTTCAGTTGGCCTCATAATACTCGGTTATTCTAAAGACAGAACACCTGGATATTAGTGATGAGCGGCAGGTGCCATATTTGATTTCGACGAAATTCGCGAATATTCGATAGAATATTCGTTTTATATTCGTCGAAATCGAATATTCGTCATTATTCTTGTTATCGCGATTAATATGCGATTTAAATAATCGCGTATTGCGATTTTAACTTAAAGGCTACTCTCCTATTGAAATAGCAATGCGATTAATTCAAGTTATAATAATCGAATTTTGATTTTAACTTAGCACTGCTATATTCCATATTCGTTAATTCTAGCTTAATATGGAATATAGCAGTGCTAAGTTAAAATCGAAATTCGATTATTATAACTTTAATTTTATTTTTTTTTTTTTTAATTTTGTTTTAAATTTTAATTGTTATACCTGTTATACCTAAAGTTGTTCTTACCCGTCCTTTGGATTCCTGGCTTCCTGGCTGCTCCAGTCAGTGCCCGTTGCCGCTTCTGCCGACTTCCGTGCTCATGGAGCGTCCCCATCACCATGGGAACGTCTCCATATACTAGAATGTACTGTCGGATTTGAGAATTACGTGAAAAATCGCAATTCAATTATTTCACGTTATAATAATCGAATTTCGATTTTAACTTAGCACTGCTATATTCCATATTAGGATATGGAATATAGCAGTGCTAAGTTAAAATCGAAATTCGATTATTATAACTTGAATTAATCGAATTGCGATTTCAACTTGAACCTGGTTTACTATGGTTGGCTTGGTAGAATTAGCGAATATGACGAATGTATTCGTCATATTCCACAAAACGAATATAACGAATGTATTCGTCATATTCCACAAAACGAAGATAACGAAGTATTCTGCATCTTCGTTTTAGCTACCTATTCGTCAACTTCGCTAATTCTAGCAATCATATAGGAAACTTTACTATAGAGACATCTAAGTTTAATTCGCTATGCGATTATATGACTGCTTTTTTAAAAAAAAAAAATAGAATAATTATAATACCTGATAATTATTATAATTATTCTATTTATAAAAAAAAAGCAAAGTAATATAATCGCATAGCGAATTAAACTTAGCTGTCTCTATAGTAAAGTTTCCTATATGATTGCTAGAATTAGCGAAGTTGATGAATAGGTAGCTAAAACGAAGATGCAGAATACTTCGTTATCTTCGTTTTGTGGAATATGACGAATACATTCGTTATATTCGTTTTGTGGAATATAACGAATATATTCGTCATATTCGCTAATTCTACCAAGCCAACCATAGTAAACCAGGTCCAAGTTGAAATCGCAATTCGATTAATTCAAGTTATAATAATTGAATTTCGATTTTAACTTAGCACTGCTATATTCCATAGCCTAATATGGAATATAGCAGTGCTAAGTTAAAATCGAAATTCGATTATTATAACTTGAAATAATCGAATTGCAATTTTTCACGTAATTCTCAAATCCGACAGTACATTCTAGTATATGGAGACGTTCCCATGGTGATGGGGACGCTCCATAAGCACGGAAGTCGGCAGAAGCGGCAACGGGCACTGACTGGAGCAGCCAGGAAGCCAGGAATCCAAAGGACAGGTAAGAACAACTTTAGGGAAGTGGGAAAGAAAAAAATATAACAATAAAAAAAATTAAAAAAAATAACGAATATTCGAAATATCGAATTTATATCACTATATTCGAAATATTCGCGAATTAGCGAAGTGCCGATATTCGCGAAAAAAATTCGATATTCGAATATTCGCGCTCAACACTACTGGATATCAATGATTCTATTAAACGAAACCTAGATTGCCATAAAATCCTATAGTGATCCAAGGTTTGTTGGAGCCGAATATCTGGAATGGATATATTATGAACACTAAAAAGAATATATGGATACTCACTAAATCACATGAAATAATATGCCAACACAAGATATAATCAAACCATACAAAATTTTATTATAATCACTGTAATACAAATGATTGACAAAACACAGGGTTAAAGGGCTTCTAGCACCACATTTTGACCTAATTAGCTGTCAGACACTAGCGATCTGCTAGTGTCTGCTCTACCTAACCATGCTATTGTAATTCCTTTCTCTGCAGTGGTTACCCTAAAAAACGTAGTTTTATTGGTATGCAAATGAGCCTCTAGGTGCTATGGGGGCGTCTTTTCAGCACCTAGGGTAACCGCTGCAGAGAAAGGAATTACAATAGCATGGTTAGGTAGAGCAGACACTAGCAGATCGCTAGTGTCTGGCAGCTAATTAGGTCAAAATGAGGTGGTAGAAACCCTTTAACCACTTAAGGACCACAGGTTTATACCCCCTAAAGACCAGGCCCTTTTTTACAAATCGGCACTCCACAACTTTAGCGGTTTATTGCTCGGTCATGCAACTTACCACCCAAATGAATTTTACCTCCTTTTCTTCTCACTAATAGAGCTTTCATTTGGTGGTATTTCATTGCTGCTGACATTTTGACTTTTTTTGTTATTAATCGAAATATACAGGTTTTTTTGCAAAAAAATGACATTTTTCACTTTCAGTTGTAAAATTTTGCAAAAAAAACAACATCCATATATAAATTTTTCTCTAAATTTATTGTTCTACATGTCTTTGATAAAAAAAAATGTTTGGGTAAAAAAAAAAAAATGGTTTGGGTAAAAGTTATAGCGTTTACAAACTATGGTACAAAAATGTGAATTTCCGCTTTTTGAAGCAGCTCTGACTTTCTGAGCACCTGTTATGTTTCCTGAGGTTCTACAATGGCCAGACAGTAGAAAAACCCCACAAATAACCCCATTTCGGAAAGTAGACACCCTAGGGTATTCGCTGATGGGCATAGTGAGTTCATAGAACTTTTTATTTTTTGTCACAAGTTAGCGGAAAATGATGATTTTTTATTTATTTTTTTCTTACAAAGTCTCATAATCCACTAACTTGTGACAAAAAATAAAAACTTCCATGAACTCACTATGCCCATCACGAAATACCTTGGGGTGTCTTCTTTCTAAAATGGGGTCACTTGTGGGGTAGTTATACTGCCCTGGCATTTTAGGGGCCCAAATGCGTGCAAAGTAGTTTGAAATCAAAATCTGTAAAAAATGGCCGGTGAAATCCGAAAGGTGCTCTTTGGAATGTGGGCCCCTTTGCCCACCTAGGCTGCAAAAAAGTGTCACACATGTGGTATTGCCGTACTCAGGAGAAGTTGGGCAATGTTTTTTGGGGTGTCATTTTACATATACCCATGCTGGGTGAGAGAAATATCTAGAGTTCCTAGAATTTTTTATTTTTTGTCACAAGTTAGCGGAAAATGATGATTTTTTTTCCCCCATTTTTTTATACAAAGTTGGCATTTGACCAAGATATTTCTCTCACTTAGCATGGGTATATGTAAAATGACACGCCAAAACACATTCCCCAACTTCTCCTGAGTACGGCGATACCAGATGTGTGACACTTTTTTGCAGCCAAGATGCGCAAAGGGGCCCACATTCCTTTTAGGAGGGCATTTTTAGACATTTGGATCCCAGACTTCTTCTCACGCTTTAGGGCCCCTAAAATGCCAGGGCAGTATAAATACCCCACATGTGACCCCATTTTGGAAAGAAGACACCCCAAGGTATTCAATGAGGGGCATGGCGAGTTCATAGAATTTTTTTTTTTTTTGCCACAAGTTAGCGGAAATAGATTTTTTTTTGTTTTTTCTCACAAAGTCTCCGTTTCCGCTAACTTGGGACAAAAATTTCAATCTTTCATGGACTCAATATTCCCCTCAGCGAATACCTTGGGGCGTCTACTTTCCGAAATGGGGTCACATGTGGGGTATTTATACTGCCCTGGCATTTTAGGGGCCCTAAAGCGTGAGAAGAAGTCTGGAATATAAATGTCTAAAAAATTTTACGCATTTGGATTCCGTGAGGGGTATGGTGAGTTCATGTGAGATTTTATTTTTTGACACAAGTTAGTGGAATATGAGACTTTGTAAGAAAAAATAAAAATAAAAAATTTCCGCTAACTTGGGCCAAAATAAATTCTGAATGGAGCCTTACAGGGGGGTGATCAATGACAGGGGGGTGATCAGGGAGTCTATATTGATCACCCCCCTGTAAGGCTCTATTCAGACGTCCGTATGTTTTTTACGGATCCACGGATACATGGATCGGATCCGCAAAACACATACGGACATCTGAATGGAGCCTTACAGGGGGATGATCAATGACAGGGGGGAGATCAATGACAGGGGGGTGATCAGGGAGTCTATATGGGGTGATCACCCCCCTGTCATTGATCACCCCCCCTGTAAGGCTCCATTCAGACGTCCGTATGTTTTTTACGGATCCACGGATACATGGATCGGATCCGCAAAACACATACGGACATCTGAATGGAGCCTTACAGGGGGGTGATCAATGACAGGGGGGTGATCAATGACAGGAGGGTGATCAGGGAGTCTATATAGGGTGATCACCCCCCTGTCATTGATCACCCCCCCCCTGTAAGGCTCCATTCAGACGTCCGTATGTTTTTTACGGATCCACGAATACACGGATCGGATCCGCAAAACACATACGGACATCTGAATGGAGCCTTACAGGGGGGTGATCAATGACAGGGGGGTGATCAGGGAGTCTATATGGGGTGATCACCCCCTGTCATTGATCACCCCCCTGTAAGGCTCCATTCAGACGTCCGTATGTTTTCTTACGGATCCACGGATACATGAATCGGATCCGCAAAACACATACGGACATCTGAATGGAGCCTTACAGGGGGGTGATTAATGTCCGTATGTGTTTTGCGGATCCGATCCATGTATCGGTGGATCCGTAAAAATCATACGAACGTCTGAATGGAGCCTTACATGGGGGTGATGAATGACAGGGGGGTGATCAATGACAGGGGGGTGATCAGGGAGTCTATATGGGTGATCACCCCCGTCATTGATCACCCCCCTGTAAGGCTCCATTCAGACGTCCGTATGTGTTTTGCGGATCCGATCCATGTATCAGTGGATCCGTAAAAATCATACGGACGTCTGAATGGAGCCTTACAGGGGGGTGATGAATGACAGGGGGGTGATCAATGACAGGGGGGTGTTTAGGGAGTCTATATGGGGTGATCACCCCCGTCATTGATCACCCCCCTGTAAGGCTCCATTCAGACGTCCGTATGTGTTTTGCGGATCCGATCCATGTATCAGTGGATCCGTAAAAATCATACGGACGTCTAAATGGAGCCTTACAAGGGGGTGATCAATAACAAGGGGGTGATCAATAACAGGGGGGTGATCAATGACAGGGGGGTGATCAGAGAGTCTATATGGGGTGATCAGGGGTGATCAGGGGTTAATAAGTGACAGGGGGGGTGTAGTGTAGTGGTGTTTGGTGCTACTTATTACTGAGCTGCCTGTGTCCTCTGGTGGTGGAAGAAGTTGCTGTTGGAGGGTGTTTTGGTACCATTCTTTATTCATGGCTGAGTTTTTGGGCAAAATTGTGAGTGAGCCCACTCACTTGGATGAGAAGCAACCCCACACATGAATGGTGTCAGGATGCTTTACTGTTGGCATGACACAGGACTGATGGTAGCGCTCACCTTTTCTTCTCCGGACAAGCCTTTTTCCAGATGCCCCAAACAATCGGAAAGAGGCTTCATCGGAGAATATGACTTTGCCCCAGTCCTCAGCAGTCCATTCACCATACTTTCTGCAGAAGATCAATCTGTCCCTGATGTTTTTTTTGGAGAGAAGTGGCTTCTTTGCTGCCCTTCTTGACACCAGGCCATCTTCCAAAAGTCTTCGCCTCACTGTGCGTGCAGATGCGCTCACACCTGCCTGCTGCCATTCCTGAGTAAGCTCTGCACTGGTGGCACTCCGATCCCACAGCTGAATCCTCTTTAGGAGACGATCCTGGCGCTTGCTGGACTTTCTTGGACTCCCTGAAGCCTTCTTAACAAGAATTGAACCTCTTTCCTTGAAGTTCTTGATGATCCTATAAATTGTTGATTGAGGTGCAATCTTAGTAGCCACAATATCCTTGCCTGTGAAGCCATTTTTATGCAACGCAATGATGGCTGCACGCGTTTCTTTGCAGGTCACCATGGTTAACAATGGAAGAACAATGGTTTCAAGCATCACCCTCCTTTTAACATGTCAAGTCTGCCATTTTAACCAAATCAGCCTGACATAATGATCTCCAGCCTTGTGCTCGTCAACATTCTCACCTGAGTTAACAAGACGATTACTGAAATGATCTCAGCAGGTCTTTTAATGACAGCAATGAAATGCAGTGGAAAGGTTTTTTTGGGATTAAGTTCATTTTCATGGCAAAGAAGGACTATGCAATTCATCTGATCGCTCTTCATAACATTCTGGAGTATATGCAAATTGCTATTATAAAAACTTAAGCAGCAACTTTTGCAATTTCCAATATTTATGTAATTCTCAAAACTTTTGGCCACGACTGTATGTTCCATTTCTTTGTGCGTCTTCAAAAGAGCTTGAACAGCACATCTTGAAACCCCAGTCCGCTTTTAAAGGGAACCTGTCACCTCCCAAAACCATCCCAAGCCGTCAGCAGCGTGTAGCCAGCAGCGTGTTTCTGATGATGCCTTTCTTCCTGAAGGCAGATGCAGCAAAAGTACTGAAAACGTTGTTTTATACCCTGCCCGGCGCGCTTCTCCACACATGCTTGAAGTCAAGGAGGCAGCGGCCTCCTTGCTTCAAGTCACGGTAACCACGCCCCCTTCCCTGCCCCTTCGCTGTGACTGACAGCCAGCTGTTCGGCAAAGGCAGCCGAACTCTCGTGCATAAGCGCTGTCAGTCACAGCGAAGGGGCAGGGAAGGGGGCGTGGTTACCGTGACTTGAAGCAAGGAGGCCGTTGCCTCCTTGACTTTAAGCATGTGTGGAGAAGCGTGCCAGGCAGGGAATAAAACAATGTTTTCAGTACTTTTGCTGCATCTGCCTTCACGAAGAAAGGCATCATCAGAAACACACTTCTGGCGGCTTGGGATGGTTTTGGGAGGTGATAGGTTCCCTTTAAATCTTTTTCTGACAGGATATAACTATTAGATTGGTAGGGGTCCTACCACTCGGACCCCACTGATCACAAGAACGGGGGCCCTGTATCTCCACATGCCCCTGGCAGCTCCATTCTTTTCTATGTGAGTTTCAGAGATAGCTGAGTACAGAGCCTGGCTATCTCCAGAATTCCCATAGAAGTGAATGGAGTGGGCGCACGCATGCCCAACCTGTCTCTCATTTCAGGGGGGCTGAATGGGGTACAGGGCCCTCATTCTTGTGATCAGTGGGGGTCCCAGTGGTAGGGGATAACTTATAACAACAAGAATACCCCTTTAACAAAGAAAACCCCTTTCAATTTCATGCTGTCAGCAATGGCACCACATGGAAGAGAAATGTCACATAATTTATTTACAAAAGAATTGTGAAGGCTAGAAGATCACCAAAGCTTCCCTTATCAGAATAATGTAGCAAAAATTATACAAAAAAAAAAAAATGGAACTGCAACCATCTCACAGAAACTGTCGAAGGAAGTTAAAACCTAAACAGGAGCATTTTCTGATGAGAAGAGTTGAAGAAAATCACCATACAAGTTTACTGCTGTACGCTTAAGAAGTAGAAAGCCAAACTGTTCTTTGAATCTCAGTCTTGTAAAAATTTTTGAAATTGTTGTTGTTAAGGTGCATGCCATATGTGTGGAATAATTTGTGTCTTTTGAAGCTTTTTGCCACTTGGCGAGTGGCAAAAAAAGGACCGGGTTAGCACGGCCCACTGCCATAAGTTATAGGCTGGTTGGCATATTCTCAGATGGAGTAGCCCCCCTGGGAATTCATCCAGCATTGCGACTTCCTAATCTTCCTGCTCCTGCTCCTCAATGGCTTGATCAATGACACGACGCAATGCACGCTCCAGAAAGAAGGCGTAAGGTACGATGTCACTGATGGCTCCCTGGCTGCAACTGACCAGTTTGGTGGTCTCATCAAATGGTCGCAGAAGTCTGCATGCGTCGCGCATGAGCAGCCACTGGCGCGGTGAGAAAAAAAAACAAGCTCCCAGAACCTGTCCTGCCGCAGAATTCATACAGGTAGTCGTTAACTGCACGTTTTTGCTGGAGCAGCCTATCAAGCATATACAAGGTTGAGTTCCATTGCGTCGGGCAGTCACAAATCAGACGTCTCACCGGCAGGTGGTGTCGCCGCTTAATGTCAGCAAGGCGAGCCATGGCCATGTAAGATCTTCTAAAATGATCAGAAATTTTCCTGGCATGCCGCAAGACATCCTGGACCCCGGGGTATTTGGCAATGAATCACTGCACGACTAAGTTCAGGACGTGTGCCATGCACGGCACGTGTGTTATTTTGCCCTTTTTCAGCGTGCTCAGCAGATTGGCACCGTTGTCGCACACCACTTTACCAACTGTTAAATTGAGCGGGGTTAGCCACTGATCTGCCAGTGACCGCAAAGGGAGGATGGAGTAGGAGAAGGAGAAGAAGAGACAGGCCTGCATGCAATCCGTGGCAGTAACACCAAATCTACACGGGTGCCACGGGTTGCATGCTTGACGGCCGTCAGAAGGTTCACACAGTGGGCAGTAAAAGTTATGTACCTTCCCTGCCCGTGTTTGCTAGACCACATGTCTGTGGTCAGATGTATCTTGCCACCGACACTGTGTGCCAGATATACATTCACTTACCACTGAACGTGGCCATATAGCTCTGGCATGCCCTTCTGGGAGAAATATTTCCTTCTGGGGACCTTCCATTGCGGTGTTCCAATGGCCACAAATTTTCTAAAGTCCTCCGAATCCACCAGTTTAAATGGCAGTAGTTGGCGGGCTAGCAGTTCTGACAAGCCAGCGGTCAGCCGTTGGGCAAGAGGGTTATCTGGCGTTATCATCTTTTTTCGCTTGAACATTTGGAGCAAGGAAGCCTGCCTTTTGCCAGATGAACGCGACGAAGGCACGATGGAAGGTGGAGTGGAGGATAACTGGGAAGAGAGAGGAGAAGGAGAAGAGGCAGGACAGTGAGCGCCAGGAGTGTGGCTTTGTGGGTTCTGATGGTGTTGCTCCCACTGGGCTCAGTGATGGGAGGCCAGGTGCCTTCCTAAGGCGTTCGTCCCTAGGTGAGTGTTGGGCTTACCACAACTTATGCGTTGACAGCACAGGCTGCAAATGGCAACACCATTGTCAGCAGCGGAAACATTAAAAAAAGCCCACACTGTGTAGCCATGTGCTGGTGTCCTGGGAGCGCCAGATGTGACAGTGCACGGTGGATGTTTCGTTCCAGATACATTAGCAGTCTGCTTTTTGCCTCCCTATCTGCTGCTCCGTCTCTCCCTCTGAACTCCGCTCCTCTTCCTCTCTTGTGGGCACCCACGTGACGTCCATGGACACGTCATCATCGGATTCATCACCTTCACCACCACTGACATTAGAGATCTTGGAGTAGGCAGCAACAGCAGGGACCACACTCCTTGGGTCGATCTGGGTACTGTCGTCAGACTGCTGGGTGGCGACCGTTAATACCTCCTCTTCCTGATCCGATGCCAAGAATGACTGTGCATCGGTAAGGTCTTGGAATGTATGGGAAAATAATTCCTCTGACTCGAGCAGAGGGGATATGGTGGTGGTGGTGGTGGTGTCTTTGGGGGTGGACACAACAGAGAGTGAAGAGGGTGCAGTTGGATAGGATGAGGAGGGTGCAGAAGCTGAAGGCTGTGTGAGCCACTCAACCAAGCCTGGTGCGTCCTTTGACGTAATCGCACGCACCTTCTGCAACTTCTCACTTAGGCTCCGGCCTGCTGCACCTACCCGACCCCTACCACCCCTGCGGAATGGCCTGCCTCTTGATGACCCCATGACAAAAGTCCCTATAGAAGAGCAGTATTTGTGGAAGAAGGTATATCACACCCCTGCCTCAATCAGTTTTTTTGGTTGGCAACTGGTAAATCACACCAGTATAAATTATTGGTTCCAATAGTGTTTTTCACTCTGTGTAGATGCGGTAATGCAGCAAAACCGCAAACAAATGCTGCACTACCTAAATGCACTATATTTTACGTATATTATTGGTATATAACATTCCTGCTTCAATCAGTTTTTTGGGGGGACAACTGGTAATCACACCAGTAGAAATTATTTCTTCAAATAGTGTTTTTCACTCTGTGTAGATGTGGTAAAACGCAGCAAAAACGCAGACAAATGCTGCACTACCTAAATGCACTATATAGAACGTATATTATTGGTATATAAAATCCCTGCTTCAATCAGTTTTTTTGGGG
Source organism: Bufo bufo (assembly GCF_905171765.1). Lineage (NCBI taxonomy): Eukaryota > Metazoa > Chordata > Amphibia > Anura > Bufonidae > Bufo > Bufo bufo. Next base: position 483,433,213 of record NC_053389.1, read on the forward strand.
GGCAACTGGTAAATCACACCAGTAGAAATTATTTGTTCAAATAGCGTTTGGCACTCTGTGTGGCTGCATTATCACAGCAGAACCGCACACAACTGCTGCACAAAACAATTGCACTATAATATACTTTTTATGTTAGAAAGTATATTATAGGTATATTACACCCCTCAGTATGTCACACCTATCGATAGCACACCTATACCATTGGTTTCCTATAGGATGGGAGGTGTGCCCCTCATTCAATTAGGGATCGCATTTTGGCCGTTTATCGGCGGTGTGATCCCCTCTTGATGATGGGCCCACCCCCCCTTATACTACTTCCAATACTACTTCCAATTTTACTAGAATATAAGATACAGAGGATGACATCCATGTATACACTAAAGTCTTTTTTATGAACTACCATCGTGTCCTCATCTGTTTATTATTAAGTATGTACTTCCTATATATATTATATATATTTTTAACATATTTTTACTTTTTGTAGATTATTTACATATTTTTACTTTTTGTAGATTATTTACACATTTTAGATTGTATTACTATTGTGCTTTGGGGTCATAATGACTTATTAAGAGGTTGCGGTTCGAATACAACAAAAAACGCATATGCGGTTTTAAAACCGCATCAAAAACGCACGAAAATCGCATCATGCAAATTTGAGATTCCAGCCCAGATTTTGTGGACTGCTTGTGACGATATAAAAGGGGATGACGTTTTAACAGGGATATAGCTACTGAGGAAGAGGACGGAAGTCTTCGAAACGCGTTTAGCGTTATATCCCTGTCTACAGCAACATTCTGGATACCATCAAAAAGATTTGGATGATTTTTCATAAGTGGAGCGCTCCATTTGTTCACCTCATCAAAAGCACCTTCTCACAGGAATACCGGAAGTAAGTTTCCAAGTCCCGCGATACCTCTGGGATACCACGTGTTCAACACCAGAGAGCGAGGACACCGAGAGTGAGCGGTGCAGCGAACGGCCAAATCTGACGGCTGAAGACTCATCTATAGGGGTAAGCGATATTTCCCTGCAATAGATTCCATTTAGCTATTGAAGGCCGTACTATAAGTCGGCTAAAGGACTGTTGAAGACAATACCATATACAGGATAGCAATATCCTCCAGCAGCACTAATATCCTTAGGCACTGCAGTTTGTGGATTTCCTTGGATCCGGCTCAAGTTAACCATTATACTGTGGACACTGGGTTAGATACCAATGGACCTGGCAACTTTCTTTACTTAAAGAGACAGTATCCCCAACATGACCTATTAGGATATACACTGTAAACTGCCAGTGTTGCACCATATACAGCACTTTATATCTTCAGGAGACCCTATTTTTATGTATGCGTTTCTATTCATATAACCAGAGCATTGTATTTTATTGTATTTTATTCTTTTTAGGGGGTTTTTAATGACCATTATTATTTCCAGTGTAATGTTGTTTTAGATTGTATGCTTCTCCGCGACCACTCCACCTATTAGCTATCGATTTGTGTCCCTAACAGTCTGTCCCTGCTCCACACAGCAACCTCTCCCTACACTGGCAAAAGACTGAATGTAAAATGGCGGCCAATCAGGTTTATTTACTGGCTGTCCTGTACCACCTGATGGTTGTGTCATGGGTCAAAGTTCTTCACAATGTAAAAGAATATGGCGGGCGCGAATATCGCCATATGTTCGCATGTTCGGTGAATCGCTGCGAACCGACCGCCGGGCGAACCGCAAGGCCACCTCTAATGCTGACTGCAGGAATGTCTACCAGAACTGCTGCCCGTGTAATGAATGTTCATTTCTCTACCATAAGCCGTCTCCAAAGGCGTTTCAAAGAATTTGGCAGTACATCCAACTGGCATCACAACCGCAGACCACGTGTAACCACACCAGCCCAGGACCTCCACATCCAGCGTGTTCACCTCCATGATCGTCTGAGACCAGCCACCCGGACAGCTGCAGCAACAATCGGTTTGCATAACCAAAGAATTTCTGCACAAACTGTCAGAAACCGTCTCAGGGAAGCTCATCTGCATGCTCGTCATCCTCATCCGGGTCTGGACCTGACTGCAGTTCGTCGTCGTAACCGGCTTGAGTGGGCAAATGCTCACATTCGATGGCGTCTGGCACGTTGGAGAGGCGTTCTGTTCACGGATGAGTCCCGGTTTTCACTATTCAGGGCAGATGGCAGACAGCGTGTGTGGCGTCGTGTGGGTGAGCGATTTGCTGACATCAATGTTGTGGATCGAGTGGCCTATGGTGGCGGTGGGGTTATGGTATGGGCAGGCGAATGTTATGGACAACGAACACAGGTGCATTTTATTGATGGCATTTTTAATGCACAGAGATACTGTCACGGGGTTCCGAAGGTGCACTCGATCCCCCATTTCCCGCAGACCTGTTGCTTAGCTTTGGGAATGAGGATTTGTGTTTGACCTCATTCCCAGGGCAGCTTTGCTGGCTGGGTGGCTCCCTGATCCTAGTCTGCCTTGAGCGCCGAGCTGATCACTCGGTGCTCGACTGGTTGGCCTGTCGGTCATGTGACGCTCACTCCCCACTATAAATACAGGATGCCTGCTGGCCACAGGTTGCCTGTTAATTTCTAGGTTCCTGGCTATTTGTTGGACTACTGAATACTTACCTGATCCTGTTCCCTGACGATCCTCTGCCTGCTCCTCCTGTACTGCGCATCCATCCTGGTATTGTGACCTCGGCTCCCACCTGACTACTCTCTTAGGACTCCTCTTGTACTTCGCTACTCTCCTGGTATTTGACCCCGGCTTCTCCTGACCATTCTTTGCTTAATCCGTTGTACTGCGTAGCTCTCTTGGTTCTGACCCGGTCCGTTCATGTTCCGTATTTTGTCTTGTCTGTCTTCCCTGCACATATCCTAAGTTAGGGACTGCCGTCCAGTTGTCCCCTGTCATCAGGACTCGTGAGGCAAGTAGGCAGGGCCAGGGGTGAGGGTGGAGCGCAGTGGTCACTACCCTTCCCCCTGTGTGTGTGTGGACGTGACCGTTACAGATACTGTGACGAGATCCTGAGGCCCATTGTTGTGCCATTCATCCACGACCATCACCTCATGTTGCAGCATGATAATGCACGGCCCCATATTGCAAGGCTCTGTACACAATTCCTGGAAGCTAAAAACATTCCAGTTCTTGCATGGCCAGCATACTCACCGGACATGTCACCCATTGAGCATATTTGTTATGCTCTGGATCGGCGTATACGCCAGTTCCTGCCAATATTCTGCAACTTCGCACAGCTATTGAAGAGTAGTGGACCAACATTCCACAGGCCACAATCAACAACCTGATCAACTCTATGCAACAGAGATGTGTTGCACTGAGTGAGGCAAATGGTGGCCACACCAGATACTGACTGATTTTCTGACCCCCTTCCCACTAAGGCAAAACTGTGCACATTTCAGAGTGGGCTTTTATTGTGGGCAGTCTAAGGCATACCTGTGCATTATTCATGCTGTCTAATCAGCACCTTGATATGCCAAAACGTGAATTGGGATGGATTATCTTGGCAAAGGAGAAGTGCTCACTAACACAGATTAATACAGATTTGTGAACAACATTTGAGAGTAATGGGTCTTTTGTGTATGTAGAAAATGTTTCAGATGTTTGAGTTCAGCTCATGCAAAATGCAAGCAAAACTGAAAGTGCTGCATTTATATTTTTGTTCAGTGTATAACCCCCGACGTGAACTGAGAATATAGTTTTCTTTTTGTAATGAACTAGGCCACTAAACGCTTTCAACACATATAACCCCCGAAGTGAACTGAGAATATATTTTTGTTTCTGTGCTGAAATAGTCCATTAAACGCTTTCGCCACAAATAACTGCAACAGTGAAGTGCGTATATTTTTTTCTTTCTGTACTGAAATTGGCCACTAAACGCTTTTGCCAGAAATAAATGCACTACTGTAGTATGTATATATTTTTCTTTCTGTGCTGAAATAGGCCACTAATGTCTTTCACCACAAATAACTGCAACAGTGAAGTGTATATATATTTTTTCCTTTTGGTAATGAAATAGGACACTGAACGCTTTCACCACATATAACTGCAGAAGTGAAATATGTATATATTTTTCGTTTTGTACTGAAATAGGCCACTAAACTGTTTCACCACAAATAAATGCAACATTGAAGTGCGTATATTTTTTTCCTTTTTGCACTGAAATAGGACACTGAACTCTTTCACCATATATAACTGTAGAAGTAAAATGTGTATATATTTTTCCTTTTTGTACTGAAATAGGCCACTAAGCTCTTTCAACACAAATAACAGCAGAAGTGAAATGCGTATATATTTTTCTTTTTCCACAGGTATAAGCCACTAAAAGATTTTCAACATAGCACTTGCACCCCAATAACAAGAACAAATTGCTGGAATGCCAGAGCTGTATAATGGCTATTTGGATCTCCAAATAATGTTTCCTGCACTTGTAAATCGCTTTTTTTTTCATTGAGGTTTTTCGAGCACTGTCCTTAGTGACTTCAGATGTGTCTCCCTGCACTAAGATGCTGTGAAATGATTCCTCCCTATCCTTTCTCTGCACTAATAAAAAATTTTTTTTTCACAATGAGGTTTTTCCTATTGCTGTCCCTAGCGCCTTCTCACGTGTGTGCCTGCAGTCAGAACACTGGAAAATGTCTGACTCTAAGATAGCCACCGTATTTATAGGGCTGTGACATCACACGGCTGGCAGGCTGCTGATTGGCTGCATGCATGGAACTATGGGTCAGCCGCCTTCCCAGAGTTCCTTGCCCCATGTCCTCACACATGCCATTTTAGGAAAAATTGCGATTTGTTACCACAAAGCACAAGGAAATTCGCATTCGTTGCGAATCAAATTTTTCCTGAAATTCGGATCGAATTCCACTTTGTCTGATTCGATTTGCCCATCTCTAGTCTTTGCTATAGACCACAGCAGCGAACAGGGAGGCAAACGGGAGAAGGCACGTGTGTACTGCGCACGCTGTCTCCTCATACAGCTGATCTGTCGAACCCCCACCAATCTGATTTTAATGACTTATCCTGAGTATAGGTCATCAATACTAACCCCTTAAGGACCGGGCTCATTTTCACCTTAAGGACCAGGCCATTTTTTGTAAATCTGACCAGTGTAACTTTAAAACACTTTTACTTATCTAGGCCATTCTGAGAATGTTTTTTCGGCACAGGTTGTACTTCATGACACTGGTAAAATGTAGTCAAAAATATTAATTTTTATTTATAAAAAAAATACCAAATTTACCAAAAATTAGAAACAATTTTCAAATTTCTAAGTTTCAATTTCTCTACTTCTATAATACATAGTAATACCTCCAAAAATAGTTATTAATTTACATTCCCCATATGTCTACTTCATGTTTGGATCATTTTGGGAATGCCATTTTATTTTTTGGGGACATTACAAGGCTTAGAAGTTTAGAAGCAAATCTTGAAATTATCCAGACATTTTCCAAAACCCACTTTTTAAGGACCAGTTCAGGTCTGAAGTCACTTTGTGAGGCTTACATAATAGAAACCACCCAAAAATGACCCCATTTTTTAAACTACACCAAGGTATTCAAAACTGATTTTACAAACTTTGTTAACCCTTTAGGTGTTCCACAAGAGTTATTGGCAAATGGAGATGGAATTTCAGAAGTAAAATTTTTGGGCAAATTTTCCAATTTAATCCATTTTTTCCAGTAACAAAGCAAGGGTAACAGCCAAACAAAATGCAATATTTATGGTCCTAATTCTGTAGTTTATAGAAACGCCCCATATGTGGTCGTAAACTACTGTACATGGCAAGGCGCAGAAGGAAAGGAACACCATATGGTTTCTGGAAGGCAGATTTTGCTGCACTGGTTTATTTACACCATGTCTCATTTGAAGCCCCCCTGATGCACCCCTAGAGTAGAAACTCCCAAAAAGTGATCCCATTTTGGAAACTATGGGATAAGGTGGCAGTTTAGTTGGGACTATTTTTAGGGTACATATGATTTTTGGTTGCTCTATATGACATTTTTGTGATGCAAGGTTACAAAAAATTTAACTTCTGAAATTTCATCTCCATTTGCTAATAACTCTTGTGGAACACCTAAAGGGTTAAAAAAGTTTGTAAAATCAGTTTTGAATACCTTGAGGGGTGTAGTTTCTTAGATGGGGGTCACTTTAATGGAGCTTATACTCTAGGGGTGCCTCAGGGCGGCTTCAAATGGGACATGGTGTAAAAAAAAACAGTCCAGCAAAATCTGCATTCCAAAAACCATATGGCGCTCCTTTCCTTCTGCGCCCTGCCATTTGGCCATACAGCATTTTAAGATCACATATGGGGCGTTTCTTAAAACTAAAGAATCAGGGCAATAAATATAGAGTTTTATTTGACTTTTAACCGTTGTTTTGTTAACGGAAAAATTTATTAAAATTGAAAGTTTGGCAAAAAATAACTGTTTTGGCACAGTTTTTATTTTTATTTTTTGACTGTGTTCATTTGAGTGGTTAGGTCATGTGTTATTTTTATAGAGCAGATTCGTACGGACAAGGCAATACCTAATATGTCTACTTTTTTAAATTTATTTAGGTTTTACACTATAATATCCTTTTTTATCTCTCTTTCTCCATAGTCTGAGCGTCAGTTATTTTTTGTTTTTAGCCTATTGTCTTAAGTAGGGGCTCATTTTTTGCGGGATGAGAGGAAGGTTTTATTGGCACTATTTTGGGGCGCATATGACTTTTTGATTGCTTGCTATTACACTTTTTGTTATGTAAGGTGACAAAAAAAGCCATTTGTTTTGTCACCTTACATCACAAAAAGTGTAATAGCAAGCGATCAAAAAGTCATATGCACCCCCCCAAAATAGTGCCAATAAAATCTTCCTTTCATCCCGCAAAAAATGAGCCCCTACTTAAGACAATTGGCTAAAAATAAAAAATAAACTGACTCTCAGACTATGGTGATACTAAAATGTTTTTTTATTTTTTTTAAAGGATATTATAGTGTAAAACCTAAATACATTTTAAAAAGTAGACATATTTGGTATTGCCGTGTCCGTAAGAATCTGCTCTATAAAAATAACACATGACCTAACCCCTTTAGATGAACACCACAGTAAAAAAAAATCAATAAAAAAGGTGTCAAAAAAAGCAATTTTTTACACCGCTTTTATTTTTATTTTTTTGACTGTGTTCATCTGAGGGGTTAGGTCCGGGCTGGCCAACCTGCGGCTCTCCAGCTGTTGCAAAACTACAACTCCCAGCATGCCCAGTCTGCCTACAGCTATGAGCCTACAGCAGGGAATGGTGGGAGTTGTAGTTTTACAACAGCTGGAGAGCCGCAGGTTGGCCAGCCCTGGGTTAGGTCATGAGAGCCACAGTTTTTTGTTTTTTTTTGGCGATTGACTGTGGCCAAATAGAATTAAAATTGGGTAAGGGGATTATAAATTTAGTACTCCATGGAAGTGTGGTACTCCATGAAGCAACCGTCAATGCAGAGGCCCGGATGATCGGGGGACTTGTCACACTGAGTGGTGGTGTCGTTCCGCATCCCCCTCCTGTGACACACTCTGCACTTTTTTTGGGACAGTCCCTTCTTTCCTGTATGGTGGACCACACCTGGAAAGTGTTGGCCAGGGACGATCCGGGCGCCTCCAGTTCCCGAGGTATTACGGCCTGCTCTTTCCCAGTCAGAAAAGATCAGGGCCTTGAGGACTGCCTCATAGAACTGCAGGAAATTCCCTGTGTTGCCAGCGCTCCAGGACAGCACAAAAGAGTTGTACAAGGCTACTTGTACCAAGTAGACTGCAAATTTTTTGTACCATGTCCAGGTTTTGCACATGGCATTATATGGCTTGAGGACTTGATCAAAGAGATCAACTCCTCCCATATACCGATTGTAGTCAACGATACAATTGGGCTTGAGGACCGTTGCCGCGGTACCTCGCACAGGGACAGCGGTGATGCCGTTACCGTGAATTGTGGACAGTATAAGGACATCCCTCTTATTCTTATATCTGACCAGCAACAGGTTTCCACTGGTAAGGGCACGGGTCTCACCCCTGGGGATAGGTACCTGAAGGGGGTGGGTAGGGAGGCTGCATTGATTTTTCCGCATGGTCCCACAAGCGGACGTGGATCTGGCGGCGAGGGACTGGAACAAGGGGATACTAGTATAAAAGTTATCCATGTACAGGTGGTAACTGTTAACCCTTATCTAGCAGTGGGTGCATAAGGTCCCACACAAGTTTCCCGCTAACACCCAAAGTGGGGGGACATTCTGGGGGTTCAATACGGGAATCTCGCCCCTCGTACACACAAAACTTGTAAGTGTACCCTGAGGTACTCTCACAAAGTTTGTACAGCTTCACGCCATACCTCGCCCGCTTAGAGGGAACATACTGGCAGAAAATGAGTCTTCCCTTGAAAGCAATAAGAGACTCATCAACAATGACCTCCCTTCCAGGTACATAGGCCTACAAAAATTTTGCCCCGAAGTGATCGATCACTGGCCTGATTTTGTACAGGCGGTCATAGGCAGGACCTCGGGGTGGGACATGCTGCATTATCTGCATAATGCAGGCCTTTCTGGATGGCCTCAAAACGGGAACATGTCATGGCCATACAGTAGAGTGGGGTCTGGTAGAGGACGTCCCCACTCCAGTACTGCCTGACAATGTTTTTTTTTACTAGGCCCATGTGTAGCACGGCTCCAAAACATCCTCATCTTGGCTGTACTGACCGGAGTCCTGCCATCGGACCTAGCCAAAAAGGAGCTCGGGTGTTGAGCAATGAACTGTTGGGCGAACAAGTTTGTTTGCTTCACCATCAGATTCACAAAGTGGTCACTGAAAAAAAAAAAAAAATTGTCATATTCAGTGAAGCCCACTGTGGGAATCTAGATTCCTGATTGGCCAACAAAATCAGGAATCACGGGCTCAAAATCCTCTGGGGTACACCATGCAAGTTCGGTAAACTAGTATGAGCCCCAGAGCTGCTCGTACTAGTGTGGTCCACAGGGTCCCTGGCATGGAGGTCCCCTTGCTCCGCCTGGCAGCGTCTCTGCCGCCTTGTGGGCTCATCATCATCACTAGATAATGAGGAGGATGCGGCTGACAAGAGGAAAGTGGGGTCATCCTCGTCCTCACTGGGGCTCTCGGAGTCAAGCAGGGCGTATGCCTCCTTGGCCGAGAACGTCTGGCCAGCCACAGGGGAGTGTGTGTATGTGCGCGTGTGTGTGTGCGTGTGTGTAAAACTTTATTTAGTGTGCGTGTGTGTGGGGGCACGGGTGTTCGCGTACTTACCCTAAACCTAACAAAAAAAAAAAACGAAATACAGACTTTAAAAAATAAATATGACGCCTTTGAAGGACAGACTTCCCACAACATCCAAATTTATGAACAAACGATTCACGAGCTACGTGGTACAGTGCAGACATTATCCGACCGGATAGTCCACTTGGAGAATCAAGTTTCTGTACCACCCACTATAGTTCCTGCAATGACCCCTAAGTTACCACCATTCAGATTTGGCAGAGACCGCGACAAGTTCCAGGGGTTCTTTAATCAATGTAGGCTATACTTTGATAGGAATTCAACTCAGTTTCCTACTGATAGATCTAAAGTCTTATGTATTAATATGCTGCTGACACATAAAGCCATTGCCTGGGCTAGTCCATTGATTGAGACTCAAGACGCCCGGCTAAATAACTTAGAGGACTTTATCGATGCCGAGTCAAATATTTGATTAACCTAATCGAGGTGCTACAGCTGAAGCAGCATTACTAGCATTGCACCAGGGAAAACACCCTGTCACAGAGTATGCAATGGAGTTCAGGGGCTGTCGATACCGATTGGTATGACGCAGCGAAAAGGTCTTTTTTTAGGAAAGGATTATGCAGCGCATTAAAAGATGAACTTGCTCGTGCAGAGACCCCTTTAGGTTTGGATGCTTTTATTAAGCATTGCATTCGAATCGATACCCGACTGTCTGAACGACAACAAGAGAAATGGGCTACCTTGAATTATGATACTAAGCAGTCTCCCTCTTTTCCTGTCTCCACTTCCAAGGAACCCCAAGGAAAGATTTACAGAGAATCAGGAAGTGAGCCTATGCAAGTAGATTCCATACTAAGATGTGAAAACGTTGATCGAAAGGAGCATAGGCTCTGGGAAAATCTATGCTTTTACTGTGGAAAGTCTGACCACTTCCTTATCAACTGCCCTAGCCATCCGCGGAGGTTTGTGGCAGCCATTACAGATCCTGACTTTTCAGATGGAGAATCAATTGCTTTGGAAACAGAATTATCTGAGAAAGCAATCATCCATTCCATTTCATCTGTGGCCCCTCATATTAAGAACGAGAATAAAGACTCCCATTGCTTTCTTCCCATTAAGTTCTTGATTAACTCTCAGTGGATATCCACCTCTGCTATGGTGGACTTTTGGGCTAGTGGCAAATTCATGGACCATTCTTTTGCGCAAAGGCATGGGGTTAAAGTGACAGAACCACTTGAAATCATTATAACACCATGAAGTCCTATCGTTTCTATAGTTTCTATTGGTCTCTTCTCCACGTTTCCCTGTTATTCTTGGCCTACCCTGGTTGCAAGCACAGAACCCTGTTATCAACTGGGAGACCAAAGAAATAAGCTTCCCAGCCAAGGATGTTCTTTCAACAGCTCAGTCTGAGCAAGGCTCAGAAAATCAGTCTCAAGATAATAAGGCAATAGAGTTACCCTCTGCATATAAGGAATTTGCGGACATTTGCGATAAACAAAATGTGGACAAGCTCCCCCCACACCGACCCTACGATTGTCCTATAAAATTACTTCCTGGTGCACCTATACCTTTTGGAAACATCTACCCTTTGGCAGGCCCTGAACAAAAAGGCCTCAAGGACTACATAGAAGAAAACCGGGCTAAGGGGTTTATCCACCCATCTTCCTCACTGGCCGGGGCTCCCATATTAATTGTTAATAAGAAGAACGGTTCTCTAAGACCTTGCATTGACTACCGAGAACTTGACAAAATTGCAATCAAAAATCGTTATCCTTTACCATGGATCCCTGAGCTTTTGGAGAGAGTGCGACATGCAAAAATTTGTACCAAGTTAGACCTGCGAGGCGCCTATAACCTGGTCCATATCAGATCTGGAGACGAATGGAAGACAGCTTTTAGGTCATGATACGGACATTTTGAATATCTTGTTGTGGCCCTGCGTAAAAGGGGGGGTACTGTCACGGTGCGCTCTGTGTGGAGGTGGGGACGTCCTGGGCACACTCACGTCATCAGCGCGCCCGGCATTGCGCATTTCCATGGTAACTGCAATGGGGCTGAGCGTCGAGCTGCTCACTCGGCACTCAGCTGTATTGTAACTCAGGAGTCATGTGACACTGGAACGTCACATAACTCCACCAGCGACCTATTTAAAGGGCTTCTGTCACCCCACTAAACATTATTTTTTTTTTGTGTACTTATAATCCCTATACTGCGATTTATCCATACATAATGTGATTAATCATTTTGCTGTGGTTGGTCTTCCTCCTCCTCAAAGCCACATTCCTCCTCTGACTCCTCTTCCTCAGACTCCTCTTCCAGCGTTGCCGCAGGTCCAGAAAGCGATGATGATAAGGCTATTTCTGGTGGTGATGGTGACCACAACTCTTCCTCTTCCTCTTCACGCTCATCTGCGGCCTGATCCAGCACTCTACGCAGGGCACGCTCCAGGAAGAAAACAAATGGGATGATGTTGCTGATGGTGCCTTTGGTGTGACTGACTAGGTTTGTCACCTCCTCAAAAGGACGCATGAGCCTACAGGCATTGCGCATGAGCGTCCAGTACCGTGGCAAAAAATTCCCAGCTCCACAGAGGCTGTCCTAGCACCCCGGTCATACAAATACTCGTTGCCGGATTTTTCTTGTTGGATCAGGCGGTCGAACATTAGGAGTTTTGAATTCCAACGTGTCGGGCTGTCGCAAATCAAGCACCTCACTGGCATGTTGTTTCGCCGCTGAATATCGAAAAAGTGCGCCATGGCCGTGTAGGAACGCATGAAATGGACACACACCTTCCTGGCCTGCTTGAGGACGTCCTGTAAGCCAGGGTACTTATGCACAAAGCTTTGTACGATCAGATTCAACACATGTGCCATGCACGGTTCATGTGTCAACTTGCCCAAATTCAATGCTGCCAACAAATTGCTTCCGTTGTCACACACCACTTTGCCGATCTCCAGTTGGTGCTGGGTTAGCCACTGATCCACCTGTGTGTTCTCTGCTTTCAGACGGCGTGACACTGTCATATCCGGGATGTGGAATAGCCCCTGGGGATCTGGGGGGGGTGCAGTTGATGTGGAGCAAGACGCAGCAGCAGAAGAGGACTCAGCCGAGGAGGTTAGTGAAGAGGATGGAGTAGGAGGAGTAGAGGAGGTGTCAGCAGGCCTGCCTGCAAGTCGTGGCGGTGTCACCAACTCCTCTGCAGAGCCACGCATTCCATGCTTGGCAGCCGTCAGCAGGTTTACCCAATGCGCAGTGTACGTGATATACCTGCCCTGACCGTGCTTTGCAGACCAGGTATCAGTGGTCAGATGGACCCTTGCCCCAACACTGTGTGCCAGACATGCCATGACTTCCTTTTCCACAATAGAGTACAGGTTGGAGATTGCCTTTTGTGAAAAAAAAATTCGGCCGGGTACCTTCCACTGCGGTGTCCCAATAGCTCCAAATTTTTTTGAAGGCCTCAGACTCCACCAGCTGTCAGACGCCGGGCAAGGGGGTGACTCTGTGACATTGGCTTCTTACGCTCAAACATTTCCTTGACAGACACCTGACTGTGGGCAGATGAGCAGGCCGCAAAGGTACTTTATGGCAAAAAAAAGTTTTTTTAACCCTTAATAAAACAGATGGATTTAACTGAGATTATATTTCACTCTCACAGATGAAGCACAGGTTTTTTTTTACATAAAAAATGGTGGATATGTCACCCCTACAATGAAACAGATGGATTTGCTGAATTTACATGCCTGCCTGTCACATGTGCAGGTCTCCGAGGTACTTTACACCCAAAAATGGGAATTTAAAGCCCAAAAATGTAACAGCGTTATCTAATGGTTTTATTTGACTGACAGGAATGCAGCGTAGTCCGCAAATTTACTTTATAGCAACAAAAAATTTAATTTTTCACCAAAAAATTTAACTGCCGTATTTGGCAGATTTTTAACCATAAATGAAACAGATGGATTTAACTGAGATTATATTTCATTCTCACAGATGAAGCACAGGGTTTTTTTACCTAAAAATTTGCGGATATGTCACCCCTACAATGGAACAGATGGATTTGCTGAATTTATGTGCCTGCCTGTCACATATGCAGTGCAGGCTTCAGAGGTACTTTACAACAAAAAATGTAAATATGTCACCCCACAATGGAACAGATGGATTTAACAGATTATATTTAACTCTCAGAAATGCAACACAGGGGTACTTTACAGAAATAAAATGGGTATATGTCACCCCCTGGGTCCCTGAACTCACAGACAGTATTATTTTCTCTTCCCCTGGCACATATGCAGTGCAGGTGCACTTTAAAAATGGATATATGTCGGCCACTGAACGACAAGAACAGGTGCACTGCTGTTGCACAAAATGGCCGCCGACGCCCACCTAACTAATAGACTGATTAAAACTTTTTTTTCAGTCTCACTGGGCTCAGGGCTGGGTACAAAAATGTTGCATTGCACCCCCAAAACAAACACACCAAGTGCAGATATCAGAGTCTTTCCTAATCTCTCCCTCACAGCAGCAGCATCCTATCCCTACAACCAGTAAGAGCAGAGTGACGTGCGGTGCTACGTGACTCCAGCTTATATAGAGGCGGGGTCACATGCTGCACTTGGCCAAACACAGCTATGCCATTAGTAGGCATGGCTGTGATGGCTTCTAAGGGCACACTAGTTAAACGCTTGTTGATTGGCTCCGCATGCGCTCTGCATATAACGGCAATCCCCAGCAAAAAATGCGTACAATGGAGAATTCCGGGGCGGACTGCATGCACCACAAGGACATCTTACACAAAATTATATATTGTGCAGATGAAAATATATATACATACGCAAATCACTGACAAAAATGCACCAAAATGATACGCAACTGATAATTCCTCAAGCTGCTGTTAAAAGCTGAGAACTTTGCCAATATCTTCCAGTCAGGAACATATCAGAGCCCCTCATGCACCATGTCATGGTGTCTCAGCAAGCATGGGGTCCTACCACTCAAATACCCGTGGTGTGTGAACAGGGTCTGAACAGTGCCAGAAACCAGCTCACACCCAGACTCTCACATGCCTCCATAGTTGTATCATCAATGCACTGTGAGGTAGAATAAAGCTGTGAGCCGTTGCAAAAGAACGTTACCACCCCAATGATGTGGCACATTCCATACACATAAAGACAAAAACTCACTGAAAAAAGTGGCCTAAACGGGTGCAAATGCTCCAAACCCAGACACTGTAGGTGTCTATAACCGGGGGAGCAATTCCTTCGCATGCGGTCTGCAGATAACGGCAATCCCCAGCAAAAAATGCATACAATGGAGGATGCCAGGGCGGACAGCATGCACCACAAGGACATCTTACACAAAATGATATTTTGTGCACATGAAAAAATATTAGAGGTGGCACGAATCAAATTATTTTCGAATCCGAATCCGAAAAGGTTCTCGAATCTATCGAATCTTTCGAATCTCGAATCCTACGAATCCTGTACATAAGAATTGTGTGAACGGTGTAAGAAACAAAGTGATCCAAACACTTATGGGGGGGGGGGGGATCTGTGGATGACACTGCTACAGGGGGGATCTGTGGATGGCACTGTTATGGGGGGATCTGTGGATGGCACAGGAATTTTTATCCCGTTTCTTTTGGTTGCCCAATTATCAACAGGATGTAAAGAAATATGTCATGTGACGTTTGTGCTAGATGCAAGACTCCACGTTCTTCACCCATGGGTTTATTACAGCCTTTGTCAGTCCCCTCTCGTCCCTGGGGTTCTATTTTCATGGACTTTAGTGTAGATGTACCTACCTCTAAAGGAAAAAACTCAATTTTGGTAGTAGTTGACCGGCTAACCAATGCTGCACATTTCATTCCATGTACTGGCCACCCTCTGCTAAAGATACTGCTGACTTTGTAGTTCAGAATGTGTTTTATTTTCATGGAGTCCCTAATGAAGTAATCTCGGATCGTGGGGTGCAGTTTGCATCAAAATTTGGGCGTAGTTTTTGAACAGCACTTGAGATTGATATTAATCAACCACCTTTCACCCACAATCTAATGGACAAACTGAACGCACAAATCAGACTCTGGAACAGTATCTTAGATGCTATATCTGCCATTTACAAGATGATTGGGTCGATCTGCTTCCTGTGGCTGAGTTCTCCTCCAAGAACTTCCAATTGTACACAAATACATTTATTCGAAAAATCAAAAAAAGAGTCTCAAACCACAGTCTTGTTTGAAGCGCAGCAGGTCTATGGTGAGGTAGGGTCAAATTCACACTTAGTCCTGAATTTTATAGAAGAGACCACACAGCTGATAGCCATTCATCGAAATGGTAGTGATGAAAAGTTATGCAGAGAATGTCATCTCAATATGGTCGATCACTGGATCCAAAAAGTGCAGACTTCTCCCACAGTCAATAATTTATTTTTTCCTACACGTTATTCAAGAAAATAGAAGTGTTTTTGAGGCTCACCAGACGGTCAATATGGATAGAGGTGCTCGATCACCGGTACACCTACAAACCGTGAAGGTAAAGTTATAAAAAGAGAGAATTGTGATGGCACACTCACACTTGGTTTAACCACTTGCCGCCACGCTAACGCCGAAAGGCGTCATCGCGGCGGCTCTCCCAGGTCACACTAACGCCGATTGGCGTCATCTCGCGTGAGCCGTGATTTCCTGTGAACGCGCGCACACAGGCGCGCGCGTTCACAGGATCGGAAGGTAAGCGAGTGGATCTCCAGCCTGCCAGCGGCGATCGTTCGCTGGCAGGCTGGAGATGCGATTTTTTTAACCCCTAACAGGTATATTAGACGCTGTTTTGATAACAGCGTCTAATATACCTGCTACCTGGTCCTCTGGTGGTCCCTTTTGTTTGGATCGACCACCAGAGGACACAGGTAGCTCAGTAATATGTAGCACCAAACACCACTACACTCCACCCCCCCCTGTAGCTTATTAACCCCTTATTCACCCCTGATCACCCCATATAGACTCCCTGATCACCCCCCTGTCATTGATCACCCCCTGACATTGATCACCCCCTTGTAAGGCTCCATTCAGACGTCCGCATGATTTTTACGGATCCACTGATACATGGATCGGATCCGCAAAACACATACCGACGTCTGAATGGAGCCTTACAGGGGATGATCAATGACGGGGGTGATCACCCCATATAGACTCCCTGATCACCCCCCTGTCATTGATCACCCCCCTGTAAGGCTCCATTCAGATGTCCGTATGTTTTTTACGGATCCACGGATACATGGATCGGATCCGCAAAACACATACGGACATCTGAATGGACCCTTATAGGGGGGTGATCAATGACAGGGGGGTGATCACCCCATATAGACTCCCTGATCACCCCCCTGTCATTGATCACCCCACTGTCATTTATCACTCTCCTGTAAGGCTGCATTCAGATGTCCGTATGTTTTTTACGGA
This sequence comes from Bufo bufo, assembly GCF_905171765.1. Taxonomy (NCBI): domain Eukaryota; kingdom Metazoa; phylum Chordata; class Amphibia; order Anura; family Bufonidae; genus Bufo; species Bufo bufo. Next base: position 483,449,940 of record NC_053389.1, read on the forward strand.
TCCACTGATACATGGATCGGATCCGCAAAACACATACAGACGTCTGAATGGAGACTTACAGGGGGGTGATCACCCCATATAGACTCCCTGATCACCCCCGTGTCATTGATCACCCCCCTGTCATTGATCACCCCCCTGTAAGGCTGCATTCAGATGTCCGTATGTTTTTTACGGATCCACGGATACATGGATCGGATCCGCAAAACACATACGGACATCTGAATGGAGCCTTATAGGGAAGTGATCAATGACAGGGGGGTGATCACCTCATTTAGACTCCCTGATCACCCCCCTGTTATTAATCACCCCCCTGTAAGGCTCCATTCAGATGTCCGTATGTTTTTTACGGATCCACGGATACATGGATCGGATCCGCAAAACACATACGGACATCTGAATGGAGCCTTATAGGGGGGTGATCAATGACAGGGGGGTGATCACCCCATATAGACTCTCTGATCACCCCCCTGTCAAATTTTTTAGACATTTATATTCCAGACTTCTTCTCACGCTTTAGGGCCCCTAGAATGCAAGGGCAGTATAAATACCCCACATGTGACCCCATTTCGGAAAGAAGACACCCCAAGGTATTCCGTGAGGGGCATATTGAGTCCATGAAAGATTGAAATTTTTGTCCCAAGTTAGCGGAAAGGGAGACTTTGTGAGAAAAAAAATAAAATATCAATTTCCGCTAACTTGTGCCAAAAAAATAAAAATTCTATGAACTCGCCATGCCCCTCATTGAATACCTTGGGGTGCCTTCTTTCCAAAATGGGGTCACATGTGGGGTATTTATACTGCCCTGGCATTTTAGAGGCCCTAAAGCGTGAGAAGATGTCTGGGATCCAAATGTTTAAAAATGCCCTCATAAAAGGAATGTGGGCCCCTTTGCGCATCTAGGCTGCAAAAAAGTGTCACACATCTGGTATCGCCGTACTCAGGAGAATTTGGGCAATGTGTTTTGGGGTGTCATTTTACATATACCCATGCTGGGTGAGATAAATATCTTGGTCAAATGCCAACTTTGTATAAAAAATGGGAAAAGTTGTCTTTTGCCGAGATATTTCTCTCACCGAGCATGAGTATATGTAAAAAGACACCCCAAAACACATTGCCCAATTTCTCCTGAATACGGCGATACCACATGTGTGACACTTTTTTACAGCCTAGGTGGGCAAAGGGGCCCACATTCCAAAAAGCACCTTTAGGATTTAACAGGTCATTTACCTACTTACCACACATTAGGGCCCCTAGAATGCCAGGGCAGTATAACTACCCCACAAGTGACCCCATTTTGAAAAGAAGACACCCCAAGGTATTCCGTGAGGGGCATGGCGAGTTCCTAGAATTTTTTTTTTTTTTGTCACAAGTTAGCTGAAAATGATGATTTTTTATTTTTTTTTCTTACAAAGTCTCATATTCCACTAACTTGTGACAAAAAATAAAAACTTCCATGAATTCACTATGCCCATCACGAAATATCTTGGGGTGTCTTCTTTCCAAAATGGGGTCACTTGTGGGGTAGTTATACTGCCCTGGCATTTTTGGGGCCCGAATGCTTGGGAAGTGGTTTGAAATCAAAATCTGTAAAAAATGGCTGGTGAAATCCGAAAGGTGCTCTTTGGAATGTGGGCCCCTTTGCCCACCTAGGCTGCAAAAAAGTGTCACACATCTGGTATCACCGTACTCAGGAGAAGTTGGGCAATGTGTTTTGGGGTGTCATTTTACATATACCCATGCTGGGTGAGAGAAATATCTTGGCAAAAGACAACTTTTCCCATTTTTTTATACAAAGTTGGCATTTGACCGAGATATTTCTCTCACCCAGCATGGGTATATGTAAAATGACACCCCAAAACACATTGCCCAACTTCTCCTGAGAACGGCAATACTAGATGTGTGACACTTTTTTGCAGCCTAGGTGGGCAAAGGGGCCCACATTCCAAAGAGCACCTTTCAGATTTTACCGGCCATTTTTTACAGATTTTGATTTCAAACTACTTCTCACGCATTCGGGCCCCTAAAATGCCAGGGCAGTATAACTAGCCCACACGTGACCCCATTTTGGAAAGAAGACACCCCCAGGTATTTCGTGATGGGCATAGTGAGTTCATGGAAGTTTTAATTTTTTGTCACAAGTTAGTGGAATATGAGACTTTGTAAGAAAAAAAAAACAAAAAAAAAACACATCATTTTCCGCTAACTTGTGACAAAAAATAAAAAATTTTAGGAACTCGCCATGCCCCTCACGGAATACCTTGGGCTGTATTCTTTCCAAAATGGGGTCAATTGTGGGGTAGTTATACTGCCCTGGCATTTTAGGGGCCCAAATGCGTGCAAAGTAGTTTGAAATCAAAATCTGTAAAAAATGGCCGGTGAAAGGTGGATGCTGGGTGAGAGAAATATCTTGGCAAAAGACAACTTTTCCCATTTTTTTATACAAAGTTGGCATTTGACCAAGATATTTATCTCACCCAGCATGGGTATATGTAAAATTACTGTAAGAAAAAAAAAAAATCATCATTTTGCGCTAACTTGTGACAAAAAATAAAAAGTTCTATGAACTCACTATGCACATCAGCGAATACCTTAGGGTGTCTACTTTCCGAAATGGGGTCATTTTTGGGGTGTTTGTACTGTCTGGCCATTGTAGAACCTCAGGAAACATGACAGGTGCTCAGAAAGTCAGAGCTGCTTCAAAAAGCGGAAATTCACATTTTTGTACCATAGTTTGTAAATGCTATAACTTTTACCCAAACCATTTTTTTTTTACCCAAACATTTTTGTTCTCATCAAAGACATGTAGAACAATAAATTTAGAGAAAAATTTATATATGGATGTCGTTTTTTTTGCAAAATTTTACAACTGAAAATGAAAAATGTAGTAATAGAGTAATGAGCGAGCACTCATACACTTGGCAACCAAATTGACATGTGCAGAAAATATTTATTATATCCCCATAAAATACAAGTAATACAATTTATAAGAACAATGTAGCAATAATATACAACATTACAGTCACATATATTGTGGTAGATATGATCAACACTATATTCATGTGACTCAATAGTGTCGATAAATTCAATAATATATATCACACCAAGAAACTTCAAGTATATGCTGTTATTTGGGAAGAGGGGGTATTATCTTCTAGCGCTCTATCCCAATTTGGGAAACTGAATGTCACTGAAAATGTTGTAGGTGTATTCACTGGGAGCGCAATATGTTCATAAAGTGTCCACAGGAATCCTGATAATGTGAAAAGTCTCTTATAGCATATCCTTTTAAGCTCGATATGAGCTTTGGATTGGAGAAAACTTTAAATCGATGTTTGGCTTACCGTCTAGCGTCTGCTGTCTCCCTATTGCTTCAATGGAGCTTTAAATATTTGCCGGCTTATTCAGTCGCTCCATACAGCAAGCTGGTTTAAATTTCGCAGGAGTTCCAAAGATCGCAGGAGTTGCCACTCTGTTCCGCAATTTCCTTTGGTGCAGCTTTCGACGATAAGAATAGTTAATCCTTTACTGTAGAGATTTTCTTCTGTATGGCCATACAGTATTATCGGAGGCTTTTCAATGCAGGTACATCACTTGTTTCACCATACGCGTTACGGGTAGATTCACTCTCCCTTCCTCAGTGGTCAAGTGTCTGCCTGCTCTGCCTCCATTTTTATCCATTCCTTTGATTGCTTCCCAAATCTCGGACACCTGTTGTTCATGCTACTCCCAGTTTGCAAGGGAATCCTCCCACATAATCAAGGGATAATTCTATACAGCCTTGATTTAAAAAAAAAAAAGATAATACCCCCTCTTCCCAAATAACAGCATATACTTGAAGTTTCTTGGTGTGATATATATTATTGAATTTATCGACACTATTGAGTCATATGAATATAGTGTTGATCATATCTACCACAATATATGTGACTGTAATGTTGTATATTATTGCTACATTGTTCTTATAAATTTTATTACTTGTATTTTATGGGGATATAATAAATATTTTCTGCACATGTCAATTTGGTTGCCAAGTGTATGAGTGCTCGCTCATTACTCTATTACTACATTTGCCTTTAAGAGAGGGTGGGGTGATTCCCTCTATATGAGCTTGCAGCACCATACCTTAACTACTTGCTAGTGAGCCACCACAACCTACCACTATTTTTTGAAAATGGAAAATGTCATTTATTTGCAAAAAAATCGTTAAATTTCGATTAATAACAAAAAAAGTAAAAATGTCAGCAGCAATGAAATACCACCAAATGAAAGCTCTATTAGTGAGAAGAAAAGGAGGTAAAATTAATTTGGGTGGTAAGTTGCATGACCGAGCAATAAACCGCTAAATTTGTGGAGTGCCGATTTGGAAAAAAGGGCCTGGTCACTAGGGGGGTATAAAACTGTGGTCCTTAAGTGGTTAAATTGAAAGGTATTTATTATTGTTGGTTAAAATTAGAGTTGAGCGAACACCTGGATGTTCGGGTTCGAGAAGTTCGGCCGAACTTCCCGGAAATGTTCGGGTTCGGGATCCGAACTCGACCCGAACCCCATTGAAGTCAATGGGGACCCGAACTTTTCGGCACTAAAAAGGCTGTAAAATAGCCCAGGAAAGGGCTAGAGGGCTGCAAATAGCAGCAAAATGTAGGTAAATCCACTGCAAACAAATGTGGATAGGGAAATGAATTAAAATTAAAATAAAAAAAATTAAAATGAACCAATATCAATTGGAGAGAGGTCTCATGGCAGAGAATCAGGCTTCATGTCATAGCAGAGAATCAGGCTTCACGTCACACACCACTGGAACAGGCCATTGTCAGATATTTAGGCCCCAGCACCCAGACAGAGGAGAGAGGTCCCATAGCAGAGAATCAGGCTTCATGTCATAGCAGAGAATCAGGCTTCAAGTCATAGCAGAGAATCAGGCTTCATGTCATAGCAGAGAATCAGGCTTCATGTCATAGCAGAGAATCAGGCTTCACGTCACCCACCCCTGGAACAGGCCATTGTCAGATATTTAGGCCCCGGCATCCAGACAGAGGAGAGAGGTCCCATAGCAGAGAATCAGGCTTCATGGCATAGCAGAGAATCAGGCTTCAAGTCATAGCAGAGAATCAGGCTTCATGTCATAGCAGAGAATCAGGCTTCACGTCACCCACCACTGGAACAGGCCATTGTCAGATATTTAGGCCCCGGCACCCAGACAGAGGAGAGAGGTCCCATAGCAGAGAATCAGGCTTAATGGCATAGCAGAGAATCAGGCTTCAAGTCATAGCAGAGAATCATGCTTCATGTGACCCAACACTGGAACAGGCCACTGTCAGATATTTTTAGGCCCCGGCATCCAGACAGAGGAGAGAGGTCCCATAGCAGAGATTCAGGCTTCATGTCATAGCAGAGAATCAGGCATCATGTCACCCAACACTGGAACAGGCCACTATCAGATATTTTTAGGCCCCGGCACCCAGACAGAGGAGAGGTCCATTCAACTTTGGGTTGCCCCGCAATATAATGGTAAAATGAAAATAAAAAAAGGATTGAATGAGGAAGTGCCCTGGAGTACAATAATATATGGTTAAGGGGAGATAGTTATAAATGTCTAATCTGCACAAGGGATGGACAGGTCCGGTGGGATCCATGCTTGGTTCATTTTTATGAATGTCAGCTTGTCCACATTGGCTGTAGACAGGCGGCTGCGTTTTTCTGTAATGACGCCCCCTGCCGTGCTGAATACACGTTCAAGGCATAAAAGGCTAGATCTGGCCACGTGGACAATTTGGAGACCCAGAAGTTGAATGGGGCCGAACCATCAGTCAGTACGTGGAGGGGTGTGCACACGTACTGTTCCACCATATTAGTGAAATGTTGCCTCCTGCTAACACGTTCCGTATCAGGTGGTGGTGCAGTTAGCTGTGGCGTGGTGACAAAACTTTTCCACATCTCTGCCATGCTTACCCTGCCCTCAGAGGAGCTGGCCGTGACACAGCTGCGTTGGCGACCTCTTGGTCCTCCTCTGCCTTCCCCTTGGGCTTCCACTTGTCCCCCTGTGACATTTGGGAATGCTCTCAGTAGCGCGTCTACCAATGTGCGCTTGTACTCGCGCATCTTCCTATCACGCTCCAGTGCAGGAAGTAAGGTGGGCACATTGTCTTTGTACCGGGGAACCAGCAGGGTGGCAACCCAGTAGTCCGCACACGTTAAAATGTGGGCAACTCTGCTGTCGTTGCGCAGGCACTGCAGCATGTAGTCGCTCATGTGTGCCAGGCTGCCCAGAGGTAAGGACATGCTGTCCTCTGTGGGAGGCGTATCAGCATCGTCCTGCGTTTCCCCCCAGACACGCACCAGTGATGGGCCCGAGCTGCGTTGGGTGCCACCCCGCTGTGAACATGCTTCATCCTCATCCTCCTCCTCATCCTCGTCCTCCAGTAGTGGGCCCTGGCTGGCCAAATTTGTACCTGGCCTCTGCTGTTGCAAAAAACCTCCCTCTGAGTCACTTCGAAGAGACTGGCCTGAAAGTGCTAAAAATGACCCCTCTTCCTCCTCCTCCTCCTGGGCCACCTCCACTTCCATCATCGCCCTAAGTGTTTTCTCAAGGAGACATAGAAGTGGTATTGTAACGCTGATAACGGCGTCATCGCCACTGGCCATGTTGGTGGAGTACTCAAAACAGCGCAACAGGGCACACAGGTCTCGCATGGCGGCCCAGTCATTGGTGGTGAAGTGGTGCTGTTCCGCAGTGCGACTGACCCGTGCGTGCTGCAGCTGAAACTCCACTATGGCCTGCTGCTGCTCGCACAGTCTGTCCAGCATGTGCAAGGTGGAGTTCCACCTGGTGGGCACGTCGCATATGAGGCGGTGAGCGGGAAGGCCGAAGTTACTCCGTAGCGCAGACAGGCGAGCAGCGGCAGGATGTGAACACCGGAAGCGCGCACAGACGGCCCGCACTTTATGCAGCAGCTCTGACATGTCGGGGTAGTTGTGAATGAACTTCTGCACCACCAAATTCAGCACATGTGCCAGGCAAGGGATGTGCGTCAAACCGGCTAGTCCCAGAGCTGCAACGAGATTTCGCCCATTATCGCACACCACCAGGCTGGGCTTGAGGCTCACCGGCAGCAACCACTCGTCGGTCTGTTGTTCTATACCCCGCCACAACTCCTGTGCGGTGTGGGGCCTGTCCCCCAAACATATGAGTTTCAGAATGGCCTGCTGACGTTTACCCCGGGCTGTGCTGAAGTTGGTGGTGAAGGTGTGTGGCTGACTGGATGAGCAGGTGGAAGAAGAGGAGGAGGAAGCCGAGTAGGAGGAGGAGGCAACAGGAGGCAAAGAATGTTGCCCTGCGATCCTTGACGGCGGAAGGACGTGCGCCAAACAGCTCTCCGCCTGGGGCGGGACAGTAAGCGACATGAGCTGTTTGAAGCTTTCTGTGTCCACCAACCTGAATGACAGCATTTCATAGGCCAGTAGTTTAGAAATGCTGGCATTCAGGCCAGGGATCGTGGGTGGCTAGGTGGGAATTTACGCTTTCTCTCAAATGTTTGTGAGATGGAGAGCTGAACGCTGCCGTGTGACATGGTTGAGTTGCTTGGTGATGGAGGGGGTGGTGTTGGTGGTACATCCTCTGTTTGCTGGGCGGCAGGTGCCAACGCTCCTCCAGAGGCGGAGGAAGAGGCTGAGGTGGCAGCAGCAGAAGAGGTAGCAAGGGGAGCCTGAGTGAGTTCCTTGCTTTTAAGGTGTTTACTCTACTGCAGTTCATGCTTTGCATGCAGGTGCCTGGTCATGCAGGTTGTGCTAAGGTTCAGAACGTTAATGTCTCGCTTCAGGCTCTGATGGCACAGCGTGCAAACCACTCGGGTCTTGTCGTCAGCACATTGTTTGAAGAACTGCCACGCCAGGGAACTCCTTGAAGCTGCCTTTGGGGTGCTCGGTCCCAGATGGCGGTGGCCAGTAGCAGACAGACTCTCTTGGCGGCGGGTGTTCTGCTTTTGCCCACTGCTCCCTCTTTTGCTACGCTGTTGGCTCGGTCTCACCACTGCCTCTTCCTCCGAACTCTTAAAGTCAGTGGCACGACCTTCATTCCATGTGGGGTCTAGGACCTCATCGTCCCCTGCATCGTCTTCCACCCAGTCTTCCTCCCTGACCTCCTGTTCAGTCTGCACACTGCAGAAAGACGCAGCAGTTGGCACCTGTGTTTCGTCATCATCAGAGACGTGCTGAGGTGGTATTCCCATGTCCTCATCATCAGGAAACATAAGTGGTTGTGCGTCAGTGCATTCTATGTCTTCCACCGCTGGGGAAGGGCTAGGTGGATGCCCTTTGGAAACCCTGCCAGCAGAGTCTTCAAACAGCATAAGAGACTGCTGCATAACTTGAGGCTCAGACAGTTTCCCTGATATGCATGGGGGTGATGTGACAGACTGATGGGCTTGGTTTTCAGGCGCCATCTGTGCACTTTCTGCAGAAGACTGGGTGGGAGATAATGTAAACGTGCTGGATCCACTGTCGGCCACCCAATTGACTAATGCCTGTACCTGCTCAGGCCTTACCATCCTTAGAACGGCATTGGGCCCCACCAAATATTGCTGTAAATTCTGGTGGCTACTGGGACCTGAGGTAGTTGGTTCACTAGGACGTGTGGCTGTGGCAGAACGGCCACGTCCTCTCCCAGCACCAGAGGGTCCACTAACACCACCACGACCATGTCCGCGTCCCTTACTAGATATTTTCCTCATTGTTACCGTTCACCACAATAAGAAAAAACATTTTGGGCCCAATGTATTGAATTCAAATTCAGGCCTTTTTTACAGGCACCTAACACTATCTAGCTATCTACTTAGGTACCGTATTACACTAATACAGGCACAGCAGTAAGCACAGATTTAGCTGAATATAAATTGTAGGCCTATTATTTAGGCGGTGGATGACAGGTATACGTTTACGGACAGAATTAGACTTGGTGATGTACGGTAGCGTTTGAAGTTATTATTGAGAATGACCCTATCCGCACCTTCAATCTAATATACCCTTTTATGGATAGATTTAAACTTGGCCTGATACAGCAGAAAATAATTATTTATGGAATTGCTAAGTTGGGAATTGTATTCAACCCAGAACAAAAACTGTGCTTGGGCAGACACTAAATAACTTTGCCAGGCACAGCAGTAACCACAGATTTAGCTGAGTATAAATTGGAGGGCTAGTATTTTGGCGGTGGATGACAGGTATACGTTTACGGACAGAATTAGACTTGGTTATGCACGGTAGCGTTTGAAGTTATTGAGAATGACCCTATCAGCACCTTCAATGTAATATACCCTTTTATGGATAGATTTAAACTTGGCCTGATACAGCAGAAAACAATTATTTAGGGAATTGCTAAGTTGGGAATTGTATTCAACCCAGAACAAAAACTGTGCTTTGGCAGACACTAAATAACTTTGCCAGGCACAGCAGTAACCACAGATTTAGCTGAGTATAAATTGGAGGCCTAGTATTTTGGCGGTGGATGACTGGTATAAGTTTACGGACAGAATTAGACTTGGTGATGCACGGTAGCGTTGGAAGTTATTGAGAATGACCCTATCCGCACCTTCAATCTAATATACCCCTTTATGGATAGATTTAAACTTGGCCTGATACAGCAGAAAACAATTATTTAGGGAATTGCTAAGTTGGGAATTGTATTCAACCCAGAACAAAAACTGTGCTTTGGCAGACACTAAATAACTTTGCCAGGCACAGCAGTAACCACAGATTTAGCTGAGTATAAATTGGAGGCCTAGTATTTTGGCGGTGGATGACTGGTATACGTTTACGGACAGAATTAGACTTGGAGATGCACGGTAGCGTTTGAAGTTATTGAGAATAACCCTATCCGTACCTTCAATCTAATATACCCTTTTATGGATAGATTTAAACTTGGCCTGATACAGCAGAAAACAATTATTTAGGGAATTGCTAAGTTGGGAATTGTATTCAACCCAGAACAAAAACTGTGCTTTGGCAGACACTAAATAACTTTGCCAGGCACAGCAGTAACCATAGATTTAGCTGAGTATAAATTGGAGGCCTAGTATTTTGGCGATGGGTGACAGGTATAAGTTTACGGACAGAATTAGACTTGGTGATGCACGGTAGCGTTGGAAGTTATTGAGAATTACCCTATCCGCACCTTCAATCTAATATACCCCTTTATGGATAGATTTAAACTTGGCCTGATACAGCAGAAAACAATTATTTAGGGAATTGCTAAGTTGGGAATTGTATTCAACCCAGAACAAAAACTGTGCTTTGGCAGACACTAAATAACTTTGCCAGGCACAGCAGTAACCACAGATTTAGCTGAGTATAAATTGGAGGCCTAGTATTTTGGCGGTGGATGACAGGTATACGTTTACGGACAGAATTAGACTTGGTGATGCATGGAAGCGTTGGAAGTTATTGAGAATGACCCTATCCGCACCTTCAATCTAATATACCCTTTTATGGATAGATTTAAACTTGGCCTGATACAGCAGAAAACAATTATTTAGGGAATTGCTAAGTTGGGAATTGTATTCAACCCAGAACAAAAACTGTGCTTTGGCAGACAGCAGACAGTATTACAATTGGCTAGCCACAGCTGAAACACCAGATTTAGGGTACTGCTATTTTGGCAATTGTATTTTACCCCTCAATAAAATAGCAAGCACAGCCAAGCCCCTGCTGTAGAATATAGCAAAAAAAAACAACACACTATTGATGGTTTAAAATGGACTTGGTGGCAGCTTGTGCTGGCGCACCACAAGACACAAAATGGCCGCCGATCACCCCAGAAAAAAGTGACTGAAAAACACTCTGGCCAGCATTAAAACAGTGAGCAATTGAATTGCAGAGGTTGTATGATACACAGCTGTACATCGATCACTTCAGTAAGTAAATCCCTGCCTAATCTCGCCCTAACAGCAGCAGCTGCATCCTCTCCCTACACTGATCAGAGCAGAGTGACGTGCGGCGCTACGTGACTCCAGCTTAAATAGAGGCTGGGTCACATGCTGCACTGGCCAATCACAGCCATGCCAATAGTAGGCATGGCTGTGATGTCCTCTTGGGGCAAGTAGTATGACGCTTTTTGATTGGCTGCTTTGCAGCATTTCAAAAAGCGCCAAGAAAGCGCCGAACACCGAACCCGAACCCGGACTTTTACAAAAATGTTCGGGTTTGGTTACATGTCACGAACACCCCAAAATTCGGTACGAACCCGAACTATACAGGGTCCGCTCATCTCTAGTTAAAATATTTAATTAAAATAAATATTAATAAAAATGTAAGAGGAAAATATTTTAACCAACAATAATAAATACCTTTCAATTTAAACCAAGTGTGAGTGTGCCATCACAATTCTCTCTTGTTATTCAAGAAAACTTGACATAGTGAAGCACCGCCAGACTGATATAGGGCAGGTGAAACAACCAGTAGTACTTCATATGATTTTATATGCGTTTATTTGATTTATATTTTGTAAGTATATTAAAATAGCATGAACTATATCAGTCTGGTGGTGCTTCACTATGTCAAGTTTTCTTGAATAACATCTAGGAGAAAATAAATTATTCACTGTGGGAGAAGTCTGCACTTTTTGGATTCATTGATCGACCATATTGAAGTGACATTCTCTGCATACCTTTTCAATAACTTCCAAAATTCCTCCACCAAGCAAACTCCTTTCTTTGCAAATTTAGGGTATCATCCAAATATTCTTCCCAAATTCCCCGCTGTGTCACCTATTCCAGCAGGAAAGGATCTCTGCATTACAGCAAAATTTAGAGCTACTAAAAGGAGCATTAGAGAGGGCTCAAGAAAATTACAAGAAGGCGGCAGATACATTTTGTAGACCAGCACCAATGTTTAAAATAGAGGATAAAGTATGGCTTTCCAGTAGGAATTTGAAACTTAAGGATCCTTCACCGAAACTTGAACATAAATTTATTGGGCCTTATAAGACCATTGGGATAATTAGTGCAGTAGCTGTTCGGCTCAAGCTCCCATGATCTATGAAGATTCATCCTGTTTTTCATGTGTCCCTACTTAAGCCTGCCATACCCAATCCTTTTCCGGAACATATCCGTCCTTCTGTTGCGGTGGAGATAGATGGGCAAGAACAATTTGTTATAGAGAAAATCTTGAACTCTAGAATTTTCAGGAACCATCTACAATACCTCATTAAGTGGCAGGGTTATGGGTCTGAAGAGAATTCTTGGGAACCGGTGAATAATATTAATGCTCCCTGACTGATCAAACAGTTTCATCAAAACATCCTGGGAGACCAAGTCAGGTCTCGTCCAGAGGCCGCTGTTGAGGTGGGAGTAATGTCAGGAATCATCCTGCTATGTCTGTTTAGTTCAGATTGTCTTGCCCTCAAGTTCTCCCTTAGTTAAGATGGTGGATTGTGTCTCAGCTGGGTGTCAACTTACTTCCTGTTTCACTTGCTTGGAACTAGCTCTCTGGTTTGTTCCTCCTCCTTGCGGTTTACCCTGCTACTCTGTGACATCCTGCTACTTCCTGTTGACAACCCTGATTGCCTGACTACGTTCCTGTGCCACCTGCCCTGACCCATTGCTCGTCTGACCTCGGCTCTACTGCATCCTTCGGTCTTGCACCGTTGCTACCCGTCATGGCTCCGTCTGCCTGGCTCTGCTGCATCCTTCGGTCCTGCATCGTTGCTACCGGTAACAGCTCCGCCTGCCTGGCTCTGCTTCATCCTTCAGTCCTGCAACTTCCTGTTCAAGACTCTGTTGCCTCCTGTGTTTAGGCCTTGTCCCTGCCATTGGATTCCAGGAGTATTCCACTAGTATCGTGACATAAGGAGTCTTATAAGCGAGGCAATCCTTCTCTGGTAAAATGGACAGCTAGTGATGGCATATTCTGAGGTGGGCATCGGCTTATATTGTTTTCATAGGAGTTGAACCTGTGCATTTGGACCAGAGAGATCTAATGTGAATAGCTGGCTTATTTAATCCAAAGATGCAAGGAAATATCAGGAGGTCTGTCTCTTTAAATTACCAGTCATTTTGATTTTTGTCAAATTCTTCACTACAACAGTTACTATTTGTTAGAAACCACAATGTTGTTGGTGTGAAGGAGTAAAACATGTGTAGAGATCACCAACCTTGAGAAGGTCATAGACCCTAGATCAGCTGTTTTGTCCTAGACATCCCATGTGCTAGCGCCTACTCTACATGCTTCTTGGCTTCCTCACTGTAAGAACAAGCAAACATGTTCTTTATGGCACAAATCAATAAGACGTTTGTCAAAATTGTTTTGTGCTATAATTCTGGCAGAACAACAATAGTAAATCTGCCCCAATGTGTCAATCCCACCCCCTGCTATAAAAGGAGGGAGAGAAAGCATTTTCTGGCTGCATGTTATTCACCTCTTCTATGACAATATGATAGCAGTGACAGATTCTTCACAATATACTGTACAAGGGTATGCAGTGCCTTCATTAGAGATGTTCATTTGATGTAACAAGAAATATGAGTTTAGTTCAGTTCACTTGATTACCACATTGATCTGTCTTGTGACAAGCTATTCAAGATGCAGTAAAATGTAAAAAATTGGCCAAGTTCACATCACCATTGGTAGTAAAAGATGTAACAATTGTCATATGGTTCTGCGAATGTGCAGGATTATATGGTAAAATATTTGATACTACTGTAATGATACATTTTATACATAATATCAAAATGATTGAAATTCTCCAACACTATGATTATGAACATCATCTAATGTTCAAAACCATATCACTTATTATAATAAACCATAAAAAGACAAATGTATATTTTAAGTCAGCCTGATCAAAAACTGCAGAAAAATGCTGCAAGGCAAAAGTATCATGCCAAGTCAACCCCATTTGATCTTGATCCCAGGGTGCGAAACTGTCTCTAGGCCAGTATACTGTAAGGAAGTAGACATATTTTTTTTACTTTACAAATTCCTTTGATAGTGCTTCTTATTCAATAGCACAGAATCATCAGATCTGTTCTTAAATAATTCAAAACTTTTGTTTTAAAATCCCAGTGATAAAGGCTCTGTGTCGAGATTTCTGGAATCACAACACAGTGCCGAAACCCTGGTAAATGGGGGCAACCAACAGACCCCGTCAACTTACACTGGAGCCCCTTTGTGTTCCCCCATGGTGATGGCCCATTTCACGGGAAAAACAGCATTGCATGCAGCACTATTCTTCCTGTACAAAGAGATGCAAGATGTAACCATAGCTTAAAGGGGTTGGCTAATCTAATTTCTGACATGCATGGCCACCCACTCTTCACCCCTATGGGAGTTCTGTGGTTATGTGGCTGGAGGTACCTTAGGCGGTCACTGAATAACAATTTTACTGCAGGCCAGTGGAGTACAGGCCCCAAACATTAGGCATTAACCGTTCAGAAAAGAACAAGTGAATATGTGGCTGGAGGTATATTAGACGTTCAGTGGATAACAATATTACTATAGGCCAGTGGAGTACAAGCCCTAAAAAGTATGCATTCACCTGACAGAAAAGAACAAGTGATTATTTGGTTGGAAGTATATTAAGTGGTCAGTGGATAACAATTTTACTGTAGGCCAGAGGAGTAAAGGCCTCAAAAATTATGCATTCACTGGACAAAAAAGATCAAGTGATTATGTTGCTAGAGGTATATTAGACGGTCAGTGGATAACAATTTTACCGTATTTTTCGCCCTATAAGACGCACCGGCCCATAAGACGCACCTAGGTTTTTGGGGAGGAAAATAAGAAAAAAATTTTTTTTTACCAAAAGGTGTGCTTTTGGTGGGTTTGGAACTAATGGTGGTCTGTGGATGACGGACACTGTTATGGGGGGATCTGTGGATGACGGACACTGTTATGGGGGGGATCTGTGGATGACGGACACTGTTATGGGGGCGATCTGTGGATGACAGACACTGTTATGGGGGGATCTGTGGATGACGGACACTGTTATGGGGGGATCTGTGGATGACGGACACTTATGGGGGGATCTGTGGGTGACGGACACTTATGGGGGGATCTGTGGATGATGGACACTTATGGGGGATCTGTGGATGACGGACACTTATGGGGGGATCTGTGGATGACGGACACTGTTACAGGGGGGGGGATCTGTGGCTGGCACTGTTACAGGGGGGGATCTGTGGATGGCACAGTTAAGGGGTGGGGGTCTGTGGATGGCACTGTTATGGGCTGGGGGGGCACTGTGGATGGCACTGATATGGGGTGGGGGATCTGTGGATGGCACTGTTATATATGTGCCATCCGCAGACCCCCCACCCCATAACAGTGGCATCCACAGTGCCCCCCCAGCCCATAACAGTGCCATCCACAGACCCCCACCCCTTAACTGTGCCATCCACAGATTCCGTGTGCACCGAGCCCCCCCGCCCGCCGCCGCCGCATACAAATATAAAATGTATTATTGAATTGAAAGTTATTAAACATGCCCCCCTCACTCCTAATAGTACCGTATATCCGAATTTCTTCTGTATAATGCCGGCAGGCGGGCCGGGCGGCCGGAGCGTCCCTCAGTGACGTCACTTGTCTGCGCCGCCTGCTTCATTCATAAAGCAGGCGGCGCAGGCACGTGACATCAGGGAGTTACGCTGCCGCCCGCCTGTCCTGCCTGCCGGCATTATACAGAAGAAATTAAGATATACGGTACTATTAGGAGTGAGGGGGGCATGTTTAATAACTTTTAATTCAATAATACATTTTATATTAGTATACCGGAGCGGTGGGGCGGGGCTATAGTACAGTGACTGCACCACCCCACCGTTATTGCCGGCCCCCAGCTCCTCCTCCCAGTCCCTCCCCCGGCCCCCGCTCCGTATATTGCATCCAGCGATGTTAAACTGTCAGCATTCGCCCCATAAGACGCAGGGGCATTTTCCAGTACTGTAGCCAAGTGGAGTACAGGCCCCAAACATTAGGCATTTACCAGACAGAAAAGAGCAAGTGATTATGTGGCTGGAGGTACCTTAGGCGGTCAATGAATAACAATTTTACTGCAGGCCAGTGCAGTGCAAGCACCAAAGATTAGGCATTCACCGGACAAAAAAGAACAAGTGATTATGTGGCTGGAGGTACATTAGGCAGTCGCTGAATACATTTTTTACTGTAGGCCAGTAGAGTACAGGCCCCAAACATTAGGCATTCACCGTTCAGAAAAGAACAAGTGATTATGTGGCTGGAGGTATATTAGATGGTGACTGGATACCAATTTAACTGTAGGCCAGTACAGGCCCCAAAAAATTAGGCATTCACCTGACAGAAAAGAACAAGTGATTATGTGGCGGGAGGTACATTAGGCAGTCACTGAATAACAATTTTACTGTAGGCCAGTGAAGTATAGGATCCAAAAATTAGGCATTCACCTGACAGAAAAAGCTTTTTATGCCGCTGTATATACATAAGACAAGGACCATTCTTTGTTCTGGGTGTCGGCGGATATGTGTGGGCTGGCATGAGGAAATTCAATTACACGTGGTCGTCACAGGTGTTGAATTCCTCCGAGATACATGCTTCATTCATTTCTATAAATGTGAGGTAGTCCACACTGTCATGAGCAAGGTGAGTGCGCTTATTGGTCACGATCCCCCCTGCTGCGCTGAACGTCCTTTCGGACAGGACACTCGACGAGGGGAAAGCCAAGACTTCCATGGCAAATTGTGCAGGGGTTCCTCGCTTCTCAGAGCATCCACATCGGCCGTTAACCCGATGTAGTCAGAAACCTGTCGGTCTAGGCATTCCCTGAGGCTGGATCCGGAGGGTGGATGTCAATGGGTTGGCTGAAAGAATGATCTCATATCCGAAGTGACCAACACATCTTCAAACCACCCTCTTCTTGCAGGAGCGATAGGATTGGTACCCACACCTGTTTCGCTTTGGGTAAAATTCCACTGCCAGCGCCTGCAGCAGCAGAGTGCAGCATCTCTCGCAGCAAAGCCTGGAAATGCTGCATTCTGACAGCCCTCTGTGATTCTGGTAACATGTCACCATTTAGTGTTTGTACCGGGCGTCTAAGTACGTTGCCACCCAGTACTGGTCCTTGCCCTTTATCTTTTTTATACGGGGGTCCCTTTTCAAACACTGGAGCATGAAGGCCCCCATTTGCACTAAATTGGAAGCCGTGGTTTCTGCTCATTGCCCAGGAGAATGTCGTCCTTGGTCTCCTCCCTCTAGCCACGGACAACACCAGGGATCCCCGAAAAGTTTAAAGTCTCACTCAAAGTCTGTTCTTCTTGCGCCTCCTCCTCCCCCAGCCACCATCCTCCTCTGACACCTCTTCAGACTCCTGCTGACTTGTCTCATATGGAGTAGCCCAACCTGGGAATTCTTTCAGCATTGCAAATTCCTCATCTTCCAGCTCCTGCACCTCGACGGCTTGATCAATGACATGACACAATGCACGCTCCAGAAAGAAGGCGTAAGGTATGATGTCACTGATGGCGCCCTGGCTGCAACTGACCAGTTTGGTGATCTCATCAAATGGCCGCAGCAGTCTGCATGTGTCGCGCATGAGCAGCCACTGGTGCTGTGAAAGGAAACCAAGCTCCCCAGAACCTGTCCTGCTGCAGAGTGTGTACAGGTAGTCGTTAATGGCACATCGCTGCTGGAGCAGCCTATAAAGCATATAAAAGGTAGAGTTCCAGCGCGTCGGGCTGTCATAAATCAGATGCCTGACGGGCGGGGACCACCCACCTTGGGCTGATCTGTGTACTGTCGTCAGACCGCTGGGTGGCGACCGTTGCTACCTCCTCTTCCTCATTCGATGACAAGAATGGCTACGAATCGGTAAGGTCTGGGAATGGATGGGAAAATAATTCCTCTGACTCGAGCGGAGGGGCTATGGTGGTGGTGGGGTGTCTTTTGGGGTGCACACAGCAGAGAGTGAGGAGGGTGAAGATACATAGGATGAGGAGGGTGCAGAAGCGGAAGGCTGAGTGAGCCACACAACCCACTCTGGTGCCTCCTTTGACGTAATCGCATGCACCTTCTCCAACTTCCCACTTAGGCTCCGGCCTGGAGCTCCTGCCAGACCCCCTAGCACCCCTGCGGAATGGCCTGCCTCTTCCTCTGCCTGTCATTTTCAAAATGACCCTGTGCCAAAGTCCCTAGAGATGAGCAGTATTTGTGGAAGCAGTTATATCGCAGGCCTCAATCAGTATTTGGTGGAAGCCGGTGAATCATAAGCTTCAATCAATATTTGGTGGAAGCAGGTATATCTCATCCCTCAATCAGTATAATGTGGAAGCAGGTATATAGAACCTCTTAATCAGTATTCTGTAGAAGCAGGTATATTGCAACCTTCAATCAGTATTTTGTGGAAACAGGTATATAGAATACCTGAATTAATATTTGGTGGAAGCAGGTATATATCACTCCTCAATAAGTATTTTGAGGAAGACGGTGTATCGCGGGCCTCAATCAATATTTGGTAGAAGCATGTATATCACACCACTCAATCAGTATTTTGTGGAAGCAGGTATATGGAACTCCTTAATCAATATTTGGTGGAATCAGGTAAATCGCACCCCTCAATCAGTATTTTGTAGAAGCAGGAATATCACACCCCTCAATCAGCATTTAGTGGAAACAGTTATACAGGGAGTGCAGAATTATTAGGCAAGTTGTATTTTTGAGGATTAATTTTATTATTGAACAACAACCATGTTCTCAATGAACCCAAAAAACTCATTAATATCAAAGCTGAATATTTTTGGAAGTAGTTTTTAGTTTGTTTTTAGTTTTAGCTATTTTAGGGGGATATCTGTGTGTGCAGGTGACTATTACTGTGCATAATTATTAGGCAACTTAACAAAAAACAAATATATACCCATTTCAATTATTTATTTTTACCAGTGAAACCAATATAACATCTCAACATTCACAAATATACATTTCTGACATTCAAAAACAAAACAAAAACAAATCAGTGACCAATATAGCCACCTTTCTTTGCAAGGACACTCAAAAGCCTGCCATCC
The DNA here is from genome assembly GCF_905171765.1 of Bufo bufo. Classification (NCBI taxonomy): domain Eukaryota; kingdom Metazoa; phylum Chordata; class Amphibia; order Anura; family Bufonidae; genus Bufo; species Bufo bufo. Next base: position 483,468,956 of record NC_053389.1, read on the forward strand.
ATGGATTCTGTCAGTGTTTTGATCTGTTCACCATATACATTGCGTGCAGCAGCAACCACAGCCTCCCAGACACTGTTCAGAGAGGTATACTGTTTTCCCTCCTTGTAAATCTCACATTTGATGATGGACCACAGGTTCTCAATGGGGTTCAGATCAGGTGAACAAGGAGGCCATGTCATTAGATTTTCTTCTTTTATACCCTTTCTTGCCAGCCACGCTGTGGAGTACTTGGACGCGTGTGATGGAGCATTGTCCTGCATGAAAATCATGTTTTTCTTGAAGGATGCAGACTTCTTCCTGTACCACTGCTTGAAGAAGGTGTCTTCCAGAAACTGGCAGTAGGACTGGGAGTTGAGCTTGACTCCATCCTCAACCCGAAAAGGCCCCACAAGCTCATCTTTGATGATACCAGCCCAAACCAGTACTCCACCTCCACCTTGCTGGCGTCTGAGTCGGACTGGAGCTCTCTGCCCTTTACCAATCCAGCCACGGGCCCATCCATCTGGCCCATCAAGACTCACTCTCATTTCATCAGTCCATAAAACCTTAGAAAAATCAGTCTTGAGATATTTCTTGGCCCAGTCTTGACGTTTCAGCTTGTGTGTCTTGTTCAGTGGTGGTCGTCTTTCAGCCTTTCTTACCTTGGCCATGTCTCTGAGTATTGCACACCTTGTGCTTTTGGGCACTCCAGTGATGTTGCAGCTCTGAAATATGGCCAAACTGGTGGCAAGTGGCATCTTGGCAGCTGCACGCTTGACTTTTCTCAGTTCATGGGCAGTTATTTTGCGCCTTGGTTTTTCCACACGCTTCTTGCGACCCTGTTGACTATTTTGAATGAAACGCTTGATTGTTCGATGATCACGCTTCAGAAGCTTTGCAATTTTAAGAGTGCTGCATCCCTCTGCAAGATAGCTCACTATTTTTGACTTTTCTGAGCCTGTCAAGTCCTTCTTTTGACCCATTTTGCCAAAGGAAGGGAAGTTGCCTAATAATTATGCACACCTAATATAGGGTGTTGATGTCATTAGACCACACCCCTTCTCATTACAGAGATGCACATCACCTAATATGCTTAATTGGTAGTAGGCTTTCGAGCCTATACAGCTTGGAGTAAGACAACATGCATAAAGAGGATGATGTGGTCAAAATACTCATTTGCCTAATAATTCTGCACGCAGTGTATAGAACACCTAAATCAATATTTGGTGAAAGCAGGTGTATCGTGCCTTTCAATCAGTAAATTGTGGTAGCTGATGTATCGCAGGCATCAATCAATATTTGGTGAAAGCAGGTATATCGCAACCCTCAATCAGAATTTTGTGGAAGGAGGTATATAAAACCCCTTAATCAATTTTCTGTAGAAGCGGGTATATCGCATCCTTCAATCAGTATTTGTAGTAAACAGGTATTTAGAACCCCTGCATCAATATTTGGTGGAAGCTGGTATATAGCACCCCTCAATCATTATTTTGTGGAAGCAGGTATATCAAACCCTTTAATTCATTATTTTGTAGAAGCAGGTATATCGCAACCCTCAATCAGAATTTTTTGTAAACAGGTATATAGATGTCACGACCGCTACCCCAGCAGCAGTTGTGTCGCACCAGACGGAGGGGAAGGGGGACCCTTATCTACGGATGGGAATAGTATGGCCACCCCTGACTAACCCTAAGCTGGCACCTGTCTGCCCTGATACCCTAGACGGGGTGTGAACCCGTGCGGCGAGCAGGATGCCTAAACCCTCAGTCACCCTAAAGCCTAGAGTGGGGAAAGGCCGATGGGAGCACTAGTCACCATCACTCATGTCTAGGAGAACAGCAGGGGAAGACAGCAACAAACAAACTATATCAAAGATAGACTTATCCAGTCACGAGCAGAGAAGGCGATCCCAATCACGACAGTCCACGCCGGACAAGAGCTCCACAGCAACACCATCAAACGATCTCCTTCAAAGGTCAGAATAGAACTGGAAGTAAGGACTATATCTGGCAATGACTGCAAGTGAAAGTGAAACTAATATAGTGGCTGGGAGTGGCAGACAGGACTCACCTGAGAAGGATGCCTACAAACTCCCAGTCAGGACAAAAAGGTTCACAAGGCAAAACCCAGATGACATACCCTGAACCACGGAGCAAACTCACAAGCTATCGCGAGTAGCAAGTCGCTGCAACCTTCTCCTCCCAGACCTGTCTGGATCAGTCACAGTCGTGACAGTACCCCCCTTTCTACGAGGGGCCTCTGGACCCTCAAGACCAGGCCTCTCTGGATGGGAGCTATGAAAAGCCTGAATGAGTCTGTCCGCTTTTATCTCTGATGCTGGAACCCACATTCTCTCTTCGGAACCATAACCTTTTCAGTGCACCAGGTACTGAAGAGAGAGACGAACATATCGTGAATCAACAATCTTTTCTACCTGAAACTCAAGACTGCCATCAACAACCACCGGTGGAGGCGGTAGTGGCAATGGTTCAGGAGGTTCTACATATCTCTTAAGCAGAGATCTGTGGAAGACATTATGGATCCTTAGAGTCTGAGGTAGCTCCAGACGAAAAGCCACCGGGTTAATGATCTTAATTACCCTATAAGGACCAATAAATCTTGGACCTAATTTCCAAGAGGGAACCTTCAACTTGATATTTCTGGTAGACAACCACACCAAGTCATTCACCCCAAGGTCCGGACCTTCCGAGCGCTTCCTATCAGCCGCACGTTTGTATCTACCACCAATTCTCTTCAAACTTTCTTGCACACTCTGCCACACTGAAGAAAGTGAAGACGCAAATCGTTCCTCCTTGGGAATCCCAGACGGCCCCCCCTCACTAAACGTACAAAACTGAGGATGGAAACCATACGCACCAAAAAATGGTGACTTATCGGTGGATTCTTGACGACGATTATTAATGGCAAACTCGGCTAACGGTAAATAAGATGACCATTCCTCCTGATTTTCGGAAACAAAGCATCTCAAATATGTCTCTAGGTTTTGATTGGTACGTTCAGTCTGACCGTTGGACTGTGGATGGAAAGATGAAGAAAACGACAGATGAACCCCTAAACGAGAACAAAAAGCTTTCCAAAATTTAGAAACGAATTGGGTACCACGATCCGAAACAATATCGGAAGGGACCCCGTGAAGCTTCACGATGTGGTCAATAAAAACCTGAGCCAGTGTGTTAGCATTAGGCAATGCGGCAAGAACAATAAAGTGCACCATTTTACTGAATCTGTCAACAACTACAAGAATAACAGTCTTCCCCGCTGATACTGGTAGATCCGTAATGAAATCCATTGACAGGTGCGTCCAAGGCCTGTTGGGGATGGCCAGAGGTAAAAGACGCCCTGCCGGACGAGTATGATCTACCTTAGAACGAGCACAGGTAGCACATGCAGACACAAAATTCAACACCTCCTGGCGCCATTTAGGCCACCAGAACCGACGAGACACTAACTCAGAGGTTGCCCTACTACCTGGGTGTCCTGCCAGTGTGGAGTTATGGTGTTCTTTTAGTATCTCCAGTCGTAAATTTTCTGGCACAAACAGTTTACCCGAGGGGCAGGAGGCCGGGGCGTCCCCCTGAGCTTCCAACACCCTCCCCTCCAAACCTGAGTGTAATGCAGAGACCACCACCCCCTTTTGCAAAATGGGCTCTGGTACCTCAACATCACCCCCTCCAGGAAAACTTCGAGACAATGCATCCGCCTTAGTATTTTTTGCCCCCAGGCGATAGGTTATTACAAAATTAAACCTAGTAAAAAATAATGACCACCGAGCCTGTCTAGGGGTGAGACGTTTAGCAGACTCCAGATATAATAAGTTTTTGTGATCAGTAATCACCGTGACGGGATGAACCGCCCCCTCCAAAAATGACGCCACTCCTCAAAAGCCAACTTAATAGCCAAAAGTTCCCTGTTGCCAATATCATAGTTCCTTTCTGCAGTAGACAATTTCTTCGAAAAGAAAGCACACGGACGCCATTCACCAGGGGACGGGCCCTGAGATAGTACCGCTCCCACCCCCACCTCTGATGCGTCAACCTCTACAATAAAAGGAAGCGAGACATCTGGCTGTACGAGAATAGGGGCCGAGGTGAATCTCTCCTTCAGAAATGCAAAGGCAGTTTTGGCTGCATGTGACCATTTGGAAAAATCGGATCCCTTTCGGGTCATGTCCGTCAGTGGTTTGACCACCAAGGAATAGTTTTTTATAAACTTTCTATAAAAATTGGCAAACCCCAGGAAGCGTTGCAATGCCTTCAGGTTCTCAGGCAGATCCCAGTCTATATAATCGCCCGGACTTTCTCTGGATCCATGCGGAAACCTGAATCTGACAACACATACCCCAGAAATGGCAGTTCTTTTACGGCGAACACACATTTTTCTAACTTAGCAAACAATTTGTTGGCCCTTAATATCTGCAGCACTTGTCTCACATGGATCTTATGTGTATCCAGATCCGGGGAATAGACCAGGATGTCATCAAGATATATCACAACAAATCTCCCGATAAGGTGACTAAAAATATCGTTGACAAAATGTTGGAATACCGCAGGCGCATTAGTAAGACCAAATGGCATGACCAGATATTTTGATAATGCCCTTCCGGAGTATTAAAAGCCGTCTTCCACTCATCCCCCTCTTTGATGCGAACCAGGTTATAGGCTCCTCTGAGATCCATTTTGGAGAACCATTTAGCACCAGCAACCTGATTAAAGAGGTCGGGAATGAGAGGAAGAGGATAGGGATCTCGGATAGTTATCCGGTTTAATTCCAAGAAATCCAGGCAAGGACGTAGGCCCCCATCTTTCTTTTTAACGAAAAAGAACCCTGCAGCCACAGGTGAAGAAGAGGGTCTGATGTGTCCCTTAGCCAAACTCTCCGAAATATAATCTTTCATAGCCTTCCTCTCCGGGCCGGAAAGATTGTATAACCGGGTTTTGGGTAGTTTGGCCCCAGGTAGTAGATTAATCGGGCAATCATATGGACGATGAGGTGGTAACCCCTGACAACCCTTCTCAGAGAACACATCCATAAAATCTGACAGAAAGGCAGGTAAAGATGTTACAGAGAGTGTAGAGCACCTACTACTCAAGCAGTTGTCCTTACAATGTTCACTCCACTCCACAATCTCCCCGGCCTGCCAATCCACCACTGGATTGTGAGTCACCAGCCAGGGAAGCCCCAATACCATAGGAGCCGGAAGACCGTCCAGGACATAACACGAGATATGCTCTTTATGGAGGTCCCCTACCTGCAGATGGATATTATGAATGATCTGAGTTAACTCTTTCTGAGTAAGAGGGGAGGAGTCGATGGAAAAAACAGGAATAGTTCTGCGTATCGGTTCTGGAGTAAAACCCAGAGCCTGAGCAAACCGTGAATCCACCAAGTTGACCCCCGCCCCACTGTCCAAAAAGACGGAACAGATCTCAGTCTTATTGCCCACCTCAACGGTAGCGGACAACAAAAACTGAGACATGCGTATGGAGGAAACGAATACGCCCAGACTGTTATCCTCCGCACAATCTGGGGACTCTAGTTTTCCGGCGGCTCCTTTGTTTGTGGTCTCTTGGGTTCTGAGGGACAAACCTTTACAAAATGACCCCTCCCCCCACAACGAAAACAAACCTCTGACCTACAGCAGAACTTAGGAGGATTCACCCGTCTAGTGGCGCCCCCTATTTGCATTGGTTCGACTGGATCATAACAAACCGATCCCTGCCCTATAGAGGCCTCCGTAAAATTCAATAGTCTCTCCCTGAGTCGTCTGTCGATTCTTATGGACAGAGACATAGCAGCCTCCAGAGACCCAGGGACCTCGTATACCGCCAGCGCGTCTTTTAATTTTTCAGACAACCCCTGGCAGAACTGACTCCTAAGGGCCGAGTCGTTCCATAACGTATCAGTAGCCCACCTACGGAATTCGGAACAATATAGTTCAGCAGACCGGTTCTCTTGCCGAAGTCTACGTAGCTTAGACTCAGCCAGTGAGACCCTGTCCGGGTCATCATATACGAGACCCAGTGCTTTAAAAAAACTCCTCCACTGATCGTAAGGCCAGAGAGTCTGATGGTAGGGAGAAAGCCCAAGCCTGCGGATCTCCTTGCAGGAGAGAAATTACAATACCCACCCGTTGTTCCTCACCGCCGGAGGATCTAGGGCGTAACCTGAAGAACAATTTGCAAGCTTCTCTGAAGGTTACAAATTGGTCTCTCCCTCCTGAAAACCTATCAGGTAAAGCCACTTTTGGCTCAGGAGTACCTTGGTTTCCCGTAGCAATGGTGGAACCCAAGGATTGCTGCTGCAGCACTGTTGCTTTTAATCCTGCCACTTCAAGGGATAACCCCAGAAATTGTTTCGCCAAAACCAAAACCGGATCCATAGTGGAACAGACAAAAATACAAAGCAAAACAGCAAGCAACAAAGAAAAAAGAAAAAAAAAAAAAAGAAATGTCTTTTTTTTTTTTTTTAAAAGGCCAGATATACTGTCACGACCGCTACCCCAGCAGCAGTCGTGTCGCACCAGACGGAGGGGAAGGGGGACCCTTATCTATGGAGGAAAATAGTATGGCCACCCCTGACTAACCCTAAGCTGGCACCAGTCTGCCCTGATACCCTAGACGGGGTGTGAACCCGTGCGGCGAGCAGGATGCCTAAACCCTCAGTCACCCTAAAGCCTAGAGTGGGGAAAGGCCGATGGGAGCACTAGTCACCATCACTCATGTCTAGGAGAACAGCAGGGAAAGACAGCAACAAACAAACTATATCAAAGATAGACTTATCCAGTCACGAGCAGAGAAGGCGATCCCAATCACGACAGTCCACGCCGGACAAGAGCTCCACAGCAACACCATCAAACGATCTCCTTCAAAGGTCAGAATAGAACTGGAAGTAAGGACTATATCTGGCAATGACTGCAAGTGAAAGTGAAACTAATATAGTAGCTGGAAGTGGCAGACAAGACACACCTGAGAAGGATGCCTACAAACTCCCAGTCAGGACAAAAAGGTTCACAAGGCAAAACCCAGATGACATACCCTGAACCACGGAGCAAACTCACAAGCTATCGCGAGTAGCAAGTCGCTGCGACCTTCTCCTCCCAGACCTGTCTGGATCAGTCACAGTCGTGACAATAGAACTCCTGAATCAATATTTGGTGGAAGCAGGCATATAGAACCCCTGAATCAATATTTGGTGGAAGCAGGAATATAGCACCCCTTAATCAGTATTTTAAGGAAGCAGGTATATCGCACCCCTCAATCTCTATTTTCTGGAAACAGGTATATCAATCCCCTTAATCGGTATGTTGTTGAAGCGGGTATATAGAACCCATTAATCAATATTTGGTGGAAGTAGGTGTATCGCAGGCCTCAATCAATATTTGGTGGAAGCAGGTATATCGCACCCCTCAATCAGAATTTTGTGGAAGTAGGTATATAGAACCCCTTAGTAAGTATTTTGTAGAGGCAAATATATTGCACCCCTCAATCAGCATCTTGTGGAAACAGGTATATAGAAGCCCTAAATCAATATTTGGTGGAAGCAGGTATCTCGCACCCCTCAATCAGTATTTTGTGGAAGCAGGTATATCGCACCCCTCAATCAGTATTTTGTGTAAACTGGTATATAGAACACCTGAATAAATATTTGGTGGAAGCAGGTATATAGCAGCACTCAATCAGTACTTTGCGGAAGCAGGTATATCAAACCCCTTAATCAGTATCAGTATTTTGTGGAAGCAGGTATATCGCACCCCTCAATCTCTATTTTGTGGAAGCAGGTATATCAAACCCCTTAATCAGTATTTTGTGGAAGCAGGTATATAGAACCCCTTAATCAATATTTGGTGGAAGCAGGTATATCGCACCCCTCAATCAGTATTTTGTGGAAGCCGGTGTATCGCAGGCCTCAATCAATCTTTGTTGGAAGTAGGTATATCGCACCCCTGAATCAGTATTTTGTGGAAGAAGGTATATAGAACCCCTTAATCAGTATTTTGTAGTAGCAGGTATATCGCACACCTCAATCAGTATTTTGTGGAAACAGGTATATAGAACCCCTAAATCAATATTTGGTGGAAGCAGGTATTTCACACCCCTCAATCAGTATTTTGTGGAAGCCGGTGTATTGCAGGCCTTAAACAATATTTGGAGGAAGCTTGTATATCGCACCCCTCAATCAGTATTTTGTGGAAGCAGGTATATGAAACCTCTTAATCAATATTTTTTAGAAGCAGGTATATCACACCCCTCAATCAGTATTTAGTGGAAACAGTAATATACAACCGCTGAATTAATATTTGGTGGAGGCAGGTATATCGCACCGCTCAATCAATAATTTGTGGTAGCTGATGTATCTCACCCCTTAATCAGTATTTTGTGGAAGCAGGTATATAGAACTCCTTAATCAATTTTTTGTAGAATCAGGTATATCGTAACCCTGAATCAGTATTTTGTGTAAACAGGTATTTAGAACCCCTGTATCAATATTTGGTGGAAGCAGGTATATAGCACCCCTTAATCAGTTTTTTATGGAAGCAGGAATATCGCACTCCTCAATCTCTATTTTCTGGAAGCAGGTATATCAATCCCCTTAATCAGTATGTTGTTGAAGCAGATATATAGAACCGATTAATCAATATTTTGTGGAATCAGGTATATCGCACCCTTCAATCAGAATTTTGTGGAAGTAGGTATATAGTACCCCTTAATCAGTATTTTGTAGTAGCAGGTATATCGCACCCATCAATCAGTATTTTATGGAAACAGGTATATAGAACCCCTAAATCAATATTTGGTGGAAGCAGGTATTTCTCACCCCTCAATCAGTATTTTGTGGAAGCCGGTGTATTGCAGGCCTCAATCAATATTTGGAGGAAGTTTGTATATCGCACCCCTCAATCAGAATTTTGTGGAAGCAGGTATATGGAACCTCTTAATCAATATTTTTTAGAAGCAGGTATATCACACCCCTCAATCAGTATTTAGTGGAAACAGTAATATACAACCCCTGAATGAATATTTGGTGGAGGTAGTTATATCGCACCGCTCAATCAATAATTTGTGGTAGCTGATGTATCTCACCCCTTAATCAGTATTTTGTGGAAGCAGGTATATAGAACTCCTTAATCAATTTTTTGTAGAATCAGGTATATCGTAACCCTCAATCAGTATTTTGTGTAAACAGGTATATAGAACCCTTGTATCAATATTTGGTGGAAGCAGGAATATAGCACCCATTAATCAATATTTTATGGAAGCAGGAATATCGCACTCCTCAATCTCTATTTTCTGGAAGCAGGTATATCAATCCCTTCAATCAATATGTTGTTGAAGCAGGTATATAGAACCGATTAATCAATATTTGGTAGAATCAGGTATATCGCACCCTTCAATCAGTATTTTGTAGAAGTAGGTGTATTGCATGCCTCAATCAATATTTGGTGGAAGTACGTATATCGAACCCCTCAATCAGTATTTTGTGGAAGTTAGTATATAGTACCCCTTAATCAGTATTTTGTAGTAGCAGGAATATCGCACCCATCAATCAGTATTTTATGGAAAAAGGTGTATAGAACCCCTCAATCAGTATTTTGTAGAAGCAGATATATTGCACCCCTCAATCAGCATTTTATGGAAACAGTTATATAGAACACCTGAATCAATATTTGGTGGAAGCAGGAAAATCGCACCCCTCAATCATTATTTTGTGGAAGCAGTTTTATAGAACCTTTTAATCAGAATTTTGTAGAAGCAGGTATATCGCACCCCTCAATCAGTATTTTGTGGAAACAGGTATATAGAAGCCCTGATAAATATTTGGTGAAAGCAGGTATATTGCACCCATCAATCAGTATTTTGTGGAAACAAATATATAGAGCACCTGAATCAATATTTGGTAGAATCAGGTATATCGCACCCCTCAATTAGTTTTTTGTAGAAGCAGGCATATCGCACCCCTCAATCAGTATTTTGTGGAAACAGGAATATAGAACCCCTGAATCAATATTTGGTGGAAGCAGGTATATAGCACCACAAAATCAGTACTTTACGGAAGCAGGTATATCAAACCCCTTAATCAGTATTTTGTATACATAGTATATATAGAACCCCTTAATCAATATTTGTTGGAAGTAGGTATATCGCACCCCTGAATCAGTATTTTGTGGAAGAAGGTATATAGAACCCCTTAATCAGTATTTTGTAGTAGCAGGTATATCGCACCCCTCAATCAGTATTTTGTGGAAACAGGTATATAGAACCCCTGAATCAATATTTGGTGGAAGCAGGTATATCTCACACCTCAATCAGTATTTTGTGGAAACAGGTATATAGAACCCCTGAATCAATATTTGGTGGAAGCAGGTATATCTCACACCTCAATCAGTATTTTGTGGAAGCCGGTGTATTGCATGTCTCAATCAATATTTGGTGGAAGCATGTACTGTATATCGCACCCATCAATCAGTATTTTGTGGAAGCAGGTATATGGAACCTCTTAATCAATATTTTTTAGAAGCAGGTATATTACACCCCTCAATCAATATTTAGTGGAAACAGTAATATACAACCCCTGAATGAATATTTGGTGGAGGCAGGTATATCGCACCGCTCAATCAATAATTTGTGGTACTTGATGTATCGCGCCCCTAAATCAATATTTTGTGGAAGCAGGTATATAGAACTCCTTCATTAATTTTTTGTAGAACCAGGTATATCGTAACCCTCAATCAGTATTTTGTGTAAACAGGTATATAAAACCCCTGAATCAATATTTGGTGGAAGCAGGTATATAGCACCCCTTAATCATTTTTTTTGTGGAAGCAGGTATATCACACCCCTCAATTTCTATTTTATGGAAGCAGGTATATTAATCCCCGTAATCAGTATGTTGTTAAAGCAAGTATATAGAACCGATTAATCAATATTTGGTGGAATCAGGAATATTGCACCCTTCAATCAGTATTTTGTGGAAGTAGGTGTATCGCAGGCCTCAATCAATATTTGGTGGAAGTAGGTATATCGCACTCCTCAATCAGTATGTTGTGGAAGTAGGTATATAGAACCCCTTAATCAGTATTTTATAGTAGCAGGAATTCCGCACCCCTCAATCAGTATTTTATGGAAACAGGTATATAGAACCCCTTAATCAGTATTTTGTAGAAGCAAATATATTGCACCCCTCAATCAGCCTTTTTATGGAAACAGGTATATAGAACCCCTGAATCAATATTTGGTGGAAGCAGGTAAATCGCACCCCTCAATCATTTTTTTTTGGAAGCAGGTTTATAGAACCTTTTAATCAGTTTTTTGTAGAAGCAGGTATATCGCACCCTTCACTCAGTATTTTGTGGAAACAGGTATATAGAAGCCCTAATCAATATTTGGGGGAAGCAGGTAAATCGCACCCCTCAATCATTTTTTTTTGGAAGCAGGTTTATAGAACCTTTTAATCAGTTTTTTGTAGAAGCAGGTATATTGCACCCCTCAATCAGCCTTTTTATGGAAACAGGTATATAGAACCCCTGAATCAATATTTGGTGGAAGCAGGTAAATCGCACCCCTCAATCATTTATTTTTGGAAGCAGGTTTATAGAACCTTTTAATCAGTTTTTTGTAGAAGCAGGTATATCGCACCCCTCACTCAGTATTTTGTGGAAACAGGTATATAGAAGCCCTAATCAATATTTGGTGGAAGCAGGTATATTGCACCCCTCAATAAGTATTTTGTGGAAACAAATATATAGAGCCCCTAAATCAATATTTAGTGGAAGCAGGTATTTCGCACCCCTCAATTAGTATTTTGTGTAAGCAGGTATATCGCACCCCTCAATCAGTATTTTGTAGAAGCAGGTAAATCGCACCCCTCAATCAGTATTTTGTGGAAACAGGTATATAGAACCCCTGAATCAATATTTGGTTGAAGCAGGTATATTGCACCCCTCAATCATTATTTTGTGGTAGCAGGTTTATAGAACCTTTTATTCAGTATTTTGTAGAAGCAGGTATATTGCACTCCTAACTCAGTATTTTGTGGAAACAGGTATATAGAACCCCTGAATCAATATTTGGTGGAAGCGGGTATATCACACCCCTCAATCATTATTTTGTAGAATCTGGTGTATTGCAGGCCTCAATCAATATTTGGTGAAAACAGGTATTTCACACCCCTCAATCAGTATTTTGCGGAAGCTGGTGTATTGCAGGCCTCAATCAATATTTGGTGGAAGCAGATATTTCACACCCCCAATCAGTATTTTATTGAAACAGGTATATAGAACCCCTTAATTATTAATTTGTAGAAGTAGGTATATCACATCCCTCAATCAGTATTTTGTGGAAACAGATATATAGAACCCCTGAATCAATATTTGGTGGAAGCGGGTATATCGCACCTCTTAATCAATATTTGGTGGAAGCAGGTATATCGTACCCCACAATCAGGATTTTGTAGAAGCTGGTGTATCGCAGGCCTCAAACAATTTTTGGTGGAAGCAGGTATTTTGCACCCCTCAATCAGTATTTTGTGGAAGCAGGTATAGGTCACCCCTAAATCAGTATTTTTTGGAAACAGGTATATAGAACCCCTGAATCAATATTTGGTGGAAGCAGGTTTATCGCACCCCTCTAACAGTATTTTGTAGAAGCAAGTTTATAGAACCTTTCAATCAGTATTTTGTGGAAGCAGGTATATTGCACCCCTCACTCAGTATTTTGTGGAAACAGGTATATAGAATCTCTGAATCAATATTTGGTGGAAGAAGGTATATCGCACCCATCTAACAGTATTTTGTGGAAGCAGGTATATCGCACCCCTCAATCAGTATTTTGAGGAAGCAGGTATATAGAACCCCTTAATCAGTATTTTGCAGAAGCAGGTATATCGCACCCCTCAATCAGTATTTTATGGAAACAGGTATATAGAACCCTTGAATTATTATTTGGTGGAAGCAGGTATATCGCACCCCTCAATCAGTATTTTGTGGAAGCAGGTGTATCGCAGGTCTCAATCAATATTTGGTGGAAGTAGGTATATCGCACCCCTCAATCAGTATTTTGTGGAAACAGGTATATAGAACCCCTGAATCAATATTTGGTGGAAGCGGGTATATCGCACCCCTCAATCAGTATTTTGCAGAAGCTGGTGTATCGCAGGCCTTAATCAATATTTGGTGTAAGCAGGAATTTCGCAACCCCAATCAGTATTTTATGGAAACAGGTATATAGCACCCTTTAATCAGTATTTTGTAGAAGGAAATATTTCACATCCCTCAATCAGCATTTTTTGGAAACAGGTATATAGTACCCCATAATCAATATTTGGTGGAAGCAGATATTTCACACCCCCAATCAGTATTTTATTGAAACAGGTATATAGAACCCCTTAATTATTAATTTGTAGAAGTAGGTATATCACATCCCTCAATCAGTATTTTGTGGAAACAGATATATAGAACCCCTGAATCAATATTTGGTGGAAGCGGGTATATCGCACCTCTTAATCAATATTTGGTGGAAGCAGGTATATCGTACCCCACAATCAGGATTTTGTAGAAGCTGGTGTATCGCAGGCCTCAAACAATTTTTGGTGGAAGCAGGTATTTTGCACCCCTCAATCAGTATTTTGTGGAAGCAGGTATAGGTCACCCCTAAATCAGTATTTTTTGGAAACAGGTATATAGAACCCCTGAATCAATATTTGGTGGAAGCAGGTTTATCGCACCCCTCTAACAGTATTTTGTAGAAGCAAGTCTATAGAACCTTTCAATCAGTATTTTGTGGAAGCAGGTATATTGCACCCCTCACTCAGTATTTTGTGGAAACAGGTATATAGAATCTCTGAATCAATATTTGGTGGAAGAAGGTATATCGCACCCATCTAACAGTATTTTGTGGAAGCAGGTATATCGCACCCCTCAATCAGTATTTTGTGGAAGCAGGTATATAGAACCCCTTAATCAGTATTTTGTAGAAGCAGGTATATCGCACCCCTCAATCAGTATTTTATGGAAACAGGTATATAGAACCCTTGAATTATTATTTGGTGGAAGCAGGTATATCGCACCCCTCAATCAGTATTTTGTGGAAGCAGGTGTATCGCAGGTCTCAATCAATATTTGGTGGAAGTAGGTATATCGCACCCCTCAATCAGTATTTTGTGGAAACAGGTATATAGAACCCCTGAATCAATATTTGGTGGAAGCGGGTATATCGCACCCCTCAATCAGTATTTTGCAGAAGCTGGTGTATCGCAGGCCTTAATCAATATTTGGTGTAAGCAGGAATTTCGCAACCCCAATCAGTATTTTATGGAAACAGGTATATAGCACCCTTTAATCAGTATTTTGTAGAAGGAAATATTTCACATCCCTCAATCAGCATTTTTTGGAAACAGGTATATAGTACCCCATAATCAATATTTGGTGGAAGCAGGTATATCGCTCCCCTCATTCAGTATTTTGTGGAAGCAGGTATATCGCACCCTGCAATCAGTTTTTTTGTGTAAACTGGTATATAGAACACCTGAATCAATATTTGGTGGAAGCTGGTATATAGCAACCCTCAATCAGAATTTTGCAGAAGCAGGTATATGAAACCCCTCTAATCAGTATTTTGTGGAAGCAGGTATATTGAACCCCTCAATCTCTAGTTTGTGAAAGCAGGTATATCAAACCCCATAATCAGTATTTTGTGGACGCAGGTATATAGAACCCCCTTTATCAATATTTGTTGGAAGCAGGTATATCGCACCACTCAATGAGTACTTTGTGGAAGTAGGTATATAGAACCCCTTAATCAGTATTTTGTAGTAGCAGGTATATCGCACACTTAAATCAGTATTTTGCGGTAACAGGTATATAGAACCCCTGAATCAATATTTAGTGGAAGCAGGTATATCGCACCCCTCAATCAGTATTTTTCAGAAGCTGGTGTATCGCAGGCCTCAATCAATATTTGGTGGAAGCAGGTATATCGCACCCCTCAATCAGTATTTTGTGGAAACAGGTATATAGAACCCCTGAATCAATATTTGGTGGAAGCGGGTATATCACACCCCTCAATCATTATTTTGTAGAATCTGGTGTATTGCAGGCCTCAATCAATATTTGGTGAAAGCAGGTATTTCACACCCCTCAATCAGTATTTTGCGGAAGCTGGTGTATTGCAGGCCTCAATCAATATTTGGTGGAAGCAGATATTTCACACCCCCAATCAGTATTTTATTGAAACAGGTATATAGAACCCCTTAATTATTAATTTGTAGAAGTAGGTATATCACATCCCTCAATCAGTATTTTGTGGAAACAGATATATAGAACCCCTGAATCAATATTTGGTGGAAGCGGGTATATCGCACCTCTTAATCAATATTTGGTGGAAGCAGGTATATCGTACCCCACAATCAGGATTTTGTAGAAGCTGGTGTATCGCAGGCCTCAAACAATTTTTGGTGGAAGCAGGTATTTTGCACCCCTCAATCAGTATTTTGTGGAAGCAGGTATAGGTCACCCCTAAATCAGTATTTTTTGGAAACAGGTATATAGAACCCCTGAATCAATATTTGGTGGAAGCAGGTTTATCGCACCCCTCTAACAGTATTTTGTAGAAGCAAGTCTATAGAACCTTTCAATCAGTATTTTGTGGAAGCAGGTATATTGCACCCCTCACTCAGTATTTTGTGGAAACAGGTATATAGAATCTCTGAATCAATATTTGGTGGAAGAAGGTATATCGCACCCATCTAACAGTATTTTGTGGAAGCAGGTATATCGCACCCCTCAATCAGTATTTTGAGGAAGCAGGTATATAGAACCCCTTAATCAGTATTTTGCAGAAGCAGGTATATCGCACCCCTCAATCAGTATTTTATGGAAACAGGTATATAGAACCCTTGAATTATTATTTGGTGGAAGCAGGTATATCGCACCCCTCAATCAGTATTTTGTGGAAGCAGGTGTATCGCAGGTCTCAATCAATATTTGGTGGAAGTAGGTATATCGCACCCCTCAATCAGTATTTTGTGGAAACAGGTATATAGAACCCCTGAATCAATATTTGGTGGAAGCGGGTATATCGCACCCCTCAATCAGTATTTTGCAGAAGCTGGTGTATCGCAGGCCTTAATCAATATTTGGTGTAAGCAGGAATTTCGCAACCCCAATCAGTATTTTATGGAAACAGGTATATAGCACCCTTTAATCAGTATTTTGTAGAAGGAAATATTTCACATCCCTCAATCAGCATTTTTTGGAAACAGGTATATAGTACCCCATAATCAATATTTGGTGGAAGCAGGTATATCGCTCCCCTCATTCAGTATTTTGTGGAAGCAGGTATATCGCACCCTGCAATCAGTTTTTTTGTGTAAACTGGTATATAGAACACCTGAATCAATATTTGGTGGAAGCTGGTATATAGCAACCCTCAATCAGAATTTTGCAGAAGCAGGTATATGAAACCCCTTTAATCAGTATTTTGTGGAAGCAGGTATATTGCACCCCTCAATCTCTAGTTTGTGAAAGCAGGTATATCAAACCCCATAATCAGTATTTTGTGGACGCAGGTATATAGAACCCCCTTTATCAATATTTGTTGGAAGCAGGTATATCGCACCACTCAATGAGTACTTTGTGGAAGTAGGTATATAGAACCCCTTAATCAGTATTTTGTAGTAGCAGGTATATCGCACACTTAAATCAGTATTTTGCGGTAACAGGTATATAGAACCCCTGAATCAATATTTAGTGGAAGCAGGTATATCGCACCCCTCAATCAGTATTTTTCAGAAGCTGGTGTATCGCAGGCCTCAATCAATATTTGGTGGAAGCAGGTATATCGCACCCCTCAATCAGTATTTTGTGGAAGTAGGTATATCGCACCCCTCAATCAGTATTTTGTGGAAACAGGTATATAGAACCCCTGAATCAATATCAGATGCTAGCAGGTATATTGCACCCGTCAATCATTATTGTGAGGAAGCAGGATAATAGAATCTTTTATTCAGTATTTTTTCGAAGCAGGTATATTGCACCCCTCACTCAGTATTTTGTGGAAACTGGTATATAGCACCCCTGAATCAATATTTGGTGGAAGCGGGTATATCGCACACCTAAATCAGTATTTTGTAGAAGCAGGTATATCGCACCCCTCAATCAATATTTGGTGGAAGCAGGTATTTCGCACCCCTCAATCAATATTTTGCGGAAGCAGCTTTAAAGAACCTTTTAATCAGTATTTTATAGAAGCAGGTATATTACACTTCTCACTCAGTATTTTGTGGAAACAGGTTTATGGAACCCCTGAATCAAAATTTGGTGGAAGCGGGTATATCGCACCCCTCAATCAGTATTTTGTGGAAGCAGGTGTATCGCAGGTCTCAATCAATATTTGGTGGAAGTAGGTATATCGCACCCCTCAATCAGTATTTTGTGGAAACAGGTATATAGAACCCCTGAATCAATATTTGGTGGAAGCGGGTATATCGCACCCCTCAATCAGTATTTTGCAGAAGCTGGTGTATCGCAGGCCTTAATCAATATTTGGTGTAAGCAGGAATTTCGCAACCCCAATCAGTATTTTATGGAAACAGGTATATAGCACCCTTTAATCAGTATTTTGTAGAAGGAAATATTTCACATCCCTCAATCAGCATTTTTTGGAAACAGGTATATAGTACCCCATAATCAATATTTGGTGGAAGCAGGTATATCGCTCCCCTCATTCAGTATTTTGTGGAAGCAGGTATATCGCACCCTGCAATCAGTTTTTTTGTGTAAACTGGTATATAGAACACCTGAATCAATATTTGGTGGAAGCTGGTATATAGCAACCCTCAATCAGAATTTTGCAGAAGCAGGTATATGAAACCCCTTTAATCAGTATTTTGTGGAAGCAGGTATATTGCACCCCTCAATCTCTAGTTTGTGAAAGCAGGTATATCAAACCCCATAATCAGTATTTTGTGGACGCAGGTATATAGAACCCCCTTTATCAATATTTGTTGGAAGCAGGTATATCGCACCACTCAATGAGTACTTTGTGGAAGTAGGTATATAGAACCCCTTAATCAGCATTTTGTAGTAGCAGGTATATCGCACACTTAAATCAGTATTTTGCGGTAACAGGTATATAGAACCCCTGAATCAATATTTAGTGGAAGCAGGTATATCGCACCCCTCAATCAGTATTTTTCAGAAGCTGGTGTATCGCAGGCCTCAATCAATATTTGGTGGAAGCAGGTATATCGCACCCCTCAATCAGTATTTTGTGGAAGTAGGTATATCGCACCCCTCAATCAGTATTTTGTGGAAACAGGTATATAGAACCCCTGAATCAATATCAGATGCTAGCAGGTATATTGCACCCGTCAATCATTATTGTGAGGAAGCAGGATAATAGAATCTTTTATTCAGTATTTTTTCGAAGCAGGTATATTGCACCCCTCACTCAGTATTTTGTGGAAACTGGTATATAGCACCCCTGAATCAATATTTGGTGGAAGCGGGTATATCGCACACCTAAATCAGTATTTTGTAGAAGCAGGTATATCGCACCCCTCAATCAATATTTGGTGGAAGCAGGTATTTCGCACCCCTCAATCAATATTTTGCGGAAGCAGCTTTAAAGAACCTTTTAATCAGTATTTTATAGAAGCAGGTATATTACACTTCTCACTCAGTATTTTGTGGAAACAGGTTTATGGAACCCCTGAATCAAAATTTGGTGGAAGCGGGTATATCGCACCCCTCAATCAGTATTTTGTGGAAGCTAAATTTAGCCAACTAAGAGAGGCCATAGGCCTAACTAACTGGGTCAAAGTCCTCAAAAATAAAAATATAGCCACAAAATGGGATATCTTTAAAAGCATCCTAAAATCTCATTGTGAGAGGTACATACCGTATGGGAATAAAAGGTTAATGAACAAAAAGAATCCAATGGGGATAAATAGAACTGTAAAGAAAGCAATAAATGACAAAAAGAAAGCATATAAATCACTAAAACAGGAGGGTTGCACGGAAGCACTAAAAAACTATAAGGAAAAAAATAGAACATGTAAAAAACAAATAAAAGCGAGAGATTAATTGAGTAAAACTAACCCTAAGATGTTCTTTAACCACCTCAGGAGCGCCGAACGCAGGATTGCGTCCTGGCGGCGGCAGGGTTATTCCTCCTGGATGCGCCAATATGTCCTCTCACGAGACGCGAGATTTCAAGCATAGCCGACCCGCACATGCGCAGTGCGGGCCGGGAAAAGGCGCAGGAGAAGTTCGTCACCAGCCTGCCAGCCAATGATCATCGCTGGCAGGTTGGTGACTTTTAAAAAATCGAATCAGAAGCCATTTAAAGGGTTTCTATCACTTCGTATGACATATTTAGGTGTCAGACACTAGCGATCCGCTAGTGTCTGCTCTGCCCAACCATCCTAATATGATAGGTTTTGGGGCAGCCGTTTTGCTAAAATAACAACTTATATCTATATGCTAATGAGCCTCTAGGTGCTATGGGGGCGTCATTAGCACCTAGAGGCTCCGTCTACCTTCATAAACTGTCGCCGCCCAGCGCGTCCCTCCAGCTCGCCCATCTCCTGCTGAATGCGATCCTCTCCGTGCGCGTCTCTGTTCTGCGCATGCGCAATGAATGTCTGACCGCTTCCCTGCTCAGACATCTCCACTGCGCTTGCGCCGATGACATCATAGTGCTCCGAGGAACAGGCGCAGTGGAGATGTCTGAGCAGGGAAGCGGTCAGACATTCATTGCGCATGCGCAGAACAGAGACGCGCATGGAGAGGATTGCATTCAGCAGGAGATGGGCGGGCTGGAGGGACGCGCTGGGCGGCGGCAGTTTATGAAGGTAGACGGAGCCTCTAGGTGCTAATGACGCCCCCATAGCACCTAGAGGCTCATTAGCATATAGATATAAGTTGTTATTTTAGCAAAACGGCTGCCCCAAAACCTATCATATTAGGATGGTTGGGCAGAGCAGACACTAGCGGATCGCTAGTGTCTGACACCTAAATATGTCATACGAAGTGATAGAAACCCTTTAACACATATTTATAAATATAATGTGTTAAATGGCTTCTGTGCTCTCTGCTGGTTCCTTTTCGTCGGTTGGTCCCAGCAGAGAGCACACATCACACAACACATTTAGCCCCATATCACCCCCCATCACCCCAATTAACCCCTTGATCACCCCTGTCAATCACTAGTGAAAGGGAAAAAAGTGATCAGTGTAAACTGTCACTTTTTTTTCCCACCAGTACTGACTGTTAGGTTTTAGGTTAGTTTAGGCCCCTTTGGTAGGTAGTTAGCGTAGGTTAGCGCCCAGCCCACCTCACAGCGGTCACTGATTCGCCGATTAGCGTATCGCTAATCAGCATTGGTACTTTTATATTATCTGCAAGTGATCAGAACTGATCACAGTCAGATCTATAATAGCATTAGTGTCACCTTAGCTCGCCCTCCACCCAAAACGCAGTGTTTGCCCGATCAGGCCTGATCTGTCGCCCACACGTGCGTTCACCCACGCCCGCCCCGCCGCAGTGACAAAATTTTTTTTTTTCTTTTTATCACTGCACAATCACTTCACAAGCGCTGCGGCGATAAAAAAAATCTGTTTTGATATTTTTTATCAATCGCAGCAGCTTCCTGTACTTTGCTAGCCTCCCATTTGTTAGACAGGCTTGCTTTTTTTCTTGGGTAGTCTCAGGAAATACCCCTAAACTCTTTGGTTGCTTTTGCAGTATACTTTGGGTCATTGTCCAGCTGCACTTTGAAGGGCCGTCCAATGAGTTCTTAAGCATTTGGCTGAATATGAACAGATAAAATTGCCCGAAACACTTCAGAATTCATCCTGCTGCTTTTGTCAGCAGTCACATCATCAATAAATACAAGAGAACCAGTTCCATTGGCAGCCGTACATGCCCACGCCATGACACTACCACCACCATGCTTCACTGATGAGGTGGTATGCTTAGGATCATAAGCAGTTCTTTTCCTTTTCCATACTCTTCCCTTCCCATCACTCTGGTACAAGTTGATCTTTGTCTCATCTGTTCATAGGATGTTGATACAGAACTGTGAAGGCTTTTTTAGATGTCGTTTGGCAAACTCTAATCTGGCCTTCCTGTTTTTGAGGCTCACCAATGGTTTCCATCTTGTGGTGAACCCTCTGTATTCACTCTGGCGAAGTCTTCTCTTGATTGTTGACTTTGACACACACACACCTACCTCCTGGAGAGTGTTCTTGATCTGGCCAACTGTTGTGAAGGGTGTTTTCTCCACCAGGGAAAGAATTCTTTGGTCATCCACCACCGTTGTTTTCCGTGGTCTTCCGGGTCTTTTGGTGTTGCTGAGCTCACCGGTGCATTCCTTCTTTTTAAGAATGTTCCAAACAGTTGTTTTGGCCACGCCTAATGTTTTTGCTATCTCTCTGATGGGTTGGTTTTGATTTTTTTTGCCTAATGATGGCTTGCTTTACTGATAGCGATAGCTCTTTGGATCTCATCTTAACCCCTTAGGGACCGGGCTCATTTTCACCTTAATGACCAGGCAATTTTTTGCAAATCTGACCAGTGTCACTTTAAGTGGTGATAACTTTTAAATGCTTTGACTTATCCAGGCCATTCTGAGATTGTTTTTTCGTCACATATTGTACTTCATGACACTGGTAAAATGGAGTCAAAAAAATTCATTTATATTTATAAAAAAATACCAAATTTACCAAAAAATTTCCAAATTTTCAAATTTCCAAATTTCAATTTCTCTACTTTTATAATAGATAGCAATACCTCCAAAAATAGTTATTATTTTACATTCCCCATATGTCTACTTCATGTTTGGATCATTTTGGGAATTACATTTTATTTTTTGTGGATGTTACAAGGCTTCGAAGTTTAGAAGCAAATCTTGAAATTTTTCAGAAATTTTCCAAAAAACACTTTTTAAGTACCAGTTCAGGTCTGAAGTCACTTTGTGAGGCTTACATATTAGAAACCACCGAAAAATGACCCCATTCTAGAAACTACACCCCTCAAGGTATTCAAAACTGATTATACAAACATAGTTAACCGTTTAGGTGTTCCACAAGAGTTATTGGCAAATGGAGATGAAATTTAAGGCTAATTTTCCATTTTAATCCATTTCTTACAGTAACAAATCAAGGGTTAACAGCCAAACAAAACTCAATATTTATTGCCCCGATTCTGTAGTTTGCAGAAACACCCCATATGTGGCCGTAAACTACTGTACGGGCACATGGTAGGGCGTAGAGGGCAAGGTGTGCCGTGTGGTTTTTGGAAGGCAGATTTTGCTGGACTGGTTTATTTACACCAGGTCCCATTTGAAGCCCCCCTGATGCACCTCTAGAGTAGAAACTCAATAAAAGTGACCCCATCTAAGAAACTACACCCCTCAAGGTATTCAAAAATGATTTTACAAACTTTATTAACCCTTTAGGTGTTCCTAAACAGTTTATGGCAAATGGAGATAAAATTTCAGAATTTATATTTTTGGTAACCTTGCTTCACAAAAATGTAATATAGAGCAACCAAAAATCATATGTACCCTTAAAATAGTCCCAACAAAACTGCCACCTTATCCCGTAGTTTCCAAAATGGGGTCACTTTTATGGAGTTTCTACTCTTGGGGTGCATCAGGGGGGCTTCAAATGGACATGGTGTAAATAAACCAGTCCAGCAAAATCTGCCTTCCAAAAACCACACTGCGCACCATTCCCTCTACGCCCTACCGTGTGCCGGTACAGTAGTTTACGGCCACATATGGGGTGTTTCTGCAAACTACAGAATTTGGGCAATAAAGATTAAGTTTTGTTTGGCTGCTAACCCTTGTTTTGTTATTGGAAAAACGGTTTAAAATGGAAAATTTGCCAAAAAATACCAGTTTTTATTTTATTTTTTTGACCGTGTTCATCTGAGGGGTTAGGTCATGGGGTATTTTTAGTATCTCTATAGTCTGAGTCATTTTTTTTTTTGTTTTTAGCTGATTATCTTAGGTAGGGGCTCTTTTTTTTGAAGGATGAGAGGACGGTTTTATTGGCACTATTTTGGGGGGGGGGCATATGACTTTTTGATCGCTTGCTAGTACACTATTTGTGATGTAAAGTGACAAAAAAAATATATATTTGCACCGTTTTTTTTTTTTTTTCTTTTTTACCGTGTTCATCTGAGGGGTTAGATCATGGGGTATTTTTATAGAGCAGATTCTGACGGACGCAGTGATACCTAATATGTCTACTTTTTAAAATTAATTTAGGTTTTACACTAAATTATCCTTGTGTAAACAAAAAAAAAACATTTTAGTATCTCCATAGTCTAGGAGTCAGTTTTTTTTTAGTATTTAGCCGATTATCTTAGGTAGGGGCTCATATTTTGCGCGATGAGAGGATGGTTTTATTGGTACTATTTTGGGGGACATATGACTTTTTGATCGCTTGCTATTACACGATTTGTGAAGTAAGGTGACAAAAAAATACCTCTTTTTGCACCGTTTTTATTTTATTTTTTTGAGCGTGTTCATCTGAGGCTTTAGGTCATGGGGTATTTTTAACGAACAGATTCTTATGGATGCGGTGATACCTAATATGTCTACTTTTTTATATTTCTCAAGTCTGAGAACCATCGTTTTTTTTCTGATTGTCAGTGACTAAATTGGGGAAGGGGAATATAAATTTAGTACTCCATGGAAGTGTGGTACTCCCTGAAGCAACCAATAATGCAGAGGCCCGGATGATCAGGGCACATGTCACACTGAGTGGTGGTGTCCTTCCGTATCCCCCTCCTGTGACACACTCTGCACCTTTTTTGGGTTCGTCCCTTCTTTCCAGTTTGGGGGACCACACTGGGAAAGTGTTTTGCCAGGGACGATCCGGGCGCCTCCAGTTCCCGAGGTACTCCGGCCTGCTCTTTCCCGGTCAGAAAAGATCAGGTCCTTGAGGTCCTCATAGAACTGAAGGAATTTCACTGTGTTGCCAGCGCTTCGGGACAGCACAAAAGAGTTCTACAAGGCAACCTGTACCAAGTAGACCGCAACTTTTTTGTACCATGCCCGGGTTTTTTGCATGGCATTATATGGCTTGAGGACTTGATCAGATAGATCAACTCCTCCCATATACCGATTGTAGTGGACGATACAATCGGGCTTGAGGACCGTTGCCGCGGTACCTCGCACAGAGACAGGGGTGATGCCATTACCGTGAATTGTGGACAGTACAAGGACATCCCTCTTGTCCTTATATCTGACCAGCAACAGGTTTCCACTGGTAAGGGCATGGGCCTTGGGGATAGGTACCTGGAGGGGGTGGGTAGGGAGGCTGCGTTGATTTTTCCATACGGTCCCACAAGCGGACGTGGTTCTGGCGACGAGGGACTGGAACAATTGGATACTAGTATAAAAGTTATCCACGTACAGGTTGTAAAACCTTTATCTAGCAGTGGGTGCATAAGGAGAACATCGGCAGGCCATAGGGGAGTGTGTGTGTACGTGTGTGGAAATCTTTATTTGGTGTGCGTGTGTGTGGGGTTACTGGCTTTCGCTAACAGACAAAAAAAAAACAACTTAAACTTATTTTCTTTTTTTCAACTAAACTTTCCGTGAATATCCCTTCCTATCCTAACCTGTCCCTAACCTTTCCCTAAATACTTTGGTGAAGTTGAAGGTGAAGGGGGTGCTAGGCACAGATGGGGGTGTTGGGGTGCTAGCTCTGGAGATCCGATGCAGCTCTCTCCTCGGCTCCCGGACACAAAGGAGGAGGAGAGGAGCGCTGCAATAATTTGAATGGCCCGCCCGCCCCTGCAGCCAATGAGAGCCGTTCCTGAGAGGTGATGTCACCATCACCTCTCAAGATCGCAGGATGGTGATTGGTGGTGTATTATCACACCACCGATCACCATCCTGTTCCAGGTTATCGGGTCCCCAGAGACCCGAATAACCCGGAAACCCAGCAAACCGTAGGTCTGAATTGACCTGCAGCTTTCTGCGATCGCCGACACGGGGGGGTCACAGGAACCCCCCGCGCATTGTCCCAGGGTGCCTGCTAAATGATTTGAGGAGGCACCCAGTTTCGATCACCGCCGGCCGTGCGGCGGTGATCGGAACTACACATGACGTACCGGTACGTCATGTGTCCTTAAGTACCGGGACATCATGCCGTACCTGTACGTCATGTGTCCCAAACAGGTTAAGAGTTGACAGCAACAGATTCCAAATGCAAATAGCACATTTGAAATGAACTCTGGACCTTTTATCTGCTCATCGTAATTGGGATAATGAGGGAATAACACACGGACGGCGGGCGGTGATCGGAACTGGGTGCCTGCTCAAATCATTGAGCTGGCACCCTGGGACAATGCGCGGGGGGGTCCTGTGACCCCCACCCGTGTCGGCGATCGCAGCAAACTGCAGGTAAATTCAGACCTACGGTTTGCTGCGTTTCCGGGTTATTCGGGCCTCTGGGGACCCGATAACCTGGAACAGGATGGTGCAGTTTGCTGCGTTTCCGGGTTCTACAGTCAGGTCCATAAATATTGGGACATCGACACAATTCTAAAATTTTTGGCTCTATACACCACCACAATGGATTTGAAATGAAACAAACAAGATGTGGTTTAACTGCAGACTGTCAGCTTTAATTTGAGGGTATTTACATCCAAATCAGGTGAACGGTGTAGGAATTAACAACAGTTTGCATATGTGCCTCCCACTTGTTAAGGGACCAAAAGTAATGGGACAATTGGCTTCTCAGCTGTTCCATGGCCAGGGAAGCTGACAGTCTGCTGTTAAAGCACATCTTGTTTGTTTCATTTCAAATCCATTGTGGTGGTGTATAGAGCCAAAAATGTTAGAATTGTGTCGATGTCCCAATATTTATGGACCTGACTGTAGAACCGCTGAATCAATATTTGGTGGAAGCAGGTATATCGCACCCCTCAATCAGTTTTTTTGGGGGCAACAGGTATATTACACCCGTTGCAAATAGTTATTCCAATAACGCTTGTCCCTCTATATACCTGCGATATTGCAGCAGAGCCGCACACAACTGCTGCACAATACAAATGCACTATAATATACTTGTTCTATGTTAGAAAGTATATTATAGGTTAATCTCACTCCTCAATCAATTTTTTGGTGGCAACAGGTATATCACACCAGTTGCAATTAGTTATTCCAATAGCGTTTGTCCCTCTATATAGCTTCGGTATCGCAGCAGAACCGCACACAACTGCTGCACAATACAAATGCACTTTAGTATACTTTCTATGTTAGAAAATATATTATAAATATATCACACCTATCGATAGCACACCTATACCAGTCTTTAAAAGGACTTTTGTGGTCCTATTAGCTAGCGTTTGGTGTCCCTAACAGTCTGTCCCTGCTCCACAAAGCAACCTCTCCCTACACTGGCAAAACACAAAATGGCTGCCAGATTGGGTTTTGTGATAGAGTGGGGGTGTGTCCATGAGCTCAAATGTCTCAATTGACTGTCCTGTCCCACCTGATGGATGTGTCATGGGTCAAAGTTCGGCACAATGCTAAAGAATATGGCACCGGCGGACATCGTCATATGTTTGCATGTTCGGCGAATCGCGAACGAGCAATGTTTCCCGCGAAACGACCGTCGGGCGAACTGCAAGGCCATCTCTATTGATAAATGGAGAGCACGCCCCTTCCTGACATTGATGACATATCCTAGCGAAATCAACATGCTTTAGAGGATCTTCCGATTTTCCATTTCTGCGTTTTCGTCTTTCACTCCCTGACTTCCCAGAGTTATAACTTATTTTTTTGTTCACATAGCCTTATGAGGTTTATTTTTTGCGGGACAAGTTGTACTTTCTAGTTGCATTATTTCTGACTGCATACAATGTAGTGGGAAGCAGAAATACAATTCCAAATGGGGTAAAATAGAAAAAAGAAAAATGTGACTTTTTGATCACTTTTTAGAAATTTTTTGGTGGAGTTGAGGTGACAAAAAATGGCGAACTGGCCATTTTTATTTTTCTCCAATATGTCATTCTTCGTATGGGATTATTATTGTTTATTTTAATAGTATGGGTGGTTTCACAAGTAGCGATGCCCTTGATGTATATTTTATTTTATTGGTTATCCTATTTTTATTTTGGTCAAAGGGGGGTGATTTAAACATTTTTTACTTGCCTGCCTGCTTGAGGCTTCCGGGTATTACGCTAATGTAACAGGTTCCCTGATCTCAGCCTGGGAATGCTGTTATCGGAGCATGGCTCCAGCTTCTGGACCACTCAGATGCCATGTTCACATATGACTACTGCATCTGAAGGGTTAAATGTATGTGATCGGCCTTATGGCTAATCGCATACATCTGCCATGACTCTCAGCTATTTGAAACAGCAGAATACTGGCAGATATGTGCCTGATGCACGTGCGAGCTAGCGCCATATTTAAAGTGCGTGTGAGTGTTTGAAAGCAAACCCCAATATATGCACTAAAGAAGGTTTTAGAAGCTAATAAAGATTTTAAGAACTGAGCAATCCAATAGGTTTATCACCTAAATAACAGGGGTGTATTATCTCAAGAGATGAGTGAATTAAAAAAAAATCCGATTCGGCCGGTTCGCCGAACTTTTTAAAAAAATTTGGTTCGATACGTATTTATTTCCGGCGATTCATGTTAAAAACGGCTATGTCCTGGCTGCAGAGAGCCTTTATAGTGGTGTAGAACACTGTGCCTTGAGGGTAACACGCATAGGGAGTCTGCTGTGGTAGCAAAATAATAGTGTGAGTCAGTATGACATGCATATCGCTCCTAGAATCACTGCACACTTCACTTATTTGTGGCCAAAACTGACCAAATAACTCAAGTATGAACTCAGCCTTACAGGTCAATGTTAGCGCAAGGAAAAAGCGCACTCCTTTTAGACTGTCGTCAGCTGATTCCACATAGATGTCTACAGAACCTGTTCTATTAAACGCTTATACAAGTAGAGCCCCCAACAGAGTGGAGAGGGTGTCAGAAGTAAGTTTGTGTTGATGTCACTGATCCGTCAGAACAATAACCCCAAAAAAATAGATCCTGTCTGTTGAGCATCCGCCTTCACTCGGTCAGCATTTGGTCAGTAATCCATCAGTATTGCTAATGCTAAAAAACTATTTTCTCATTTCACCACACAATACTTTTTTTGTGCCACTAATACATGCAAAAAAGGGCTTTAGAACATATAACTGCACCGCTGAACAGCAAATAGGCCCTTATTTTTTTCCACTTATACACGACAGAAAAGGCTTTAGAACATACAAACCGGATTCCAAAAAAGTTGGGACACTAAACAAATTGTGAATAAAAACTGAATTCAATGATGTGGAGATGGCAAATGTCAATATTTTATTTGTAATAGAACGTAGATGACAGATCAAACGTTTAATCCGAGTAAATGTATCATTTTAAAGGAAAAATACGTTGATTCCAATTTTCACGGTTTCAACAAATCCCAAAAAAGTTAGGATAAGTAGCAATAAGAGGCTGGAAAAAGTAAATTTGAGCATAACGAAGAGCTGGAAGACCAATTAACACTAATTAGGTCAATTGGCAACATGATTGGGTATATAAAGAGCTTCTCAGAGTGGCAGTGTCTCTCAGAAGCCAACATGGGTAGAGGATCACCAATTCCCACAATGTTGCGCAGAAAGATAGTGGAGCAATATCAGAAAGGTGTTACCCAGCGAAAAATTACAAAGACTTTGCATCTATCATCATCAACTGTGCGTAACATGATCCGAAGATTCAGAGAATCTGGAACAATCTCTGTGCGTAAGGGTCAAGGCCGTAAAACCATACTGGATGCCCGTGATCTTCGGGCCCTTAAACGACACTGCACCACAAACAGGAATGCTACTGTAAAGGAAATCACAGAATGGGCTCAGGAATACTTCCAGAAACCATTGTCAGTGAACACAATCCACCGTGCCATCCGCCGTTGCCAGCTGAAACTCTACAGTGCAAAGAAGAAGCCATTTCTAAGCAAGATCCACAAGCTTAGGCGTTTTCACTGGGCCAGGGATCATTTAAAATGGAGTGTGGCAAAATGGAAGACTGTTCTGTGGTCAGACGAGTCACGATTCAAAGTTCTTTTTGGAAATCTGGGACGCCATGTCATCCGGACCAAAGAGGACAAGGACAACCCAAGTTGTTATCAACGCTCAGTTCAGAAGCCTGCATCTCTGATGGTATGGGGTTGCATAAGTGCGTAATGGCATGGGCAGCTTGCATGTCTGGAAAGGCACCATCAATGCAGAAAAATATATTCAGGTTCTAGAACAACATATGCTCCCATCCAGACGTCATCTCTTTCAGGGAAGACCCTGCATTTTTCAACAAGATAATGCCAGACCACATTCTGCATCAATCACAACATCATGGCTGCGTAGGAGAAGGATCCGGGTACTGAAATGGCCAGTCTGCAGTCCAGATCTTTCACCTATAGAGAACATTTGGCGCATCATAAAGAGGAAGGTGAAACAAAGAAGGCCCAAGACGATTGAACATTTAGAGGCCTGTATTAGACAAGAATGGGAGAGCATTCCTATTTCTAAACTTGAGAAACTGGTCTCCTCGGTCCCCAGACGTCTGTTGAGTGTTGTAAGAAGAAGGGGAGATGCCACACAGTGGTGAAAATGGCCTTGTCCCAACTTTTTGGGATTTGTTGACACCATGAAATTCTGATTCAACATATTTTTCCCTTAAAATGGTACATTTTCTCAGTTTAAACTTTTGTTCCGTGATTTATGTTCTATTCTGAATAAAATATTAGAAGTTGGCACCTCCACATCATTGCATTCAGTTTTTATTCACGATTTGTATAGTGTCCCAACTTTTTTGGAATCCGGTTTGTATAATATAACTGCACCGCTGAATGGCAAATATATTTTTCTTTTTTCCTCTTATACACTCCACAAAAGACTTTAAAACATATAACTGCACCACTGACTGGCAAATATATTTTTCTTTTTTCCACTTATACACTTCACAAAAGGCTTTATAACATATAACTGGACCACTGAACGGCAAATAGGACCTTATTTTTTTCCAATTCTACACGACACAAAAGGCTTTAGAGCATATAACTGCACCGCTGAACGGCAAATATATTTTTCTTTTTTCCACTTATACACTCCACAAAAGGCTTTAAGACATATAACTGCACTGCTGAACGGCAAATAATTTTTTTTTTTTGTTACACTAATACACACCAAAAAGGGCTGTAATTTTCACACTTTACTACTAGAGATAAGTGAATCTAATGCCACGAAGTGGAATTCGATCAGAATTTCAGGATAAATTTGATTGGCATAGAAGCCAAATTTCCTCGTGCTTCGTGTCAGCGAATCGATTTATCCTGAAATAGTATAAAAAAATTAAAAAAATTCCCACTAATACAAGCCAAAAAAAGCTTTAGAACATATATCTACACCGCACAAGGGCAAATAAGATGTAGAAATATTTCCCAGTAATAAACCCTGTTAATGGCTGTATCAATCAGTACTTGCACCCCAATAACAAGAACGTTTTGCTGGAATTACAGAGCTGTATAATTGCTATTTGGATCCGCAGTCAGTGCAGCAAGGTGTAATAGGATTGTTCCTATTACCCAGGCTGTAACCTCCCCTACTGAACCCTGATCAACATAAATGCTGTGGAATGATTCCTCCCTACCCTTTCCCTACACCTTGAATAATCTTTCCCTGCACTTGTAAAAAAATTTTTATCACAATTAAGTCTTTCCTAGCACTGTCCTTAGCGCCTACTGATGTCTCTCCCTGCACTAAAAACGCTGGAAATGGGCAGAATCTAGGCTATTTATAGGGCTGTGATATCACAGGGTTGGCTGGCTGTTGATTGGCTGCATGCATGCCATTATGGGTGATCCCGCATTCCCAGAGTTCCTTGCTTCATGTCCTCACATGTGCAGCAGCCTTTATAGGAAAAAATGCAATTTGTTATCCTGAAGCGTGAGTAAATTCGGATTCGGTGCAAATCTAATTTTTCCTGAAATTCAGATTGAATTCCACTTCGTCAACTTCGATTCTCTCATCTCTAATTGTCTCTAAGATGTCAAGTAACTATAGGAAAAGTGACAAAATAGTATACTTGAGCTTGAGTTGTCTCATTATAACCTGTAAAAGAAATGTATCTCAGCCACTGTAAAAGCTTTAATCATTCCGGCACTTTGCTGTTCATGGCTCTAATAGTGAAAAAGGACATTTCCTGTGGACAAAAAGTACAAGAATATAACAGAAGGTTAAATGGAAAGTTTTGAAATGCTCATTATAGCAGTGGTCTACAATACAAAAGAATTCTAATGTTAAAAAGGAGGTATTGCGGTGCATTGAATGAAGCAATTTTCTTTTGTCAAGAAATGGATTATTAATACAGAAAAGACATTTTTGTTTAACAATTCAAAGCAAAATGAATGTGTCCCGTGGCAAGCAAAAGAATGCAATGTCATTTTAACAAGGGAGAGAACATCAGCTGTCTTAATTGAAAGATTCTGAAATAATAGCTCAGCTCTTGCAAATTTCAATAATTAAAATTGGACCAATAAACTATTCTACTACCCTACGAATAATTACTATCATTACTAATGCATACAGTAGGTCTTTTGTGGCCAAGATTTTATATAAGTATTAGGTGCTATGTAGTCTCTATATAGTATTGTTACTATTTTAAATGGGAGATTGAGGATATGGATAATTTCTAAAAACAAGTAAAATATTCATGACTCTTCATAAACTTAAAAGCATTTTCAAGAACTTTTTATTTTCCGTTGCTTATATTACACTAATACATTCCGCAGCACTGTACTGAGATTGTCATTGCATAAGTCTCTGTCCCCAAGGAAATCACAGTCTAATTTCCGTATCTTATGGCTCATGTGTACTACTTTCTTCATTGTATTGTTCACAAGTGGTTAACAACATCTCTAAAATGGCAGGTCTTGTGTGGTGTTCTTGATATACTGTAATAAACTTACCAGTCCGTGCTCCTGTCGGCGCGATCTTCAGCTTCGGCACGGCCGCACTCGGAGAGACGAGCTGCTGAGCCATGCACCCTAGTGACGCGACCGAGTCCTTAGCAACAGGATGCAATGCTCTGTTTCTCCCCGCAGCGGGCAGGCGCTGACAAGCAGTGGGCTGGATGACAGCCCAGCTGCTCAAATACAAGTGTTGTTTTGTTCTGACCTATGGAGTGCCAGCATGATAACTGAATGGTGGGTCCTATCAAGTTCTTATCAAGGGACCCGACGCTCTACTTAAAGCCCTTCCTGTCCATTCACCATTGCCAGTGATAGTCTTTTGGCTCTCTAGCATACTTCTTGTTCCTGAGCGCTGTTTGATTTCTTGTGCTTTGACCTCAGCTTGTTTCCTGACTTTCCTTTGTCTCTGCTTAGCGCATCTGGTCTTGACCCATTTCGTACAACTCTGCTTTGTGTTTGTCCGTATTGTGTGATTTGTCTGTCCTGCATTTATTCTAGTGTAGGGACTGTCGTCTAGTGGTGGTTCTACCATTTTGGACTTATACTGCAAATAGGTAGGGGAATTGGGCTGGGTTCTAGTTCAGGGACTCACTGTCCTAATCTGTCCCTACCTACAGTTATTACATATACAGTAATAACAGCATACAGTACCAAAAATGGTCCAAAGAGGGAAAACCGGTGGACCAGCAATGCGTTCATAAGACACAACTACATGATTTATGGATTTATATGCCTGTTTTTATGTTTCCTTTCTGTGAGCCACACCTGTCATCTCGCTGTGCTATTTGCTGACTGATTAGCTATTATCACTATGAGCTATGCTCTAGTTAGATCAATGCAGGTGCAGTGGAGATACAGTACTAAATAAGAAATGGGCAGGCTGTTTTTGATTGACTGCCCAGCCTAATCAATCATGTGCATCGCTATGCACATGCGCCTTACTTCCTGTAGTCTAGGATGTGACATAATTTCCATCACATGTTTAGCTGGAGGCATGTTCCACCCTTTTTATCTGTTATACACTGGGGAAGCTCCTATTGTTTATTATATGTAGTCAGTGGCGTTGCTAGGGCTGGTGTCACCCGGTGCGGTAGAAAATGATGTCATCCCCCCAAGCCCCCCCAACCTGTGGACACGCCCCTTTTTACTGATAATGTAGTAGATGTCACCTGTATTCCTATGTAGCACTACAGATAACACAGTGATAACTCTCTGAGTACAGATAATGTAGTAGATGTCACCTGCAGTCCTATGTAACACTAGAGATAACACAGTGATAACTCTCTGAGTACAGATAATGTTGTAGATGGGTGTGAGCCCCCAGAATTCAGAACACGCACAGTGTGACCTGAAGTCTGGGGCCAGGATGCGGCAGGGTGGGCCATATTCTCAATCCACCCCCCAACCCTACCGTGAAACAGATATGTGGATGGATATTAATATAAACAGTAGACAACAGCACCACATACCTCTTACATCCAGTGATATCTCCTGTGATGTAGACTTTCCTCAGCGTCTTCTTTCGAAGATTAGACCGCAATGATACCTTCTTTCAGCCGCGTCTCATCTCTGCAGAGTTTCACAGAAAACATTTTTAGATTCCTCACTTTACTATCATCCTCTACTATCAGTATACACAGGGGGCCATTATATATACTAATAATACAGAGGGGCCATTATATATTATAATAATACAGAGGGGCCATTATACAGGGTGGGCCATTTATATGGATACACCTTAATAAAATGGGAATGGTTGGTGATATTAACTTCCTGTTTGTGGCACATTAGTATATGTGAGGGGGGAAACTTTTCAAGATGGGTGGTGACCATGGCGGCCATTTTGAAGTTGGCCATTTTGAATCCAACTTTTGTTTTTTCAATAGGAAGAGGGTCATGTGACACATCAAACTTATTGGGAATTTCACAAGAAAAACAATGGTGTGCTTGGTTTTAACATAACTTTATTCTTTCATGAGTTATTTAGAAGTTTCTGACCACTTATAAAATGTGTTCAATGTGCTGCCCATTGTGTTGGATTGTCAATGCAACCCTCTTCTCCCACTCTTCACACACTGATAGCAACACCGCAGGAGAAATGCTAGCACAGGCTTCCAGTATCTGTAGTTTCAGGTGCTGCACATCTTGTATCTTCACAGCATAGACAATTGCCTTCAGATAACCCCAAAGATAAAAGTCTAAGGGGGTCAGATCGGGAGACCTTGGGGGCCATTCAACTGGCCCACGACGACCAATCCACTTTCCAGGAAACTGTTCATCTAGGAATGCTCGGACCTGACACCCATAATGTGGGGGTGCACCATCTTGCTGGAAAAACTCAGGGAACGTGCCAGCTTCAGTGCATAAAGAGGGAAACACATCATCATGTAGCAATTTCGCATATCCAGTGACCCCCTTAGATTTTTATCTTTGGGGTCATCTGAAGGCAATTGTCTATGCTGTGAAGATACGAGATGTGCAGCACCTGAAACTACGGATACTGGAAGCCTGCGCTAGCATTTCTCCTACGGTGTTGCTATCAGTGTGTGAAGAGTGGGAGAAGAGGGTTGCATTGACAATCCAACACAATGGGCAGCACATTGAACACATTTTATATGTGGTCAGAAACTTGTAAATAACTCATGAAAGAATAAAGTTACGTTAAAACCAAGCACACCATTGTTTTTCTTGTGAAATTCCCGATAAGTTTGATGTGTCACATGACCCTCTTCCTATTGAAAAAAACAAAAGTTGGATTCAAAATGTCCGACGTCAAAATGGCCGCCATGGTCACCACCCATCTTGAAAAGTTTCCCCCCTCACATATACTAATGTGCCACAAACAGGAAGTTAATATCACCAACCATTCCCATTTTATTAAGGTGTATCCATATAAATGGCCCACCCTGTAGATTATAATACTACAAAGGGGCAATTATATATTATAATACAGAGGGGGCTTTTATATATACTAATAATACAGAGGGGTCATTATATACCCCCCACCTAACACTAAGGGAGTGATTTAGTCACACTGTGACACTGACTGTCACTCACTGATGTAGGCAGTGAAGTGCCATGAGATCCAGGCCAATCAGGTGGGAGTCAGGGTGCTGGTGAAGGATGACCAGAGACAGTACTGCCCAGAGGATGCCATCTCTGCTGTCCAGTCAATATACCAGGCCTACCACCAGTATTACACTTAATATACCTCCTGCCCACCCCACACCTAACACTCAGGATGCTGTCACACTGACTGTGACACTGACAGTATGACTGACTCACTGTCAGTGTTGCTCAACACTCATTCAGGCTGCCTGCTGTGGAGTCCTGAACTGGCACACCGCGACAGCCATCTTCTTCTTCTTGCTCCGGCTCTGCAGTGTCTTTCCCGCCCGGAAGTTGGAAGGAGCTTCGTACTGCCGTGTGCGCCCTGGTGATTCATCAATGCGCGCGATCGTTCTGTTGATACTGCTCTTCGCTCTGAGGCGCTGTGCAGTGCAGCAAAGCGAAACTCAGTAAGTTCATAGATTTTTTGCGCAAGCGGCGGCCAGTGCCCCCTGCAGTCTAGCGCCCGTGGCAACAGCCCCCTTGACCCCCCCATTCTACGCCACTGCCCCTGACCACCCTTGTCACGCCCCCTTTAGAAAAGACCAGGGGTGTAAAAACCGAGAGATGTGACTATATTTTGCCACTTTTCAGAAACAAGAGACATGATCTAAGAGGCAGGAAATACCTTCTCAGAGAGGGGAGGATGGGAGTGAGTCCTACCAGAAAGTGCCGACAGTGATCCCAGCTGGGAGGACAATCACAGAGGAGAGGACTACAACTCCCAGCATCTCCTTCACTCGATAAATCCATCCGTTCTCAATTTTCTTCTACTTCATACAACACCCCCTGCACTAATTACATGACAGTGACATCATCACAGGTGCTTTCCTACCACTTCTCTCCACTGCTGAGCTCCGCCCCTCCTGATCACATGACAGTGACATCATCCCACGTCCTGCAGCAGATACAGAACAGGTCCTGGCAGGGCCGATCCTACACGGGGTGCAGTGGGTGCCCCGCACCCCAGCGCTGTCACCCGAAAGGCGCCGAGCGAGCCGCCGGGACTTTTTTTTTTTTTAAGCCGAGCAGCCGAGCCGCCGATTCGCCGAGGAATCTGCGAGCCGAGCGGGATGTCAGTGACGACGTGACGTCAGAGCCCGCGGCACGCCGCTCTGCGGCTGGAGATCATATAGCTCCGCTCGGCTCCACCCACCTCTGCCATCTTCAGACAGCGTGGTAGCTAGGAGGCAGAGGAGGGACTGGAGCGAGCGGACAGCGGAGCATTTTAAAGCTGCTGCTGCCTGATTCAGCTGAGCTGATTGAGCATGCCCAGTGCCTTGAATGCCTTCTGCCTGGTCTGGCTAGACAGACTGAGTGGCGTGCCATCGATCTGATCATCTGCCTGCTGGCTGCTGCAGTGCCTTGCGAAGTGGGTGCTGACTGCACCTGACCTGGCTGGCTTCCCTGGCTGCACCCTGTGTGTAAGTAATACTGTTACTGTGTGCCATTAAATGCAACCATTGTGCCCATCAAACTGCAGCCACTGTGGGCACAGTAGCTGCATTTTGATGGGCACAGTGGCTGCATGTTGCAGTGCAGCCACTGTGCCCATCAAAATGCAGCTACTGTGCCCATCAAAATGCAGCTATTGTGCCCATCAAAACACATACTGTGGCCATAAAAACACAGCCACTGTGCTGTGCCTGTCAAACGCAGCCACTGTGCCCGTCCAAACGCAGCCACTGTGCCCGTCAAACGCAGCCACTGTGCCCGTCAAACGCAGCCACTGTGCCCGTCCAAACGCAGCCACTGTGCCCGTCCAAACGCAGCCACTGTGCCCGTCCAAACGCAGCCACTGTGCCCGTCCAAACGCAGCCACTGTGCCCGTCCAAACGCAGCCACTGTGCCCGTCAAAATGCAGCCACTGTGCCCATCAAAATTCAGGTCACAAAGAGGGCCTCTGTTAGAGAGCCCCCCCTCCAGGATCCATTAGACCCCACTTGACACAGATTTGTCAATAAATAAAACATTTATTTTGACTTGTCAAAGCCGTTGACTAAGTTATTGTCAAAGCAAATTGGTGGGGCTGAAGTTGGGGGCTGAAGTTGTTGCCATAGAAACATTGTAAAGGGGAGGAGTTAGTAAGATAACCACGCCCATGTGGGGGCGCCAGAAATATTTCTGCACCCAGGCGCCTGTGACCCTAGGATCGGCCCTGGGTCCTGGTCCGTAGTCACTGGCAGTGCTAGCAGACAGATCGCTTACCGGGGAAGGGGGGGTGCTAGTGGTGTTGGGTCCGGCGGGTGACGTCACTCACCCCATCAGACTGGTGTCACCCTGTGCGGACAGCACCCCCCTCGCAACGCCACTGTATGTAGTGGCTATTGATACCTTATATATTGTCTTAAGGGTGCAACTGGAGACACTATTATACAGTAGTGGCTATGTCTCACATCATGTACCCCAACTATCTGAGGGGGTGGGGGGTGGTTCTTTTCCGGTCAGGGCCTGCCTAGGGAATTATAGGAGGTTCCTGATACTGGATTGCCCTTATTTGGGAAGCTATTCTTTGATTGACAGGGCTATTAGTTACATAGGGGGAATTTAACCCATCCCCAGCCCTGTTGGTTCTGTTGTATTTTCAGCAATAGGAGACTTTCATTTTAATCAGCATAATAAAGGTTACGTTTTATAGGTGGCCATTCGGAAGTAATAGAAAGGTGTCAGAAAACACACTGGGGGGTTCTTTCATAACCTCATTATTAAAATACCTTCTCTTGACCTGTCCTGTGCAATAAATACAGACCTAGCTGGCAGACACGTTCTTTCACTGGCAGTGCTGCCAGCGACTGGTTGATAGGGCAGCAAGGCTCAGCTTCACAAGCAAGAGAGCCGACCATTCAGTTATCATGCTGGCAAGTCCAGCATAGTGATGTCAAAGGGTTACATGACGCTGGTCGCGTCACATGACCGGTAGTGCAGGCTATTTTAAACAGAATATTAATTTATTATATATTAGCGGCTCACCACCCTGCTCACTCTGAAAAAAGGTGCTTTATCTATATGATTCACCCTGTCAAATGTAATGGTATGTATAATATATTATGGAAGGCAGTCACTCTTCACTTGGAATTATCCAGAAACAATGGGTACATATAATAATGGTATTTATTAGTGCAACCTATACAGGTGAAACTCGAAAAATTTGAATATCGTGCAAAGTTCATTTATTTCATTAATGCAACTTAAAAGGTGAAACTAACACATGAGATAGAGTCATTACATGCAAAGCGAGATATTTCAAGCCTTTATTTGGTATAATTTGGATGATTATGGCTTACAGCTTATGAAACCCCAAAGTCACAATTTTCAGGTATCCTTTGCTTAGGGCGTATGGATTAATTAGCTGACTAGAGTGAGACACTTTGAGCCTAGAATATTGAACCTTTTCACAAAACTCTAATTTTAAGCTGCATTAATGCAATTTATTTTAATTTGCATTACTGAAATAAATAGACTTTTGCACGATATTCTAATTTTTCGAGTTTCACCTGTATATATAAAAGTTAAAACGAAATAAAATACAATAAAATAAAGTAAAATGACAAGCCACATTTACTGTGGATAGATATGTGACACTTCAGCTATACTAGAGGAGCTATATAATTGATAGTTATTACATATATGGCAAAATGTGGACTATAAATAGTATAATACTAATGGTGGTTTTCTATATTACTCTTATTATGTATATATAATGTTTGTGGTCACGGCTACCTGTGTGACGAAGGCAACTAGAGACGTGACCATCAACCTAACTAACTAGATCTAAGCAGCTTGAATTGTGCCATAACCGCTGCGTAGGAGGGACGCCTAAAAGAGGGCATACCCTGTAATATGTAACATGAAAAATAAGGGCGGGTTGGGAGGGTACACAGCACTGACGCTGACCCCGGAGGGAAACACCTGTGAGGTTAATGAAGGCTGCTGCCACCCCTCCCACAAATACAGGCCAATAAATCGTCCTTCATACTTGTGGTCACAGCTATCTGTGTGACGAAGGCAACTAAAGACGTGACCAAATCCTGAAATGCAAGCAACCTCTCTTGATTGGGCTGAGGTATATAGCTATTAAAACACGACCTAGTTTGCGGATAATATGGGCCGGCTCTCTGTTCCTGGAGGCAGCGGATGCTACACCTACCCTGAAAGAGTCACCCGACACGGTTGGGGGGTTCAACCCTAAATTGGACACCAGCATACAGACATGACATACAAACTGAGTGGTGGTCAGTTGCTGTGGGAAACGGCAAAAGAGGACTGTCTGGGTCTCAGTCTGTAAGGCTATCAGTAACTGCTGAAAGACCTGAACCGGGCACCATGAATGAGACGTCAGAAAGAAAATGACCTGAGTGGGGGGTCCTGTCTTAGATGTCTTGGTGATGGGTAAGGACAGCGTGTAACCGTCAGGGCTCAGGCTCAACTGGTTGAGGCTGACAAATCTGCTATTAGTGGAAGTGCACGTGAACTCGTCCGGCCTCATGAACCCATAGAATGCTAAGTAGATGGCGGCTTTAAGCACTTAACTGGGGAGTACACCGAAAGGGGCTCTATCCAACATGTCAGACAAGTCCCAAAAGATCTTACCAGTGATGGCCTGTCTGCGAGGCTGGCCTTCCGTACTACATTTACCCAAATCTCTCAAGGCGGCCTTGATAACATGAGCAGAAAATAGGGACCCCCGCTCCGGATGACTTATGGCGGAGAAATGTTGTACCACAGCCAGGTAGGACCGAACAGTGTTGTGGTACAACTTCAATTCCGAGTGGCAGTATCCTATGAACGCCAAAATATAATCTATAAAGCTAGTATTTCCCTGGGGGTATCTCTCCTAATACCTGCCGAACAGATCCCAACCTGTGTTGTAACTCCTAGCCGTGTTAGATGACAGTGACCTGGCTACCAGACTGTGTGCAGTAACCAGATGGTTTTCTAGTCCAGAACTAACTCTGAGTAAGGAGGAATCGAGGCCCCTATGACGTCCGTTTCTGGCATGACCTGTGAAAAGAGGGAGAAGTTAGCCCGTGACAACGCGTCAGTCGCCACGTTCTGTGTACCTTGGAAGTGGGAACAACAGTAGTGAAAGTTGTATTGTAACGAGAGCTGCACTAAACGTCTCATGAAAGACACAACGTGAGGGGATTTAGATCTACCTTTTGTTAAAATGTCCACTGTAGCCGAATTATCTGAAATGAACACAACCATGGAATTGGCCCATGAGCTACCCCAAATGTATGCAGCAGCCACTATGGGGTAAAGTTCAAACAAGGCTGAAGTCTGTAGTAACCCGGGATCTGTCTAACTTCGGCGGGCCATGTACCAGCCATCCAATGGGTGACAAAAATGGCTGCAAAACCAGTGCCGGCGGAAGCATCAGAAAAGACCATGGGAGACGAACTAGAAGCAGCGGGGATAAAAAAGAAATCTCATTCCATGGACTCAGGAACTGGTCCCACATGAGTAGAGTAGATCTGCCACTGCCTGGCCATCTAGCTGTACTGGGCTATCCTGATGTGGTGCCGCGGGAAGAAGAGCCAACAGACGGGAAATGAATTACCTACCCTGTGGAATAATACGCATAGCAATAACATCCCCAATAACGACTGTAAGTACGCCATCGTCGCCACCCTCACTACTGTGAACTTGTGGATGACTTCCTTAATCCTCACCAGTTTGTCTTCAGGCAGTCTGGCTAACATGTTCCCTGAATCTAGCACGATGCCCAGGAACGTGATAACAGTGGATGGGCCCTCAACCTTCCTGGGTGACACTGGCACACCGAGCTCGGAGAAAACTGCTTGTAAGGTTTCAAGCCCCTGAGGTGTACGTCCCGGACGTTCAATCAGCAAAAAATCATCCAGATAGTGGATGACAGTGGAACTTGGTTTCCAAAATCCAATGCAGGGCCTCCGCAAACTGATCAAACAACCAAGGGCTACTCTTGGAGTCAAACGTTAGCTTTGTGGCAAAATAGTACAAACTCCTCCATTTTTTAGCATGCCATTGCCAGAGCGCAGGCATGATGGGAAGGAGTTTGAAAGCATCGGATATATCTGCCTTAGACAAGTAGGTCCCAGGCCCTAACTGCATGATGGTTGCTATGGCCTGAGCTATCATAGAAAACTTCATGCTGACTTCCTTTGACGGAATAAGGGAATTGAGGCTGGCAATGTGAGAAGCATGCGGGGCTGAGACGTTGTAGATCAGCCTCTCATTTCTGCTAAATTTACCCGTGACTACCCCTACCGGGCTAACTCTCCAGCGGTTGAATGGAGACACCGAAAAAGGCCCTATGAGAAACCCTTTCTCTAACTCAGCCTCTAACAACTTGTCCACTGAAGTTGGGGCTTTCTCAGCAGACTGTAAATTTTTGCACTCGTACGTGACCTCTGGCAGGGCGACCAGTTTTGTATGGAACCCTACCACGAACCTGGTGATCAAGAAATTGACGAACTTAGGGTCGTGGTGACCTTGCAGACATAACTGTAAATAATCAGTGTTTATGACACTCATGTAAGCTTTATCTTACTTTAATGTGCACGCTATCTTAGGGTGAGCTCTGAAACAATTGGTGCAGACATGAAGCAGACGACATTGGCTGTAATTACAAGCTGAGAAATTGAAGTTGTTGCAAATCTGGGATCTCCCTAAATGTTTTATAGGGCGACCTAACTTATCCACCGTGCAGTTATTTATGACTCTGTTTGTACATGAACACCCTGATTGTAAGATGTGGCTGAATATGTTTGCGCTATATAAATAAAGATTCATATTATATGGATGTTCTTTTGAGTTATGCTGGCAGCCTGTGTCCGCTGCTCTACTTGCTATGTTTCTTTCTGTCCGGTGTGTATGTGTGAGCAGAGGCTTAGTTCAGTGTATCTCATCTCCAGTTTACCAATGCAGGGGTTAGGGAGAGTCCACATCTTTATTTAATTTTCCGTTCTTCTGATCCGTCAGAAGAACAAAAAATAAATAAATAGGATCCTCTAAAAAACGGATCCTGTTGCACATTTGACATCCGATTGAGCAATTTCCATCGGAGAATGCCCTATTCCATAGTTCAACAGCCTGCCACTTCGGGGTTTTTTCAGTGTGGATACACATCCACAGATCATAACATTTGACCACATACAGTACCACCTACGTAAACATTATTGTAGGCCTCCTCTTGATGGCAACCATATTCCCTATTGGCAGAGACCTCTTTTAGCAAGATAATGCACCTTGTCACACAAACAAAAAAAAAACTGTTCAAGAATGCTTTGGAAAACATGGCAAAGCTTTCAAGATGTTGACTTGACCTCTAAATTACCCAGATAGCACAATGTGCTGAAAAACAAGTCCAGTGCATGGAATCATCACGTCGCAATTTACAGGAGTTAAAGGATCTGCTCTTTTAGAGGTCTTGTGGAGCCCATGACTTGATAGATCAGAGTTGTTTAAGTGATATGAAGAAGAACAATAATAAACAACTGGTGTTAACCCCTTCACGAGTATGCGTTTTTCAATTTTTGCGTTTTTATTTCTTACGCCCTGCCTTTCTGGAGCCAGAACTTTTTTTATTTTTCTATTCACATAGCCATATAAGGGCTTTATTTTTTGCAGGCCAAGTTGAACTTTCTAATTGCATAATTTACACAATTTTGCCATGGTTTTATAGGTTTATTTACCCTATGCGGTAAAAATGACTCTTGCCCTTCATTGTCTGAGTCCATGTGATTACAATGATACCACATTTATATAGTTTTTTCTGAACTTTAATACTGAAAAAAAAGCTGGAACATTTTTTTTTCTCTTTTTATTGCCATATTATGACCTCCCCAACTTTTTTTTTTTATAGTTATGTCTACAGGGCTGTGTGGGGGCTCATTCTTTGTAGTTTTTATTGATTTCATTTTGGAGTGTGTGACTTTTTGATGACTTTTTTTTTTTTTTTTAGAAGTGAAATGATGGTGAATTGGCTATTTAGATTTTTTTTTCTTTTTCGAAGTTTGCCGTATGGGATAATTAGTTTTATATTTTAATAGTACAATGGATATCAGGGTTAATGTATACTATATTGTAATGGGTTAGAGAGAACTTTGTTTTTATTCACTCCTTGGCTTTCTGTATGCCATTTCACATTTCTCATGAATAGTCATTAAATATTTACCCTGGTACTGAATATATGGTACAAGTACAGATAAATATCTTGGTAACTTAAAGGCATATACAAAGGTAAGCAGCTGTCACTTTTAGAACAATATGATGTGCGTTTAAGAGTAAGGGTCCATTCACACGTCCGTGGTGTATTGCGTATCCGCAAATTGCGTATCCGAAATACACCGGGCCGCACAAGGCCAGCAATAAACAGAGAAGTCCTATTCTTGTCCACATCTGCGGACAAGAATAGTACATGCTCTATTTTCTTGCGGAGCTGCGGACCAGAAGATCGGTGTGTTCTCCGCATCCATTCCGTCCCCATAGAGAATCAATGGGTCCACACCCGTTCCGCACAATTGTGGAACAGATGCGGGCCACACTTGTGGACGTGTGAATGGAGCCTAAATGTTGTGATAATACACCTTTCCTTGTCATGATGGATCCTTCAATATGCTCACCTAGTGCTTTATGTTATAATTTCATCTGATGAAGACCTAAATGAAATAAAATATGAAGTAGCTTACAGTAAATCCAAATCTTCATCAAGTCTTCACAATTTTCACCCAAGTCTATTGCATGTCTTAAAGGGTATGTTCTCATTGTTATGGTTGGATTTTCTTATCTATTGATTGTGTTTTCTGAAATAATTGACTATTTCCTATCAGTCCCTAGCCTGCATCTGCTACTGACAGTTTCATTCTTGGGCACATATCACTGCTTATGATAGTTATTGGCTACAGCAGCCCAGGTGACCATAACCGTATCCTGGACAAAAGAAAACAAGTCATGGACAGGAAGATACAGAAATGAGAGCCAGTGTACAGAACTACAGTGAAGGGGAGCAGGTAAGCATTATTATTTTTATTTTATATTTAGTTTACTCACTTATATATAGCTGACATATTCCACAACGCTTTACAGACATTGGTATCACTCACTGTCCCCAGTGGGGCTCACAATCTAATTTATGTATGTCATAATGGGTTTGTGGTGTAGGAGGAAACCAGAGTACCCAGAGGAAACCCACACAAACACAGGGAGAACATACAAACCCCATGCAGATGTTTTCATTGGTAGGATTAGAACCTAGGACCCCAGTGCTGCAAGGCTCCAGTGCTAATCAATCAAT
Organism: Bufo bufo; assembly: GCF_905171765.1. Taxonomy (NCBI): domain Eukaryota; kingdom Metazoa; phylum Chordata; class Amphibia; order Anura; family Bufonidae; genus Bufo; species Bufo bufo. The sequence continues at coordinate 483,513,363 of NC_053389.1, forward strand.
AGATAATGCTTGTTAGAGGTCAATAGGAAATAATTAATTATTCCTATAAAACCCCTTTGAGTATCAAACAGCCAGAAAAGTTTTGTATAATGTACATATTTTGGATCTTTTCATTTCACTCTGATGTTTTCCATAAAATTTTCTGGCGTTTTGTAAACCCTGTATGTTCTCTACCAAAAAGATTTCTTCCCCCATCTTTGCCCACTTACACTGTTTCACTGAAACACTGAGAAACTGCACCAGGATCCCTTCCCTCATTCCCATCTCACTAGTCCTCTCACTAGATACTCAAAGATAAATACAGAACTGTATTATATCAATCTGTGAGTATAATTACATATATGCCAGTATTCTGAACATGGCAAACAATTGATAATTTAATTATCAATAGAGCCTCCTCTTTCAAGAATAATTGTGGTAGATTTACAGTAACTTCACTTTAGTTACATATTATATGATTTAAAGAAGGCATATGCCTACCCATATCAGGACATTTTTACATGTCACCCATTATTCCATAAATAACATTCCCATCATCGCATGCTAGAATATTACTTAAAGCCTCCTGTTGAAGCAATCTAGGGACAATATACTACAGGAATGATTGTGGGAGAAATATGGTGTCTCACAATGGCACCAAACAGCTTTACAAGGACTATCTACAGTTCTGTAATATGGCAATGTCATGTGAACTAGACCCTAGTAAAAAAATGTCCATGTGACAGCAGTATTTTTAACGGCCATCACACAGCCGTTTTCAGAACTAATGTGGTCTATGGAGCCATTCGCATGGCTGTTTTTAATGTCCTATTTTTGCCCATTTTCCCGTCCAGGTGGCCCTTATTGAAATCAATAGGACCATTTGTATCGGCTACTTAGACAGGAATTCACCGGTCTAATAGCCATTAAAATGGGTACACTAGCAAGAAAAGGCTTTTTGGGTTAAAATAAAAAAATAATAATAATAATCCTCTCATCCACTTGCTGATGCCGGGAAACTCACGCACTTGCTCCTCACAGAATGCAGAAGGACCTGGCATTCCTAGCGTGCTGATGTCATCATAGGTCCTTTCAAGCTGTATCCTATCAGGAGTGTCCCCTTCACTGAATGCAGCAGTATCTGCGATATATGTCCTGTGCATCCAGTGAGGAGTGTCACAGCGCATTCAAGTGTATAAGGTGATTTTTATATATTTTTTTTATTAATGTCGACACTAGCAGGGATGTGGGGGGATGAGGGCACAATAATATATATCTACCCCTTTGTGCCCCATATATATATATATATATATATATACAGTGGGGGAAATAATTATTTGACCCCTCACTGATTTTGTAAGTTTGTCCAATGACAAAGAAATGAAAAGTCTCAGAACAGTATCATTTCAATGGTAGGTTTATTGTAACAGTGGCAGATAGCACATCAAAAGGAAAATCGAAAAAATAACTTTAAATAAAAGATAGCAACTGATTTGCATTTCATTGAGTGAAATAAGTATTTGAACCCCTACCAACCATTAAGAGTTCTGGCTCCCACAGAGTGGTTAGACACTTCTACTCAATTAGTCACCCTCATTAAGGACACCTGTCTTAACTAGTCACCTGTATAAAAGACACCTGTCCACAGAATCAATCAATCAAGCAGACTCCAAACTCTCCAACATGGGAAAGACCAAAGAGCTGTCCAAGGATGTCAGAGACAAAATTGTAGACCTGCACAAGGCTGGAATGGGCTACAAAACCATTAGCAAGAAGCTGGGAGAGAAGGTGACAACTGTTGGTGCGATTGTTCGAAAATGGAAGGAGCACAAAATGACCATCAATCGACCTCGCTCTGGGGCTCCACGCAAGATCTCACCTCGTGGGGTGTCAATGGTTCTGAGAAAGGTGAAAAAGCATCCTAGAACTACACGGGAGGAGTTAGTTAATGACCTCAAATTAGCAGGGACCACAGTCACCAAGAAAACCATTGGAAACACATTACACCGCAATGGATTAAAATCCTGCAGGGCTTGCAAGGTCCCCCTGCTCAGGAAGGCACATGTGCAGGCCCATCTGAAGTTTGCCAATGAACACCTGAATGATTCAGAGAGTGACTGGGAGAAGGTGCTGTGGTCTGATGAGACCAAAATAGAGCTCTTTGGCATTAACTCAACTCGCTGTGTTTGGAGGAAGAAAAATGCTGCCTATGACCCCCAAAACACCGTCCCCACCGTCAAGCATGGGGGTGGAAACATTTTGCTTTGGGGGTGTTTTTCTGCTAAGGGCACAGGACAACTTATTCACATAAACGGGAAAATGGACGGAGCCATGTATCGTGAAATCCTGAGCGACAACCTCCTTCCCTCTGCCAGGAAACTGAAAATGGGTCGTGGATGGGTGTTCCAGCACGACAATGACCCAAAACATACAGCAAAGGCAACAAAGGAGTGGCTCAAGAAGAAGCACATTAAGGTCATGGAGTGGCCTAGTCAGTCTCCGGACCTTAATCCAATCGAAAACCTATGGAGGGAGCTCAAGCTCAGAGTTGCACAGAGACAGCCTCGAAACCTTAGGGATTTAGAGATGATCTGCAAAGAGGAGTGGACCAACATTCCTCCTAAAATGTGCGCAAACTTGGTCATCAATTACAAGAAACGTTTGACCTCTGTGCTTGCAAACAAGGGTTTTTCCACCAAGTATTAAGTCTTTTTTTGTTAGAGGGTTCAAATACTTATTTCACTCAATGAAATGCAAATCAGTTGCTATCTTTTATTTAAAGTTATTTTTTCGAGTTTCCTTTTGATGTGCTATCTGCCACTGTTACAATAAACCTACCATTGAAATGATACTGTTCTGAGACTTTTCATTTCTTTGTCATTGGACAAACTTACAAAATCAGTGAGGGGTCAAATAATTATTTCCCCCACTGTATATACAGTACAGACCAAAAGTTTGGACACACCTTCTCATTCAAAGAGTTTTCTTTATTTTCATGACTATGAAGGCATCAAAACTATGAATTAACACATGTGGAATTATATACATAACAAACAAGTGTGAAACAAATGAAAATATGTCATATTCTAGGTTCTTCAAAGTAGCCACTTTTTGCTTTGGTTACTGCTTTGCACACTCTTGGCATTCTCTTGATGAACTTCAAGAGGTAGTCCCCTGAAATGGTCTTCCAACAGTCTTGAAGGAGTTCCCAGAGATGCTTAGCACTTGTTGGCCCTTTTGCCTTTACTCTGCGGTCCAGCTCACCCCAAACCATCTCGATTGGGTTCAGGTTCGGTGACTGTGGAGGCCAGGTCATCTGGCGCAGCACCCCATCACTCTCCTTCATGGTCAAATAGCCCTTACTTTCAAAGTTTTCCCAATTTTTCGGCTGACTGACTGACCTTCATTTCCTAAAGTAATGATGGCGACTCATTTTTTCTTTACTTAGCTGCTTTTTTCTTGCCATAATACAAATTTTAACAGTCTATTCAGCAGTACTATCAGCTGTGTATCCACCTGACTTCTCCTCAACGCAACTGATGGTCCCAACCCCATTTATAAGGCAAGAAATCCCACTTATTAAACCTGACAGGGCACACCTGTGAAGTGAAAACCATTTCAGGGGACTACCTCTTGAAGCTCATCAAGAGAATGCCAAGAGTGTGCAAAGCAGTAATCAAAGCAAAAGGTGGCTACTTTGAAGAACCTAGAATATGACATATTTTCAGTTGTTTCACACTTGTTTGTTATGTATATAATTCCACATGTGTTAATTCATAGTTTTGATGCCTTCAGTGTGAATCTACAATTTTCATAGTCATGAAAATAAAGAAAACTCTTTGAATGAGAAGGTGTGTCCAAACTTTTGGTCTGTACTGTATATATATATATATTGGAATAATTCATTATACCTACAGTGGTAACAAAGGGGTGCATTATTTATACTGCGAGCACTATGGGGGACATAATATATACTGTATAATAAGGGAACTGCAGGGGTTGGGGTTTTAACTTCAAATAAATCTTCCATTTTTTGAAAAATGGCCATGAAAAATTTACAGTGTGTCCATTTTAATGCCCATTCTGTCATGTGAATGTAGCCTCAGTGTAGGTATACTGCAACTATCAGGATCAGTGTATATCAATAAGAGATTGTAAGGACGAGATAACATTTACATACTGTATATTGTGTAAGGTAAAAAGCTATTTGTTGCCAAAAGTGTTTAGCATGATTCAGATAGATCTCTAAAGCGGTATAGTTTTGTTGCGATTAACAGATATAATAAAGAGGGATATAATGAATCATCCATGTGTTATCTTTTCTGTAAAACAATAGAAATCAGAGACAGGTTTGTCTAATCTTTTCTACTTTTCTCAGATGGCAGCTTACTTATTTGACCTTCATCCTCCAAGGAATATTGGAAGGGTGAGATAAAGCTTCCGTTGTCAAACATAATTATTGTAACCATAAACCCTGTCATATATAATTATCTTATCTGTAAGCACACTGTTAAAACTGGAAAAATATTATCTCCATGTGAGCATAAACAAACACACTTTAATTAAAACTATATATTTACATAGCACTATGTGCATAAATGAATTTATATGGACACAGTTCATGTCCTTTGTGGAATCTTAGAAACTGCTCCATAGGTCTCAGAGATTTGTGGTTAGGAAACGTCCATGCTTTCCTCTTCAGAGTGCAGCCATTACTGCATGACCCTGATTTACTAGTCCTGTAAATAGTGTAATCATAGGGGTAATGTACCAAATATTCTGCGCCAGAAAAGTGGACTGGTTTTACCTGTTTTATCAGTGAAACAGGCATTTGCACCAAATGTATTATGTATTTGCAACATTTTTAGGGTGGTTTGCGTAATTGCGCAGTTTGTATTTACTAACTTAAATACTGAATAAACACCAATCATATATTGTGGGCTAAACCATTGTTCCAGCACATGCCCTAATATAAACACCAAAAATAGCTGCCAGAGTCTCAAAATCATATACACAAAATTCTTTATTATATTCCAATATTAAAATATACATAAAACACAATAGTTAATGGTGGTGAAAAAAATCAAGGATAAGATGCCCTGACAGGTCACGTGGATCAGTTATAAAGGTAATCACATATTACAGGCTACACATATTGAAAACATAGCGTATATACATATATACTGGATATAAAGTGATTAGTGCAAACAGATAATAACCCCAATGGCTAAGTCATCCCAGCAGCAGCCGAATCAGTAACAAGAGTAACAGCATATAAACAGATCATACCAGCCACATGTCCTGTGCCCTGGTGCACGTTTCGCTCAAAGCTTCTTCACCCCCTTTTTTTTCCAAAAGAAAAATAAAGAAACTATAATTGAATCAAATTGCACCATTTCATTTTTAGACAGATTCCAGGGTTAGGCATATTGGTAAATCTGGGCTCCTGTGTTTGGTTACAATAAGGCTACCTTCACATTTGCGTTTTGGGCAGATCTGTCACGGATCTGAAAAAACTGATCTGTTACAATAATACAACCGCATGCATCTGTCATAAACAAATCCGTTTGTATTATCTGTAACATAGCCAAGACGGATCCGTCTTCAATGAACTTCATTGAAAGTCAATAGGGGATGGATCAGTTTCTATTGGGCCAGATCCTCTCCCATTGACTTAAATTGTGTGCCAGGACGGATCCGTCTTGCTCCTCACCACATGGCGGACAGAAAAACGCTGCAGGCAGCGGTTTGCTGTCCGCCTCCAGAGTGGAATGGTGACTGATCGGATGCAAACTGATGCATTCTGAGCGGATCCTTTTCTATTCAGAATGCATTAGGGCAAAATTGATCCGTTTTGGACCGCTTGTGAGAGCCCATGACAGATCTCACAAACGGAAAGCCAAAACGGTAGTGAGAAAGTAGTCTAAGATATGCATGCATTGGAAGGTTGGCGGTAAAAAGCATTAGTACACTTACATTTTACTGGCAAACTTCTACTAGAGATGAGCAAAATTCAAAAAAAAATTATTTGGTCGGTTCTCCGAATTTTCCGGAAAGATTCAATTCGATCCGAATAAATTTGTGGCGAATTGCTTTATAAAAAAGCTATTTCCTGGCTGCAAAGAGCCTGTATAGTGGTGTAGAACACTGTGCCTTGCAGTAACACGCATAGTGAGTCTGCTCTGGTAGTGAAACAGTACTGTGAGTCAGTATGACACGGACATGACAGGCGACACTCTTAGAATAACTGCACACTTCACTTATTTGAGCAGTTACGGGGCCAAAACTGACCAAATAACTTAAGTGTGAACTCAGTCTTACAGGTCAATGTTAGCGCCAGGTATAAAGAACCGTGCAGAAGCCCAAGATCCTACTGTAGCGTGAAAGAGCGCACTCCTTTTACACCGTCTGATTCCACATAGATGTCTACAGAACCTGTTCTATTAAAAGCTTATACAAGTAGAGCTCCCCTGACAGAGTGTAGACGGTGTAAGCTTGTGTGGACGTCACTGATTAATTTGCCCTTCCTCTGATCCCTCAGAACAATAACCCCCCAAAAAACTGATCATGATTGATGAGCATCCGCCTTCACTCGGTCAGCATTTGGTCAGTAATCCATCAGTATTGCTAAAGTAAAAAAAAGTGGATCCAAAACAGAGATGACACGTGAATTGAATATTTGCATGTCTTCTGTGTTTTGTACCCACTCCTGCTTTTAGCTACCAAATTATAAGCCAATTCTGATGTGACCATACAGACCTTACAGCTGCTACACAGACAGGATCCATTGTGTGTCTCATTTTTCCTTCCTTCTGACAGATCAGAAGGGTCAAATAAATGATGTCAACCAGGCCAAAAAGGAAAAATGGTGGCCCAGTCATGGAGTGGAGAGGGTGGAAGAACAGCTTGAGAAGTCCACAGAGTGGCCTAATGACATACTGTTGAGGTAGCAGCAGCATGAGGATACTATAGAGTGGCCCAGCGACATAGTGGGGAGGTGGCAGCAGCAGCAGCATGAGGAGACCACAGAGTGGCCAATTTACATAGTGATGAGGAGGCATCAGCATGAGGAAGCCACAGAGTGGCCCAGTGACATAGTGTTAAGTTAGCAGCAGCATGAGGAGGCCACAGACTGGCAAGGTGACATAGTGTAGAGGTGGCAGCAGTAGCAGCATGAGAAGGCCACAGAGTTGTCCAGTAACATAGTGTTAGCAGCAGCATGAGGAGGCCACAGAGTGGCCCAGTGACATAGTGTTAAGTTAGCAGCAGCAGCATGAGGATACCACAGAGTGGCAAGGTGACATAGTGTGGAGGTGGCAGCAGCAGACATATTGTTAAGTTATCAGCAGCATGAGGAGGCCACAGAGTGTCAAGGTGACATAGTGTGGAGGTGGCAGCAGCAGCATTAGGAGGCCACAGAGTGGCAAGGTGACATAGTGTGGAGGTGGCAGCAGCAGCGTGAGGAGGTTACAAAGTGGCACAAAGACAGAGTGTGGAAGTGGCAGCAGCATGAGGAGACCATAGAAGGGCACAATGACAGAGCGTGGAGGTGGCAGCAGCAGCATGAGGAGGCCACAGAGTGACAAGGTGACATAGTGTGGTTTGGCGGCAGCAGCAGCAGCATGAGGAGACCACAGAGGGGCACAATGACAGAGTGAGGAGGTGGCAGCAGCAGTATGAGGAGGCCATAGACTGGCATGGTGACATATTGTGGAGGTGGCCCCCACCCCACTAAACACCCGCTCTGATGCCACACTACTGGCCAGGCAGGACAGCTTTTCCAGGGCAAACTCGGCCAAGTATGACACCACCTGCTTGTTCCGGTTCTGCTCCAGGTCCACCTGCTGCTGCTGTAGTGAAGAAAGCTGGGTGAAGAAAGCTGCTCATAAGTGACTCTAGGCTCAATTTTCTGCTGATGTAGCTGGTACTGCTTCTACCCCCCCACCCGCCACAGCAGTGGAACATGAGCGCAGGGAGCCCCCTTGGTCAGATCTGCGAGAGGATGGACGATACCGACAGGCAGCGGTCAACTGACTACATAGGATGTCTCTATAGTAGTTCATTTTCTCCTTCCTCTCAGCGGGTGTAAACAAGGCCCCAATTTTGGACCGGTAGGTAGCGAGGGTCCAATTAGGTGGAGAGCCAGAAGACGTCCCTCTGCTGAATGGTGACAATTCGGCTGTCACTACCCAAGCAAGTAAGCATGCAACGGGCCATTTGCGCAAGTGTGCCTGGGTCCTCAAACTTGTCTTCTTCATCTCCCTCTTGCTCCTCCAGCTGCTCCTCCTCTCCTGTCACCTGTGTAGAAAAACCACCCACTTTGCTACACATTGCTTATGCTCCAATGTCCTCTTTCTCCTCCTCCAGTTCAGCCCCCACAGGGCTCATGTGGCTGTGAGATGTAGACGCCACGTCTACAGTCCCCAGACCAGCCACATGCACTAGCATCTTTTCCAGGATATGAAGCAGTGGAATTATGTTGTTCATCCCGTATTCCTGGCGACTGACAAATAATGTTGCATCCTCAAAGGGCCTGAGCAAGCGGCAGGTGTCACACATGAGCTGCCACTGGCTGACATCAAAGTTACACAGGGGAGTACTCCTATCAGCTTGGATCTTCAAGAAATAGCCTTTCTCTGTTCGGTCCAACATATGGAGGGTGAAATTCCAATGGGTGGAAACGTCGATATCAGCCTATGTTTGGGGATGCCGTTCTGCTACTGCAGCTCAAGGAAGGTGTGCTTGGCGGTGTACGAGTGGCTGAAGTGCATGCAAAGTTTCCTGCCCATTTTTAGGATGTCTTGCAGATAGGTGGAAGACTTCAGGAACCGCTTGACAACCAGATTGAACACGTGCGCCATGCAGGGCGAATGGCTCAGCCCTCCTTGACGCAGTGCCGACACCATGTTCTTCCCGTTGCCGGTCACCATGTTTCCGATTTTGAGTTGTCGCGGAGAAAGCCAGGTTTCAAGTTTCTTGCTGAAGGACACGGAGCAGTTCCTCCACTGTGTGACTCAGTTCACCCAGGCAAATGAAGTGTTATAGCTCCACACATCGATTCTGCCGTGCACTTTGGCAGACACTGACAGGATCAAGGACCGGCCCACCTTCTGTTCTACAAATGTGTGCAGGGCTGGTACTGCCTTTTTGGCAAATAAATGACGGCTTGGGACTCTCCACCTTGGCTCGGCACAAGCCATCAGTTCTCTGAAAGGTGCAGAGTCCACCACTTGGAAAGGGAGGGACTGCAGCACCAGTAACTTGGCCAAGAGCATGTCCAGCTTCTGCGCCGTTGGATGAGTGCACGCATACTATTGTCTCTTGGTAATCGCTTCGGTGATCGATTGCTGACGGAATGACTGATGAGGAGTAGAAGGGTGAGGAGCAGAAGAATCAGGACAGGTAGACGATGGGAAGGACATACAGCTCTCTTCGGCTGAGGTGGTGGAGCCTTGACTGCCTGAAATCAGGTGGTGCCACTGGGTGATGCAGCGGTTGCTGCGGAAGGCTGGACCACCACATGGGAGCCACGGTTCTCCCAGGCCCTTTTTTGGTAACGCTGCATATGCTGACGCAGGAGTGTGCCAACATTGGCATCCTGGCCACGCTTCACCTTCTGCCCATAGATTCGGCAAATTGCCATGTTCACCTCCTCCGGCGGCTTAACATAAAACGGCCTCATTGCCAAGTAGGTGATTTTACTCCCAACACTCAGCACTGACTCACTTCTACGGCCGCTGCCTCCGTGAACCCCAGTACCACTACTTTCCAGGCACGTAGGCTCCTGTGAAGTGGGAGGTCTACCTCAGGCACGTTTGTCTCCTGACCTCCCACTGCTACCACCCTGCTGACAAGCTGCCACCCTCTTTTCCCGATGATCATGAAGCCCCTAATTCTCCCATCTCCCAAGGGCAATCGGCTACATTATCATTATCGAGTACTGTCTGCACTTCACTGATGTCCTCCTCAACTGTCTCTGCGTCAGGATCCTGACCACTCGCAAAGCCAGCTCCCACGCCACTCTCCTCATCACTACTTGCCTGCATACTGGAGGAAGAAAAGGATGTCTCCCCCACATCTTGGCTGGCCAGTAGCTGCTGACTGTCCTCTAGTAGTTCACCCTTGCTGTATAGTGGAGCTGAGCCCACAGCATACAATACTTCTCTGGCTGAGGCAGGTTGAGGACAGGTGAGGTCACAGGGCCTGCTCCCGAGCCATGCAAACTAAGGGTTGTGTATGATGAACCCACCGACTCTTGGCTGGGGGTGTCTAATGTCACTTGGGACGAAGTGGATGACCGAACCGCTGGGTTGCTGGTCAAGATACTACCACTAAATGACACCGGGAGCTCAGGCCTCTCAAAGTGACACCTGCTGCCATGCCCCCTTACTCTGCTGCGACCTGTGCCTGCACCAGAAACATTTAGTCCTCTGCCCCTCCCCTGTGCAGGGCCTGTCACTTCTCTGTCTGACATACTGTTGGATCACATAAGTAAATAAAAAGAAAATGAATACACCCCAAAAATGGCTGTCATTTTCTCACTTCACCACACAACGGCAAATAAGACTTTTTTTTGCCACTAATACAAGCCAAAAAAAGCTTTCGAATATATAACTGAACCACTGAACGGCAAATGATATATATTTTTGCCACTAATACATGCCAAAAAGGGCTATAATTTTCTCACTTCACCACACAACAGTTAATACGTCCTTTTCTGCCACTTATACATGTCATAAAAGGCTTTAGAACATATAACTGCACCGCTAAACGGCAAATACTTTTTTTTTGCCTCTAATACATGCCAAAAAAGGCGTTAGAACATATAACTGCACAGCTGAATGGCAAATAATACTTTTGTTTCGCACTAACACACGCCAAAAAAGGCTGTAATTTTGTCACTTCACCACACAACAGCTAATAAGTAGTGTTGATCGAGCACCAAAGTGCTCGCGTGCTTGAGTAGAACACTTTGCCATGCTCAGGTGCTCTACCGAGCACCTTGAGCACAATGGAAGTCAATAGGAGAACCCGAGCATTAAACCAGGCACCCCCTGCTCTGAAGAGGTGAGGGTGTCGGGACTCTAGTTCGGCTTAGGAGTCCCTGCTCTGACTCCATATATAGCTATGTCCATATATGGAGTCAGTGCTTGGGGACACCCCAGTGTATTTAAATCTAAATTAGCCTGTATTTCAGAAAAGTTTCTGCCGGGATTCAAACTGACAACCTTCTGTAATTAAAGGCAAGGCGCTTAACCACTCAGCTATAACAGCTACATCACCAGTTACTTAAAAAAAAAAAAAGACTTCTACTGTACTGTACTTCTATTGAGACCTATACAGTAGAAGTCTCATATTATTTTTTTTTTTTTTTTAATGACTGGCTATGCAGCTATATAGTGTAGTGGTTAAAGTTCTGGGCTGTGAGTTCAAATCCTGTCACAATTTTTTTTTCAGAAATAGAGGCTAAACTTAATTTAAACATATCTATATTTAAGTTTTTAGCCATAATATATTTACACATATTATTATATATTTAGAATATATATTATAATATATGTAAATATATCATGGCTAAAACATCAGTAGTAGTTTCCCAAATTTTATGCATTCCTATATATCAGAAGTATTTTTTACAATTACAAAAAAAAAATATAATATATATAAATCTAATTTTTAGCTCCATTTCTGAAAAAGTTTGTCACAGGATTTGAACTCACAGCTAGAGATGGCCTTGCGGTTCGCTCGGCAGTCGTTTCGCGGCGATCTTTGCTCGTTCGCTGTTCGCCAAACGGGCGAACATATGGTGATATTCGTGCCCGCCATATTCTTTTACATTGAGAAGAACTTTGACCCATGACACATCCATCAGGTGGTACAGGACAGCCAAGTGAGACGTTTCAGCACATGGACATACCCCCTACCTTATAAATAAACCTGATCTGGTCGTTATTTTACATTCGGTCTTTTGCCAGTGTACGGAGAGGTTGCTGTGTGGAGCAGGGACAGACTGTTATGGACACACAACGCTAGCTAATAGGGCTACAAAAGTCCTTTTAAGGACTGGCATAGGTGTGCTATTGATAGGTATGACATACTGAGGGGTGTAATATACTTTCTAACATAGAAAGTATATTATAGTGCAATTGTATTGTGCAGCAGTTGTGTGCGGTTCTGCTGCGATACTGCAGCCACACAGAGTGAAAAACACTATTTGAAGAAATAATTTCTACTGGTGTGATTACCAGTTGCCCCCCAAAAAAACTGATTGAAGCAGGGATGTTATATACCCGTAATATATATTTTTTATATAGTGCATTTAGGTAGTGCAGCATTTGTTTGCGGTTTTGCTGCGTTACCGCATCTACACAGAGTGACAAACGCTATTGGAACTAATCATTTCTACTGGTGTGATATACCAGTTGCCCCCCCAAAAAAATGATTGAAGCAGGGGTGTTATATAACAATAATATACTTTCTATATAGTGCATTTAGGTAGTGCAGCATTTGTTTGCATTTTTGCTGCGTTACTGCATCTACACAGAAGGACTAAGGCTATTCGAACAACTAATTGCAACTGTAATTATAGATGAGCGAATCGAAGCTGACAAAGTCGAATTCGTACCGAATTTTAGGAAAAATTTGATTATGAACGAATGCGAATTTCCTCACGCTTCGTGGTAACGAATCACATTATTAGCAAGAGTTTAAAGTGCCCAAATATAGCACATAGTGGGACACTGCATAAAGATGAATCAGGTGTGGATCAGGTGTGGATCAGCCAGGATTCCAACACACCAATGCCTGATGCATCAGACTAGATCATCCGTGGGGTGCCACACCAACATTTTGACAAAAGAGACCGTTTTCTTCTGGCTACCTGCCTCAGCTACTATTCTGATGCTGTTACCCACCTGATGCCACACATCTGATGCCAAGTGCTCCTTCTGTCACCCACCATCTTCAGCGAGTACTAGTATTGCCACCCACCTCCACACTATGTCACCTTGTTACTCTGTGGCCTACTGATGCTGCCATGTCCACACTATGTCACCTTGCCACTCTGTGGCCTCCTGTTGCTGCCATTTCCACACCATGTAACCTGGCCACTCGCTGGCCTCCACATACTGCTGCCAACTACATACTCTGTGATTGTGCCACTCTGTGGCCTCCTGATGCTGCCGCTATGTCACAGTGCCACTCTGTTGTATCATGCTGCTGCTGCGGCTGCCATGTCCACACTATGTCACCTTGCCACTCTGGCCTCCTGATGCTGCCATCTCCACACCATGTAACCTGGCCACTCGCTGGCCTCCACATACTGCTGCCAACTACATACTCTGTGATTGTGCCACTGAGTGGCCTCCTCATACTGCTGCCACTTCCACACTGTCATTGTGCTACTCTGTGGCCTCCTGATGCTGCCGCTACCTCCAGACTTTGTCATTGGGTAACTGTGTGGTCTCCTCATGCTGCTTACACCTCACCACTCTGTCATAGGGACACTCTGTGGACTTCTCATGCTGTTCACACCCTCCCCACTTCATGACTGGGCCACTATTTTGGCTTTCGGCCTGGCTGACATCATCATTTATTTGACCTTTCTTCTGATCTGTCAGAAGGAAGAAAAAATGAGATGCACAACAGATCCTGGCTGTCTGTGTAGCAGCTGTAAGGCCTGTATGGTCCCATCAGAATTGGCTTATGATTTGGTAGACAAAAGCAGGAGTGGGTACAAAACATAGAAGACATGCAAATATTCCATTCACATGTCATCTCTGTTTCAGATCCACTCTTGTTTTTATTGGCATTAGCAATACTGAGCAAATGCTGACCGGGTGAAGGTGTATGTTCCAAAGACAGGATCCTTTTTTTGTGGGTTATTGTTCTGACGGATCAGAGGAAGGGCAAATTAATCAGTGACGTCAACAAAGACTTACTGCTGACATCCTCTCCACTCTGTCAGGAGGGCTCTACTTGTATAAGTGTGTAATAGAACAGGTTCTGTAGACATCTATGTGGAATCAGCTGACAAGGGTGTAAAAGGAGTGCACTTCTTCTTGACACTAACATCGACTTATAAGGCAGAGTTAATACTTGAGTTATTAGATCAGGTTTGTCAAATTGAAGTATACTTTATTATAATTTTGGTTTAATAAAATGAATGTTAAAATATTTAATAAATGTAATGATAAAAATTAAATGTTGCGTAATACAGGAGAGAATCGTCCAGTCCTGTGTTTATTCAACGGCGTGGTGTTGCGATGGAGAAAGCATTAAAAAAAATATATAATTACCTGGAGCCAAATCCTGTCAAGATTTATGGAAGTGCGGTATTGGCTGCTCATCCAGCAAGATACTTTCTGGGAGAACCTTCCTGGCATGGCCTCTACTAGCGACAGACAATGAGAAGTAGACAAAGCTTGAAGATTGCTTGAAGCCCGGAAGAGTTGCAAATTTAATCACGATTCAAACTAACCAGGGCCCAGTCTCTTCGTCAGTCTCTACTCACAGCTTCTGCATCACAGCCCAGAACTTTAACCACTACTGTAACAATGTAGTTTCAGGCTCGGAGTCCAGTAGCTGAAAGCAATAGGATCTAGAAACCAGCTCTCTAGTGCCCTCAAAACCAGGATGTCCACAAAAGGCAGAATCATGACACTCACCCAACAGCTGGAGACAAAATTGTATGGGAACAAACAACTTATCTGTTGGGGTGGTTGCCGGTGCCAGATGTTGTTCAGCCTTAATGAGAGCCGAGATATCTTGGGTTAAGGCTGCTACGAAGATATTTGCTGGTAGGATGGATTCAGGCGGTGCCTCTGTAGGCTGAAAAGCATGGAAGCTCCGAGATAATGCATCTGCCTTCACGTTTTTACTTCCAGGCCTGAAAGTAATGGAGAATTCAAAATGAGTAAAAAACAGTGCCCATCTAGCCTGACGGGGATTCAACCTCTTAGCAGATTCGAGAAACATAAGGTTCTTATGGTCAGTGACAACAGTTACACAATGCCTTGCCCCCTCCAGAAAATGCCTCCTCTCCTCAAATGCCCACTTAATGGCCAGCAACTCCCGATTCCCTATGTCGTAGTTTCTCTCGGTTGAAGAAAATTTTCTGGAAAAGAATGCACACGGTCTTAGGTTAGTTAGACTAGCAGGACCTTGTGAAAGGACTGCCCCTGCGCCGTCCTCAGATGCATGCACCTCCACAATAAAAGGTCTCTCTTGATCTGGCTGGATCAGAATGGGAGCGCTACTGAATGCCTTTTTTAGTGTTTCAAACAAAGTAATGGCCTCAGTAGACCAGTTCTCCAAATCCCCCCTTTTCTTAGTAAGGTCGGTCAACGGTTTAGCAATTACTGAAAAATTCTTAATAAATTTACGGTAGTAATTGGCAAAACCTAAGAACCGTTGTAAGGCCTTTAAGGATGAAGGCCTTACCCATTCCTTAATAGCTAGTACCTTACCAGGATCCATCTTGAAGGCGTGAGGGGTCAGGACATGCCCTAGAAACAGTATCTCCTGTACACCAAAGACACATTTCTCTTGTTTAGCGGACAACTAATTCTCCCTCAACACCTCTAATACTTGTCTAACATGAGACACATGAGATTTGAAATCAGGAGAAAATATCAAAATGTCGTCAAGATAGACAATTACAAATTTACCTAAAAACTCTCTAAGAATATCATTCATAAAGTTTTGGAACACAGCTGGGGCATTGCTGTGTCCAAAAGGCATAACCTGATATTCAAAGTGCCCTGCCGGAGTATTGAACGCCGTCTTCCATTCGTCTCCCTCCTTGATTCGGATTAGATTATATGCCCCTTTCAGGTCAATCTTAGAAAACCAAGTTACCCCCAGAACCTGGTTAAATAAATCCGGAATCAATGGGAGAGAGTATCTATTCTGGATAGTGATCTTATTCAATTTCCGGTAATCGATACAAGGCCTAAGACCACCATCCTTCTTCTTAACGAAGAAAAACCCTGCTCCCATAGGAGAGACAGAAGGTCTAATGTGCCCCTTACTGAGGCTTTCCTTAATATAATCCTCCATGGCCTTGCGTTCGGGCTTAGAGAGATTATAAATACGCCCCTTAGGAAACCTGGCACCTTCTACTAACTCTATGGCGCAATCATAAGGTCTATGGGGTGGTAGAACCTCCGGGGTAGGTGATGAGAACACATCAGAATATTTCCTAATGACCGTGGGTAATATATCAGATTCTACTGAGACCCCAGCTTGTACCACAGACAAGCACGAGTCACACTTAGGTCCCCATTTCACCAACTCCCCCCTGGACCAATCAATAGTGGGGTTGTGTAATCGGAGCCAAGGCAACCCTAGTACCACCTCGACCGGTAAATTCTCCAGGACTAAGACGGAACATTTCTCAGAGTGGCACACCCCCACGGTTAAAGAAATCTCTGAGGTACATGACCTCACCATACCACCTACCAGGGGAGTGGCGTCAATAGCCATGACATGGATAGGTGTAGGAAGATAAAAAATTGGAATACCCAGTCTAATGGCGTACTCAGAGTCAATAAAGCTGGCCGCTGACCCAGAGTCAATAAAGGCCTTACCCGACCATTTATTAACCCCCAGAGATATTGTTATAGGGACCAAAAGCTTACATTTCGTAATATCAGGGTGTACCTGGTCTTTAGGTTGCCTTGCCTTGGGAGACTTAACGGAGAAGGCCTTCTTTGGACACTGGTTGATCCAATGGTCAGGATCTCCACAGTAAAAACACACTCCACGTCTGCGGCGCAGATTCCCTTGAGTCATGCCCACCTGCATGGGTTCTTCGGTAGAGACCTCAGCATTGTTTCTGGGATATAATGAATATTAAACCGCGGCACTCGAATTGAGTAGTAAATTATTTATTAATCCATCCACAAAAATGAGACTTAAGGCCAACGTTTCGGTCTCATCCCGAGACCTTGTTCACGGCCTGCTTGCTGCTCTCCTTCGTTTGACATGTGACACAAACGAAGGAGAGCAGCAAGCAGGCCGTGAACAAGGTCTCGGGATGAGACCGAAACGTTGGCCTTAAGTCTCATTTTTGTGGATGGATTAATAAATAATTTACTACTCAATTCGAGTGCCGCGGTTTAATATTCATTATATACTGACTGTTTACCGCTGAGCACCGGACCACTGGTAAAGGAGTGCCGTCCAAACAACCTCTACATTGTTTCTGGGATAGACCTCAGGCTGGACCACCATCTGAGAAGAGAACTGTCGTTCCTGTCGTCTCTCTCTAACCCGTCGGTCAAGTCGGACTACAAGGGTCATCATCTCCTCTAGAGTCTCTGGAAGCTGATAACTCACTAGAAGATCCTTTAAGTTATCAGACAGACCTGACCTGAACTGACTCTTAAGTGCTGGTTCATTCCATCCTGAGGGAACACACCACCTTCTGAATTGGGTGCAATACTCTTCCGCAGTCTCGGCTACCAGTGTCCTGTCTGGTTCATCATACAGGGTACCCAGGGCCTGAAAAAAAACCTCCACTGATGTTAAACAACTGGCGTCAGCAGGTAAAGAAAATGCCCAGTCCTGGGGATCACCCTGTAACCGGGAAATGACAATGCCCATGCGTTGACTCTCGGGGCCAGAGGATACGGGGCGCAAAAGGAAAAAAAGTTTACAATTTTCTTTAAAGGAAAAAAACTTCTTCCAATCTCCAGAAAAGGGCTCAGGAAGCTTAATCTGGGGCTCTAAATGTGGACTGGAGGCCTGAGGGATGGAAGTACCTTGTCCTAGCTCAAAAGAACAGAGTTTCTCCCCTAGCTCCTGCACAATCTGCGTCAGATTAGAGACATGGTCAGTCAGGGTCACCAGAGGATTTATGATACAGTGGTTAGGTTACGGCCTGTTAATCGGTGACGGTAACGTACACTACACACGGGGGAAGGATAGGGACCACTGCACTCCACCCTCACCCCTGGCCCTGCCTACTTGCCTCGCAAGTCCTAATGACAGGGGACAACTAGACGGCAGTCCCTAACTTAGGATACGTGCTGGAAAGACAGACAAGACAAATAACGGAACGTGAACGGACCGGGTCAATACCTAGAGAGCTACGCAGTACTAAGGAATGAGCAGAGAATAGTCAGGAAAAGCCGAGGTCAAATACCAGTAGAGAAACAAAGTACAACAGGAGTTCGCAAAGAATCGTCAGGTGGAAGCCGGGGTCAGGATACCAGGAGAGATACGCAGTACAGGAGGAGCAGGCAGAGAATCGTCAGGGAACACAGGATCAGGAAAGTATGCAGGAACAAAACAATCACCAGATTCCTAAAATTAACAGGCAAACTGTGCGCCAGCAGGCTGCCTGTGTTTATAGTGGGGAGTGAGGGTCATGTGACGTTGGCCAGCATCACATGACCGACCGACCGACCAGTCGAGCACCGAGTGATCAGCTCGGCGCTCAAGGCAGACCTAGGAGCAGGGAGCTTCCCAGCTAGCAAAGCTACCCTGGGAACAAGGTCAAACACAGATCCTCGCTCCCGAAGCTAAGCAGCAGGTCTGCGGCTGATGAGAGACCGAGTGTGCCTTTGGTACCCCGTTACACCTGTGATGGAATTTTCTTGTTAGCCTGGGGGCGTGCACATTTTCTTCGGGTTCCAAAGAATTTTCCTCTGGACCATATCCTTGCCATTTAATAAGATATTGAAGCTTGTTCCTATGAATACGAGAATCCAGAATACGCTCCACAATAAATTCCTCTTCACCCTGTACATCAACTGGTGGTGGTGGGGGGGCATAATTCTTCCAGGAAAGGGGTTTTCACAAAAAGCCTTGAGCAGGGAGACATGGAAAACGGGATCAATCCTCATACCGTTAGGGAGTTGCAGCCGGAAAGTTACTGGATTAATCCGAGCGGTAATTGGAAAAGGTTCCAAATACTTTTGTCCCAATTTAGAGGAAGGAACATGTGTCTTCAAATGCCGAGTAGACAGCCAGACTTTGTCACCAGTTTGAAAAGAAGGGGCTGCTCTGCGATGTCTATGAGCAGTTTTTTTGTACTGTTCCTGAGCTTCCCGTAAAGTCTCAATCAACTTTTCCTGGATTTCCTTTAGAGCTGTTATTCTAGTAGAAACAGCTGGTAAAGGGGTTGAGACTGTCAGGTTAGGGATAAAAACCGGATGATAACCAGAGTTCAAGAAAAATGGGGTCTGGGCAGTGGAGCTGTGCTTAGAGTTATTATAAGCAAACTCAGCAGTGGGGAAGTAATCCATCCAATCGTCTTGAAGGGAACTGATGAAACACCGCAAGTATTGCTCCAGAGTCTGATTGGTTCTTTCCGTCTGACCGTTAGTCTGGGGATGAAAAGCAGAAGACAGATTGATAGAAACATCTAGAGCTTTACAGAAGTTCCTCCAAAATCCCAAAGTAAACTGAACCCCCGTCAGACACCACATTATCCGGAATTCCGTGCAATCAAAATATTTTGTGAACCATCAGATTAGCAGTCTGTTCCGCTGTGGGTACTTCTCTGGCTGGGATAAAGTGAGCCATCTTGGTGAGACGGTCCACTACTACTAAGATAGTGGTCATATTGTGTGAAGGCGGTAGATCCACCACGAAATCCATGGAAATGGCCCCCCATGGTTGTGATGGAACTGGGAGTGCCTGTAATAATCCCAGAAGAGAAGATCGGGGAGTCTTGTTTCTGGCACAGGTCAGACAAGAGGCTTCATATTTCTTCACAACTTTTTTATAACTAGGCCACCAGAAGTATCAGGATTAGATTTGAGCAGACACCTGGATGTTCGGGTTCGGCAGGTTCGATCGAA
The DNA here is from genome assembly GCF_905171765.1 of Bufo bufo. Classification (NCBI taxonomy): domain Eukaryota; kingdom Metazoa; phylum Chordata; class Amphibia; order Anura; family Bufonidae; genus Bufo; species Bufo bufo. The sequence goes on from NC_053389.1 coordinate 483,533,153, forward strand.
CTTGAAAAAAAAGTTTGGGTTTGGGACCCGAACTTGACCACGAACCCGAACCCCTTTGAAGTCAATGGGGACCCGAACTTGTGGGCACTAAAATGGCTCTAAAATAGTCCTGGAAAGGGCTAGAGGGCTGCAAAAGGCATCAAAATGTGCTTAAGAGCATGGCAACTGTTCTGCAAACAAATGTGGATAGGGAAATGACTTAAAATAACATAAAATACAGAAAAATTTTAAATAACAATCTGGATCTAGGAGTAGGAGGTTGAGGAGGCGGTGGATGGGTGGATGTGGCGGTGTAGGTTGACGTGGCGGTGTAGGTGGAAGCGGCGGTGAAGGAGGAATACAGGGAGTGCAGAATTATTAGGCAAGTTGTATTTTTGAGGATTAATTTTATTATTGAACAACAACCATGTTCTCAATGAACCCAAAAAAACTCATTAATATCAAAGCTGAATATTTTTGGAAGTAGTTTTTAGTGTGTTTTTAGTTTTAGCTATTTTAGGGGGATATCTGTGTGTGCAGGTGACTATTACTGTGCATAATTATTGGGCAACTTAACAAAAAACAAATATATACCCATTTCAATTATTTATTTTTACCAGTGAAACCAATATAACATCTCAACATTCACAAATATACATTTCTGACATTCAAAAACAAAACAAAAACAAATCAGTGACCAATATAGCCACCTTTCTTTGCAAGGACACTCAAAAGCCTGCCATCCATGGATTCTGTCAGTGTTTTGATCTGTTCACCATCAACATTGCGTGCAGCAGCAACCACAGCCTCCCAGACACTGTTCAGAGAGGTGTACTGTTTTCCCTCCTTGTAAATCTCACATTTGATGATGGACCACAGGTTCTCAATGGGGTTCAGATCAGGTGAACAAGGAGGCCATCTCATTAGATTTTCTTCTTTTATACCCTTTCTTGCCAGCCACGCTGTAGAGTACTTGGACGCGTGTGATGGAGCATTGTCCTGCATGAAAATCATGTTTTTCTTGAAGGATGCAGACTTCTTCCTGTACCACTGCTTGAAGAAGGTGTCTTCCAGAAACTGGCAGTAGGACTGGGAGTTGAGCTTGACTCCATCCTCAACCCGAAAAGGCCCCACAAGCTCATCTTTGATGATACCAGCCCAAACCAGTACTCCACCTCCACCTTGCTGGCGTCTGAGTCGGACTGGAGCTCTCTGCCCTTTACCAATCCAGCCACGGGCCCATCCATCTGGCCCATCAAGACTCACTCTCATTTCATCAGTCCATAAAACCTTAGAAAAATCAGTCTTGAGATATTTCTTGGCCCAGTCTTGACGTTTCAGCTTGTGTGTCTTGTTCAGTGGTGGTCGTCTTTCAGCCTTTCTTACCTTGGCCATGTCTCTTAGTATTGCACACCTTGTGCTTTTGGGCACTCCAGTGATGTTTCAGCTCTGAAATATGGCCAAACTGGTGGCAAGTGGCAACTTGGCAGCTGCACGCTTGACTTTTCTCAGTTCATGGGCAGTTATTTTGCGCCTTGGTTTTTTCACACGCTTCTTGCGACCCTGTTGACTATTTTGAATGAAACGCTTGATTGTTCGATGATCACGCTTCAGAAGCTTTGCAATTTTAAGAGTGCTGCATCCCTCTGCAAGATATCTCACTATTTTTGACTTTTCTGAGCCTGTCAAGTCCTTCTTTTGACCCATTTTGCCAAAGGAAAGGAAGTTGCCTAATAATTATGCACACCTAATATAGGGTGTTGATGTCATTAGACCACACCCCTTCTCATTACAGAGATGCACATCACCTAATATGCTTAATTGGTAGTAGGCTTTCGAGCCTATACAGCTTGGAGTAAGACAACATGCATAAAGAGGATGATGTGGTCAAAATACTCATTTGCCTAATAATTCTGCACGCAGTGTAGGTAGCCAACACTGATTTGTGTTATTTTTTATTTTTAAATTGGGGTATCCTCCAAAATATTGAGACATATAACAAAATAAAACAAAGAATATGTGCACTTGAGTACAAGAATGGATGGTTGAGGCTGGTATAAATGTCTATTCTGCACAAGGTACGGACAAGTCCTGTGGGATCCATGCCTGGTTCATTTTAATAAACGTAAGCTTGTCCACATTGGCTGTGGCCTGTGATAATGCTCTCTGGCGTGCTAAACACTAGTGATGAGCGGCAGGGGCAATATTCGAATTCGCGATATTTCGCAAATATTTGGGCGAATATTCTCCATATATTCGAGAATTCGCTAATTCATGATCTCCAGGCATTATTTTCTTGATTGCGAAAATTCGCATAAAAATTTGCATGAACTGGTATTTAAAAAAAAATTGAATATTCGCGATTACGAATATATTTTGCGATATTCTAAATATTCGCGAATTCTCGAACTACCGATATTCGCGATTAAAATTCGCAATTCGAATATTCGTGATCAACACTACTAAACACACGTTCACACTATACACTGGCTGCAGGGCAGGTCAGCACCTTCAAGGCTGACAAAGCTTTTCCACATTTGGGCCAAGCTAACCCTGCCTTCTCAGGTGCTGGCGGTGCCCCAGCTGCGTTGGCGACCTCTTCCTCCTCCTCTGCCTTCGCCTTGTGCTTCCACTGTGCCTCCGTTGTCAGGTGGGAATGCTATCATCAGCGTGCGCTTGTAGTCGCGCATCTTCCGATCAGTAACAGATGTTTTCACTAAATTTAGTTCCCTGTCACCAATGCAGAGCAGGGGTTCATTTATGGCAAAAGGGGGTTCTTGTCACCCAGCAATAGAACAGAGGATTTTGAGAGATTTAGGCCCCTGTCACCCAGGCACAGCAGGGGTTCATTCACGGCAAAAGGGGGTTCATGTCACCCAGCAATAGAACAGAGGATTTTGAGAGATTTAGGCCCCTGTCACCCAGGCACAGCAGGGGTTCATTCACGGCAAAAGGTGGTTCATGTCACCCAGCAATAGAACAGAGGATTTTGAGAGATTTAGGCCCCTGTCACCCAGGCACAGCAGGGGTTCATTGACGGCAAAAGGTGGTTCTTGTCACCCAGCAATAGAACAGAGGATTTTGAGAAATTTAGGCTCCTGTCACGCAGGCACAGCAGGGGTTCATTCACGGCAAAGGGGGGTTCATGTCACCCAGCAATAGAACAGAGGATTTTGAGAGATTTAGGCCCCTGTCACCCAGGCACAGCAGGGGTTCATTCACGGCAAAAGGGGGTTCATGTCACCCAGCAATAGAACAGAGGATTTTGAGAGATTTAAGCCCCTGTCACCCAGGCACAGCAGGGGTTCATTCATGGCAAAATGGGGTTCTTGTCACCCAGCAATAGAACAGAGGATTTTGAGAGATTTAAGCCCCTGTCACCCAGGCACAGCAGGGGTTCATTCACGGCAAAAGGGGGTTTATGTCACCCAGCAATAGAACAGAGGATTTTGATATATTTAGGCCCCTGTCACCCAGGCACAGCAGAGGTTCATTCACGGCAAAAGGGGGTTCATGTCACCCAGCAATCGAACAAAGGATTTTGAGAGATTTAGGCCCCTGTCACCCAGGCACAGCAAGGGTTCATTCACGGCAAAAGGGGGTTCATGTCACCCAGCAATAGAACAGAGAATTTTGAGAGATTTAGGCCCCTGTCACCCAGGCACAGCAGGGGTTTGTATACACCAAAAATGGTAAAATGTCACTCGACAATTGAAAATAAGAATTTTTTCAATTTAGGGCACTAAAATTGGCACTTTTTTACATTATAATGGCTCTAAAATAGTCCTTGAAAAGGCTAGAGGGATGTAAAAGGCAGTAAAATGTGCTTAAGAGCATGGCAACTGCTCTGCAAACAAATGTGGATAGGGAAATAACTTAAAATGAAATAAAACAACAAAAAATTACAAATTATTAACCTGCAACTCAGAGAAGGAGGTGGATATGGAGTCGGAGGTTGAGGAGGCGGTGAATGTGGTGTTGTAGGTAAAGGCAGCAATGGAGGAGGAGGAGGTAGCTAATAGGGATGAGCGAACCCGAACTCTATAGTTCGGGTTCGTACCGAATTTTGGGGTGTCCGTGACACGGACCCGAACCCGAACATTTTCATAAAAGTCCGGGTTCGAGTTCGGTGTTCGGCGCTTTCTTGGCGCTTTTTGAAAGGCTGCAAAGCAGCCAATCAACAAGCATCATACTACTTGCCCCAAGAGGCAATCACAGCCATGCCTACTATTGGCATGGCTGTGATTGGCCAGTGCAGCATGTGACCCAGCCTCTATATAAGCCTGGGTCACGTAGCGCTGCACGTCACTCTGCTGATACAAGTGTAGAGAGATGTTGCAGCTGCGACGTTAGGGCGAGATTAGGCAGTGATTAACTCCTCCAAAAGACTTCATTCAGTGATCGATCTACAGCTGTGGATCATTGAACTGCTGCTATTCAATTGCTCAGTGTTTTTAGGCTGCCCAGAGCGTTTTTCCGTCACTTTTTTCTGGGGTGATCGGCGGCCATTTTGTGGCTTGCTTGTGCGCCAGCACAAGCTGCCACCAAGTACATTTAACCATCAATAGTGTGGTTATTTTTTGCTATATCCTACATCAGGGTCAAGCTTTCATCAAGTGCATTTAACCATCAATAGTGTGGTTATTTTTTGGCCATATACTACATCAGGGGCAAGCTGAGCCTGTCACCCAAGTGCATTTAACCATCAATAGTGTGTTTTTTTTTTTGCTATATCCTACATCAGGGTCAAGCTTTCATCAAGTGCATTTAACCATCAATAGTGTGGTTATTTTTTTGCCATATACTACATCAGGGGAAAGTTGAGCCTGTCACAGAGTGCATTTAACCATCAATAGTGTGTTTATTTTTTGGCCATATACTACATCAGGGGCAAGTTGAGCCTGTCACCCAGCGCCTAAAAAATAGGCCTCACATTTATATTCATCCAAATCTGTCAGTACTGTTTTAGCTGGTCAAGTTATTTTTAGTGTCCGTGAAAGCACAGTTTTTGTTCTGGGTTGAAAAACAATTCCCAATTTTGCAATTCTCAAAATTAGTGGTTTCTGCTGTATCAGGCCTACTTTAAATCTATCCCTAAAAGGGTATATTAGATTCAAGGTGCTGATAGGGTAATTCTCAAAAACTTCACACACACGCTACAGTGCGGATCCAAGTCTAATTCTGTGATTAAACGTATACCTGTCACCCAGCGCCTAAAAAATAGGCCTCACATTTATATTCATCCAAATCTGTCATTACTGCTTTAGCTGGTCAAGTTATTTAGTGTCCGTCAAAGCACAGTTTTTGTTCTGGGTTGAAAAACAATTCCCAATTTTGCAATTCTCAAAATTAGTGGTTTCTGCTGTATCAGGCCTACTTTAAATCTATCCCTAAAAGGGTATATTAGATTCAAGGTGCTGATAGGGTAATTCTCAAGAACTTAACACACTCGCTACAGTGCAGATCCAAGTCTAATTCTGTGATTAAACGTATACCTGTCACCCAGCGCCTAAATAATAGGCCTCAAATTTGTATTCAACTAAATCTGTCATTACTGGTGTGCCTGTATTAGTGTAATACGGTACCTAAATAGATAGCCAGAAAGTGTTAGGTGTCTGTAAAAAAAGGCCTGAATTTGAATTCAATACATTGGCCCAAATAATATTTTTCTTATTGTGGTGAACGGTAACAATGAGGAAAACATCTAGTAAGGGACGCGGACGCGGACATGGTCGTGGTGGTGTTAGTGGACCCTCTGGTGCTGGGAGAGGACGTGGCCGTTCTGCCACAGCCACACGTCCTAGTGTACCAACTACCTCAGGTCCCAGTAGCCGCCAGAATTTACAGCCATATTTGGTGGGGCCCAATGCCGTTCTAAGGATGGTAAGGCCTGAGCAGGTACAGGCATTAGTCAATCGATTCTCTGTTACGGGACCTCTCTCCTCTGCCTGGGTGCCTGGGCCTAAATATATGACAATGGACTGTTACAGTGGTGGGTGACGTGAAGCCTGATTCTCTGCTATGACATGCAGACTGATTCTCTGCTGACATGAAGCCAGATTCTCTGTTACGGGACCTCTCTCCTCTGCCTGGGTGCCGGGGCCTAAATATATGACAATGGACTGTTACAGTGGTGGGTGACGTGAAGCCAGATTCTCTGCTATGGCATGAAGACTGATTCTCTGCTGACGTGAAGCCAGATTCTCTGCTATGGGACCTCTCTCCAATTGATATTGGTTAATTTTTATTTATTTTATTTTAATTTTAATTCATTTCCCTATCCACATTTGTTTGCAGGGGATTTACCTACATGTTGCTGCCCTCTAGCTCTTTCCTGGGCTGTTTTACAGCCTTTTTAGTGCCGAAAAGTTCGGGTCCCCATTGACTTCAACGGGGTTCGGGACGAAGTTCGGGTCGGGTTCGGATCCCGAACCCGAACATTTCCGGGAAGTTCGGCCGAACTTCTCGAACCCGAACATCCAGGTGTTCGCTCAACTCTAGTAGCCAACAATGTTTTTTTTAGTTTTTTATTGGGGTAGGTAGCCCCCAAAATATTGGGACAAATAAAAAAAATAAAACAAAGAATCATTGCACTTGACTTGAGTACAAGAATCTATGTTTGATGGTGGTATAAATGTCTATTCTGCACAAGGTACAGACAAGTCTTGTGTGATCCAAGCCTGGTTCATTTTAATGAACGTGAGCTTGTCCACGTTGGCTGTGGACAGGCGGCTGCGTCTGTCTGTAATGATGCCTCCTGCCGTGCTAAATACACGCTCAGAGAGTACACTGGCTGCAGGGCAGGCCAGCACCTCCAAGGCATACAGGGCAAGCTCTGGGGCAGAACCATCAGTCAGTACGTGTAGGCGTGTGCACAGGTATTGTTCCACCGTGTTGTTCAAATGCTGCCTCCTGCTAACACGCTCCATATCAGCAGTTGGGGCCGGTTGTTGCGGCGAGGTGACAAAGCTTTTTCACATGTCAGCCATGCTAACCCTGCCTTCTGAGGTGCTGGCGCTGACACAGCTGCGTTGGCAACCTCTTCCTCCTCTCCTGCCTTCGACTTGTGCTTCCACTTGTCCCCCGGCGTCAGTCGGGAATGCTCTCAGGAGCGCGTCTACCAGCGTGCGCCTGTAGTCGCGCATCTTTCAATCACGCTCCAGTGAGGAAATTAAGGATGACACATTGTCTTTGTAACGGGGATCCAGCAGGGTGGCCACCCAGTAGTCAGCACACGTTTAAATGTGGGCAACTCTGCAGTCGTTGCGCAGGCACTGCTGCATGTAGTCGCTCATGTGTGCCAGGCTGCCCAGAGGTAAGGACAAGCTGTTCTCTGTGGGAGGCGTATCGTCTGCATCATCCGTATCCCCCCAGCCACGCATCAGTGATGGGCCCGAGCTGCGTTGGATGCCACCCCGCTGTGAACATGCTTCATCCCCATCCTCATTCTCCTCCTCATCCTCCTCGTCCTCCAGTAGTGGGCCCTGGCTGACAAAATTTGTACCTGACCTCTGCTGTTGCAAAAATCCTCTTTCTGAGCCACTTCTAAAAGACTGGCCTGAAAGTGTTAGCGGTGACCCCTCTTCCTCCTCCTCGTCCTGGGCCACATCCTCTTCCATTATCACCCTAAGGCCTCTTTCACACGGGCGGTCCGGGAAAAGGTGTGGGTGCGTTGCGGGAACATGCACGATTTTTCCACGCGAGTGCAAAACGTTGTAATGCGTTTTGCACGCGCGTGAGAAAAATCGGCATGTTTGGTACCTAAACCAGAACTTCTTCACAGAAGTTCAGGCTTGGGATCGGTGTTCTGTAGATTGTATTATTTTCCCTTATAACATGGTTATAAGGGAAAATAATAGCATTCTGAATACAGAATGCATAGTACAATAGCGCTGGAGGGGTTAAAAAAAAAATCAAAAAATTTTTTATCTCACCTTAATCCACTTGATCGAGCAGCCCGACTTCTCTTCTGTCTTCTTCTTTGCTGTGTGCAGGAAAAGGACCTGTGGTGACGTCACTCCGGTCATCACATGGTCCGTCACATCATCCTTTACCATGGTGATGGATCATGCGATGACCGGAGGTCCTTTTCCTGCACACAGCAAAGAGGAAGACAGAAGAGAAGCCGGACTGCGCGATCAAGTGGATTAAGGTGAGTTAAATTATTATTATTTTTTAACCCCTCCAGCGCTATCTTACTATGCATTCTGTATTCAGAATGCTATTATTTTCCCTTATAACCATGTTATAAGGGAAAATAATAATGATCGGGTCTCCATCCCGATCGTCTCCTAGCAACCATGCGTGAAAATCGCACCGCATCCTCACTTGCTTGTGGATGCTTGCGATTTTCACGCAGCCCCATTCACTATATTGTGGAAAACGCACAATATAGAGCATGCTGCGATTTTCACGCAGCGCATAAGTGATGCGTGAAAATCACCGCTCGTTTGCACAGCCTCATAGAAATGAATGGGTCAGGATTCAGTGCGGGTGCAATTCGTTCACATCACGTATCGCACCCGCGCGGAATACTCGCCCGTGTGAAAGAGGCCTAAGTGTTTTCTCAAGGTGACATAGAAGTTGTATTGTAACGCTGATAACGGCCTCATCGCCACTGGCCATGTTGGTAGAGTACTCGAAACAGCGCAACAGGGCACACAGGTCTCGCATGGAGGCCCAGTCATTGGTGGTGAAGTGGTGCTGTTCCGCAGTGCGACTCACCCGTGCATGCTGCAGCTGAAAATCCACTATGGCCTGCTGCTGCTCGCACAGTCTCTCCAGCATGTGCAAGGTGGAGTTCCACCTGGTGGGCACGTCGCATATTAGGCGGTGAGCGGGAAGGCCAAAGTTAAGCTGTAGAGCAGACAGCCGTGCGGCGGCCGGATGAGAACGCCGGAAGCGTGCACAGGCGGCCCGCACTTTATGCAGCAGCTCTGACATGTCGGGGTAGTTGTGAATGAATTTCTGCACGACCAAATTCAGCACATGCGCCAGGCAAGGGATGTGCGTCAAACCGGCTAGTCCCAGAGCTGCAACGAGATTTCGCCCATTATCGCACACCACTAGGCTTGAGGCCCACTGGCAGCAACCACTTATCGGTCTGTTGTTCTATACCCCGCCACAACTCCTGCGCGGTGTGGGGCCTGTCCCCCAAACACATCAGTTTCAGAACGGCCTGCTGACGTTTACCCCTGGCTGTGCTGAAGTTGGTGGTGAAGGTCTGTCGCTGACCAGATTAGGAGGTGGTAGAAGAGAAGGAGGAAGCCAAGTAGGAAGAGGAGGCAACAGGAGGCAAAGAATGATGCCCTGCGATCCTTGGCGGCGGAAGGACGTGCGCCAAACAGCTGTCCGCCTGGGGCCTAGCCGCCACTACATTTACCCAGTGTGCAGTTAGAGAGATATAGCATCCCTGGCCGTGCTTACTAGTCCACCTATATGTGGTTAGGTGCACCTTGCCGCAGATGGCGTTGCGCAGTGCACACTTGATTTTATCCGATACTTGGTTGTGCAGGGAGGGCACGGCTCTCCTGGAGAAGTAGTGGCGGCTGGGAACGACATACTGTGGGACAGCAAGCGACATGAACTGTTTGAAGCTGTCCGTCTCCACCAGCCTGAATGACAGCATTTCAAAGGCCAGCAGTTTAGAAATGCTGGCATTCAGGGCCAGGGAACGAGTGTGGCTAGGTGGGAATTTACGCTTTCTTTCAAAGATGGAGAGCTGAACGCTCCCGTGTGACATGGTGGAGATGCTTGGTGACGGAGGTGGTGTTGTTGGTGGCATATCCTCTGTTTGCTGTGCGGCAGGTGCCAACATTCCTCCAGAGGCGGAGGAAGAGGCCGAGGAAGCAGCAGAAGAGGGAGCAGGAGGGGCCTGAGCCCTTTCTTGGTTTTGAAGGTGCTTACTCCACTGCAGCCCATGTCTCGCATGTAGATGCCTGGTCATGCAGGTTGTTCTAAGGTTCAGAACGTTAATGCCTCGCTTCAGGCTCTGATGGCACAGCGTGCAAACCACTCGGGTCTTGTCGTCAGCATATTGTGTGAAGAAGTGCCATGCCAGGGAACTCCTTGAAGCTGCCTTTGGTGTGCTCGGTCCCTGGTGATGGTGGCCAGTAGCAGGCGAACTGTTTTGGCGACGGCTGCTCTGCTTTTGCACCCTGCTTCCGCTTTTGCTACGCTGTTGGCTCAGTCTCACCACTGCCTCTTCCTCCAAACTCTGAAAGTCAGTGGCACGACCTTCATGCCATGTGGGGTCTAGGACCTCATCCTCCCCTGCATCGTCTTCCACCCAGTTTTCCTCCCTTATCTCCTTTTCGGTCTGCACACTGCAGAGAGACGCAGCAGTTGGCACCTGTGTTTCGTCATCATCAGAGACGTGCTGAGGTGGTATTCCCATGTCCTCATCAGGAAACATAAGTGGTTGTACTTCAGTGCATTATATGTCATCCACCCCTGGGGAAGGGCTAGGTGGATGCCCTTGGGAAACCCTGCCAGCAGAGTCTTCAAACAGCATAAGAGACTACTGTATGACTTGAGTCTCAGACAGGTTCCCCGATATGCACGGGGGTGATGTGACAGACTGATGGGCATGGGTTTCAGGCGCCACCTGTGCTTTTTCTGCAGAAGACTGGGTGGGAGATAATGTGAACGTGCTGGATCCACTGTCGGCCACCCAATTGACTAGCGCCTGTACTTGCTCAGGCTTTACCATCCTTAGAACGGCATTAGGCCTGACCAAATATCGCTGTAGATTCTGGCGGCTACTGGGACCTGAGGTAGTAGGTTCGGTAGGACGTATAGCTGTGGCAGAACGGCCACGTCCTCTCCCTGCACCAGAGGCTCAACCAAAACCACCACCATGACCGCGTCCCTTATTAAATGTTTGCCTCATAGTTAGCGTTTACAAAGCAAAGTAAAAAGTGGTTAAGTCTGTTAAAAATAATTAACCGCCAATAAAAACCCTGATGTAGGGTATTGCACTCAATTAGTTTTTTTAAAACTCTATATTACAGCGGTATTTGTGGCCTAAATGTGACAGTCACTTATGCACGTCTTATCCCAGATGTGCAGTATATCAGAGGGGTTTTTCACCCCAGTAACCAAAAAGCCGTATTTCTGGCCTAAATTTGACAGTCACTTATGCACGTGTAATCCCAGATGTGCAGTATATCAGAGGGTTTTTTCACCCCAGTAACCAAAAAGCTGTATTTCTGGCCTAAATGTGACAGTCACTTATGCACGTGTAATCCCAGATGTGCAATATATTAGAGGCTTTTATCACCACATTATGCCAAAGCCGTATTTCTGGCCTAAATGTGACAGTCACTTATGCTTGTCTAATCCCAGATGTGCAGTATATTAGAGGGTTTTTTCACCCCAGTAACCAAAAAGCCGTATGTCTGGCCTAAATGTGACAGTCACTTATGCAGGTGTAATCTCAGATGTGCAGTATATTAGAGGGTTTTTTCACCCCAGTAACCAAAAAGCCGTATTTCTGGCCTAAATGTGACAGTCACTTATGCACGTCTTATCCCAGATGTGCAGTATATTAGAGGGTTTTTTCACCCCAGTAACCAAAAAGCCGTATTTCTGGCCTAAATGTGACAGTCACTAATGCACGTCTTATCCCAGATGTGCAGTATATTAGAGGGTTTTTTCACCCCAGAAACCAAAAAGCTGTATTTCTGGCCTAAATGTGACAGTCACTTATGCACGTGTAATTCCAAATGTGCAGTATATCAGAAGGTTTTTTCACCCCAGTAACCAAAAAGCCGTATTTCTGGCCTAAATGTGACAGTCACTTATGCACGTCTTATCCCAGATGTGCAGTATATTAGAGGGTTTTTTCACCCCAGTATCCAAAAAGCCGTATTTCTGGCCTAAATGTGACAGTCACTAATGCATGTCTTATCCCAGATGTGCAGTATATCAGAGGGGTTTTTCACCCCAGTAACCAAAAAGCCGTATTTCTGGCCTAAATGTGACAGTCACTTATGCACGTGTTATCCCAGATGTGCAGTATATCAGAGGGTTTTTTCACCCCAGTAACCAAAAAGCCGTATCTCTTGCCTAAATGTGACAGTCACTTATGCACGTGTAATCCCAGATGTGCAATATATTAGAGGCTTTTTTCACCCCAGTAACCAAAAAGCCGTATTTCTGGCCTAAATGTGACAGTCACTTATGCTTGTCTAATCCCAGATGTGCAGTATATTAGAGGGTTTTTTCACCCCAGTAACCAAAAAGCCGTATTTCTGGCCTAAATGTGACAGTCACTTATGCTTGTCTAATCATAGATGTGCAGTATATTAGAGGCTTTTTTTTTACTCCAGTAACCAAGAAGCTGTTTTTATGTCCTAAATGTGACAGTCATTTATGCACGTCTTATCCCAGATGTGCAGTATATTAGAGGGTTTTTTCACCCCAGTAACCAAAAAGCCGTATTTCTGGCCTAAATGTGACAGTCTCTTATGCACTTGTAATCCCAGATGTGCAGTATATCAGAGGCTTTTTTCACCCAAGTATGCCAAAGCCGTATTTATGGCCTAAATGTGACAGTCACTAATGCACGTGTAATCCCAGATGTTCACTATATTTAACAGATGTGCAGTATATAGGAGGGTTTTTTCACCCCAGTAACCAAAAAAGCCATATTTCTGGCCTAAATGTGACAGTCACTAATGCACGTCTTATCCCAGATGTGCAGTATATTAGAGGGTTTTTTCACCCCAGTAACCAAAAAGCTGTATTTCTGGCCTAAATGTGACAGTCACTTATGCACGTGTAATTCCAAATGTGCAGTATATCAGAAGGTTTTTTCACCACAGTAACCAAAAAGCCGTATTTCTGGCCTAAATGTGACAGTCACTTATGCACGTGTTATCCCAGATGTGCAGTATATCAGAGGGTTTTTTCACCCCAGTAACCAAAAAGCCGTATTTCTTGCCTAAATGTGACAGTCACTTATGCACGTGTAATCCCAGATGTGCAATATATTAGAGGCTTTTTTCACCACATTATGCCAAAGCCGTATTTCTGGCCTAAATGTGACAGTCACTTATGCTTGTCTAATCCCAGATGTGCAGTATATTAGAGGGTTTTTTCACCCCAGTAACCAAAAAGTCGTATTTCTTGCCTAAATGTGACAGTCACTTATGCACGTGTAATCCCAGATGTGCAATATATTAGAGGCTTTTTTCACCCCAGTAACCAAAAAGCCGTATTTCTGGCCTAAATGTGACAGTCACTTATGCTTGTCTAATCCCAGATGTGCAGTATATTAGAGGGTTTTTTCACCCCAGTAACCAAAAAGCCGTATTTCTGGCCTAAATGTGACAGTCACTTATGCTTGTCTAATCATAGATGTGCAGTATATTAGAGGCTTTTTTTTACTCCAGTAACCAAGAAGCTGTTTTTATGGCCTAAATGTGACAGTCACTTATGCACGTGCAATCCTAGATGTGCAGTATATTAGAGGGTTTTTTCACCCCAGTAACCAAAAAGCTGTATTTCTGGCCTAAATGTGACAGTCACTTATGCACGTGTAATCCCAGATGTGCAATATATTAGAGGCTTTTTTCACCCCAGTAACCAAAAAGCCGTATTTCTGGCCTAAATGTGACAGTCACTTATGCTTGTCTAATCCCAGATGTGCAGTATATTAGAGGGTTTTTTCACCCCAGTAACCAAAAAGCCGTATTTCTGGCCTAAATGTGACAGTCACTTATGCTTGTCTAATCATAGATGTGCAGTATATTAGAGGCTTTTTTTTACTCCAGTAACCAAGAAGCTGTTTTTATGGCCTAAATGTGACAGTCACTTATGCACGTGCAATCCCAGATGTGCAGTATATTAGAGGGTTTTTTCACCCCAGTAACCAAAAAGCCGTATTTCTGGCCTAAATGTGACAGTCACTAATGCATGTCTTATCCCAGATGTGCAGTATATCAGAGGGGTTTTTCACCCCAGTAACCAAAAAGCCGTATTTCTGGCCTAAATGTGACAGTCACTTATGCACGTGTTATCCCAGATGTGCAGTATATCAGAGGGTTTTTTCACCCCAGTAACCAAAAAGCCGTATTTCTTGCCTAAATGTGACAGTCACTTATGCACGTGTAATCCGAGATGTGCAATATATTAGAGGCTTTTTTCACCCCAGTAACCAAAAAGCCGTATTTCTGGCCTAAATGTGACAGTCATTTATGCTTGTCTAATCCCAGATGTGCAGTATATTAGAGGGTTTTTTCACCCCAGTAACCAAAAAGCCGTATTTCTGGCCTAAATGTGACAGTCACTTATGCTTGTCTAATCATAGATGTGCAGTATATTAGAGGCTTTTTTTTTACTCCAGTAACCAAGAAGCTGTTTTTATGTCCTAAATGTGACAGTCATTTATGCACGTCTTATCCCAGATGTGCAGTATATTAGAGGGTTTTTTCACCCCAGTAACCAAAAAGCCGTATTTCTGGCCTAAATGTGACAGTCTCTTATGCACTTGTAATCCCAGATGTGCAGTATATCAGAGGCTTTTTTCACCCAAGTATGCCAAAGCCGTATTTATGGCCTAAATGTGACAGTCACTAATGCACGTGTAATCCCAGATGTTCACTATATTTAACAGATGTGCAGTATATAGGAGGGTTTTTTCACCCCAGTAACCAAAAAAGCCATATTTCTGGCCTAAATGTGACAGTCACTAATGCACGTCTTATCCCAGATGTGCAGTATATTAGAGGGTTTTTTCACCCCAGTAACCAAAAAGCTGTATTTCTGGCCTAAATGTGACAGTCACTTATGCACGTGTAATTCCAAATGTGCAGTATATCAGAAGGTTTTTTCACCACAGTAACCAAAAAGCCGTATTTCTGGCCTAAATGTGACAGTCACTTATGCACGTGTTATCCCAGATGTGCAGTATATCAGAGGGTTTTTTCACCCCAGTAACCAAAAAGCCGTATTTCTTGCCTAAATGTGACAGTCACTTATGCACGTGTAATCCCAGATGTGCAATATATTAGAGGCTTTTTTCACCACATTATGCCAAAGCCGTATTTCTGGCCTAAATGTGACAGTCACTTATGCTTGTCTAATCCCAGATGTGCAGTATATTAGAGGGTTTTTTCACCCCAGTAACCAAAAAGTCGTATTTCTTGCCTAAATGTGACAGTCACTTATGCACGTGTAATCCCAGATGTGCAATATATTAGAGGCTTTTTTCACCCCAGTAACCAAAAAGCCGTATTTCTGGCCTAAATGTGACAGTCACTTATGCTTGTCTAATCCCAGATGTGCAGTATATTAGAGGGTTTTTTCACCCCAGTAACCAAAAAGCCGTATTTCTGGCCTAAATGTGACAGTCACTTATGCTTGTCTAATCATAGATGTGCATTATATTAGAGGCTTTTTTTTACTCCAGTAACCAAGAAGCTGTTTTTATGGCCTAAATGTGACAGTCACTTATGCACGTGCAATCCTAGATGTGCAGTATATTAGAGGGTTTTTTCACCCCAGTAACCAAAAAGCTGTATTTCTGGCCTAAATGTGACAGTCACTTATGCACGTGTAATCCCAGATGTGCAATATATTAGAGGCTTTTTTCACCCCAGTAACCAAAAAGCCGTATTTCTGGCCTAAATGTGACAGTCACTTATGCTTGTCTAATCCCAGATGTGCAGTATATTAGAGGGTTTTTTCACCCCAGTAACCAAAAAGCCGTATTTCTGGCCTAAATGTGACAGTCACTTATGCTTGTCTAATCATAGATGTGCAGTATATTAGAGGCTTTTTTTTACTCCAGTAACCAAGAAGCTGTTTTTATGGCCTAAATGTGACAGTCACTTATGCACGTGCAATCCCAGATGTGCAGTATATTAGAGGGTTTTTTCACCCCAGTAACCAAAAAGCCGTATTTCTGGCCTAAATGTGACAGTCACTAATGCATGTCTTATCCCAGATGTGCAGTATATCAGAGGGGTTTTTCACCCCAGTAACCAAAAAGCCGTATTTCTGGCCTAAATGTGACAGTCACTTATGCACGTGTTATCCCAGATGTGCAGTATATCAGAGGGTTTTTTCACCCCAGTAACCAAAAAGCCGTATTTCTTGCCTAAATGTGACAGTCACTTATGCACGTGTAATCCCAGATGTGCAATATATTAGAGGCTTTTTTCACCCCAGTAACCAAAAAGCCGTATTTCTGGCCTAAATGTGACAGTCACTTATGCTTGTCTAATCCCAGATGTGCAGTATATTAGAGGGTTTTTTCACCCCAGTAACCAAAAAGCCGTATTTCTGGCCTAAATGTGACAGTCACTTATGCTTGTCTAATCATAGATGTGCAGTATATTAGAGGCTTTTTTTTACTCCAGTAACCAAGAAGCTGTTTTTATGGCCTAAATGTGACAGTCACTTATGCATGTCTTATCCCAGATGTGCAGTATATTAGAGGGTTTTTTCACCCCAGTATCCAAAAAGCCGTATTTCTGGCCTAAATGTGACAGTCACTAATGCATGTCTTATCCCAGATGTGCAGTATATCAGAGGGGTTTTTCACCCCAGTAACCAAAAAGCCGTATTTCTGGCCTAAATGTGACAGTCACTTATGCACGTGTTATCCCAGATGTGCAGTATATCAGAGGGTTTTTTCACCCCAGTAACCAAAAAGCCGTATTTCTTGCCTAAATGTGACAGTCACTTATGCACGTGTAATCCCAGATGTGCAATATATTAGAGGCTTTTTTCACCCCAGTAACCAAAAAGCCGTATTTCTGGCCTAAATGTGACAGTCACTTATGCTTGTCTAATCCCAGATGTGCAGTATATTAGAGGGTTTTTTCACCCCAGTAACCAAAAAGCCGTATTTCTGGCCTAAATGTGACAGTTACTTATGCTTGTCTAATCATAGATGTGCAGTATATTAGAGGCTTTTTTTTACTCCAGTAACCAAGAAGCTGTTTTTATGGCCTAAATGTGACAGTCATTTATGCACGTCTTATCCCAGATGTGCAGTATATTAGAGGGTTTTTTCACCCCAGTAACCAAAAAGCCGTATTTCTGGCCTAAATGTGACAGTTCTTATGCACTTGTAATCCCAGATGTGCAGTATATCAGAGGCTTTTTTCACCCAAGTATGCCAAAGCCGTATTTATGGCCTAAATGTGACAGTCACTAATGCACGTGTAATCCCAGATGTTCACTATATTTAACAGATGTGCAGTATATTAGAGGGTTTTTTCACCCCAGTAACCAAAAAAGCCATATTTCTGGCCTAAATGTGACAGTCACTAATGCACGTCTTATCCCAGATGTGCAGTATATTAGAGGGTTTTTTCACCCCAGTAACCAAAAAGCTGTATTTCTGGCCTAAATGTGACAGTCACTTATGCACGTGTAATTCCAAATGTGCAGTATATCAGAAGGTTTTTTCACCACAGTAACCAAAAAGCCGTATTTCTGGCCTAAATGTGACAGTCACTTATGCACGTGTTATCCCAGATGTGCAGTATATCAGAGGGTTTTTTCACCCCAGTAACCAAAAAGCCGTATTTCTTGCCTAAATGTGACAGTCACTTATGCACGTGTAATCCCAGATGTGCAATATATTAGAGGCTTTTTTCACCACATTATGCCAAAGCCGTATTTCTGGCCTAAATGTGACAGTCACTTATGCTTGTCTAATCCCAGATGTGCAGTATATTAGAGGGTTTTTTCACCCCAGTAACCAAAAAGTCGTATTTCTTGCCTAAATGTGACAGTCACTTATGCACGTGTAATCCCAGATGTGCAATATATTAGAGGCTTTTTTCACCCCAATAACCAAAAAGCCGTATTTCTGGCCTAAATGTGACAGTCACTTATGCTTGTCTAATCCCAGATGTGCAGTATATTAGAGGGTTTTTTCACCCCAGTAACCAAAAAGCCGTATTTCTGGCCTAAATGTGACAGTCACTTATGCTTGTCTAATCATAGATGTGCAGTATATTAGAGGCTTTTTTTTACTCCAGTAACCAAGAAGCTGTTTTTATGGCCTAAATGTGACAGTCACTTATGCACGTGCAATCCTAGATGTGCAGTATATTAGAGGGTTTTTTCACCCCAGTAACCAAAAAGCTGTATTTCTGGCCTAAATGTGACAGTCACTTATGCACGTGTAATCCCAGATGTGCAATATATTAGAGGCTTTTTTCACCCCAGTAACCAAAAAGCCGTATTTCTGGCCTAAATGTGACAGTCACTTATGCACGTGCAATCCCAGATGTGCAGTATATTAGAGGGTTTTTTCACCCCAGTAACCAAAAAGCCGTATTTCTGGCCTAAATGTGACAGTCACTTATGCTTGTCTAATCATAGATGTGCAGTATATTAGAGGCTTTTTTTTACTCCAGTAACCAAGAAGCTGTTTTTATGGCCTAAATGTGACAGTCACTTATGCACGTGCAATCCCAGATGTGCAGTATATTAGAGGGTTTTTTCACCCCAGTAACCAAAAAGCCGTATTTCTGGCCTAAATGTGACAGTCACTTATGCACTTGTAATCCCAGATGTGCAGTATATCAGAGGCTTTTTTCACCCAAGTATGCCAAAGCCGTATTTATGGCCTAAATGTGACAGTCACTAATGCACGTGTAATCCCAGATGTTCACTATATTTAACAGATGTATTTTTTTAACCTCAGTAAGCAAAAAGACTTGCAGACATGCAGATAGCCTGTGCTGGTGCACTATCGTTGCATAAAATGGCTGCCAATTATGTATTGATATTGACTAACTGAAGAAAAAAAAGTTCGTTTTCAGCAGTAGTTGGCTCAGGACAGGCTTCAAAAAATTGTGCACTGCACCCACAAAACACATTTGCTGTAGATCGCTGAGTACAAAAAACTGTTTTTGATAATATTTCTCCCTGATCTCTCCCTCACAGCAGCTGCAGCCTCTACCTACACTAATCCGAGCAGAGTGACGGGTGGCACTACGTGACTCCAGCTTAAATAGAGGCTGGGTCACATGCTGTAGTTGTGATGGCCTTTTGGGGCGAGTAGTATGACGCTTGTTGATTGGCTGCTGTGCAGCCTTTCAAAAAGCGCCAAGAAAGCGCCGAACACTGAACCCGAACTTTTACGTAAATGTTCGGGTTCGGGTCCGGGTGCCGAAAAACCTAAAGTTCGGTACGAACCCGAACTTTACAGTTCGGGTTCTCTCAACTCTAATCAGGTTAAAAGATCTTCAGTCTTCGTGGCCCCAAAATGCCCTGCCAGTTTAGAATCATGTACTAGTCTTAAGTACTTCAACTCTAGCACATTCGGGTGTAGAATTAACACTCCTGTTTTCTGAGATTTCTGAGTTGTGTTATCTAATCTAACCAAACACCTTCAATTGCTTTTCAATGGCTTTTGTCTCAAGATAACGCGATGAGTTAAGAAATTTGAGTTAAGAACTGGAGTGCTAACCCTGCTACATCTGTATATGCAATTAGAATGAGTCCATAATCCATTCTGAATAGTTAGAATAATATCCGTTGGTGGATTACAAAGGAGTGGGTCACTACTGTAACTATCTTTAAGAAGTGCTAGGAACTCTTTGGGTGTAGTAAACCACAAGAAGTTCTTTTGAGGTAAAATTGTACAGTCTGGCTGGTTTTCTTCAAGGGTATTGGACAAAGTTCCAGATAGGGCATCGGCCTTGCCATTCCTTGATCCAGGTCTGTAGGAGATCATGAAATTGAACCTGGTAAAAAACAAAGCCCAGCGTGCTTGTCGAGATGATAGCCTCTTAGCAGAACGGAGGAATTCTAAATTGTTGGGATCAGTTAGTACAGTCACAGGATGATTGGCCCCTTCCAGTAGGTGTCTCCATTCAGAAAATGCATCTTTGATAGCCAGCAGTTCTTTATTGCCAACATCATAATTCTTTTCAGCAGCAGACATTAGATGAGAATAATAGGATGAAGCTGCATCTTATCTCCACTCCACAAGAATTGCTCCCACAGCATAATACAAGGCATCTACTTCTACAATAAAAGGTAGTGTGGGATCCGGATGTACCAGGATGGGTGCAGAAGTAAAAAGTGTTTTTATTTGGAGAACGCAACCTGTGCTTCAGGTGACCAGGAGAAGGGTTCGCCTTTCTTTGTCAACTGAGTGATTGGTGCAATGACTTTAGAGAAATTTCTAATAAATCTCCTGTAGAAGTTTGCAAATCCCACAAATCTTTGAACCTCTTTAATATTAGTTGGTGTGGGCCACTCTACTACTGCTTTAATCTTGGCCCTTCTGGAGAAATTATGTAGCCTAAAAATGGAATTTTGGTTTGTTCAAACTCACATTTCTCCAATTTGATGTACAGTTTGTTGTCTCTGAGTCGTTCAAACACTGTACAAACATGTTTGCGGTGTTCTTCTACATCATCTAAAAAGATTAGGATATCGTCCAAATAAACAACGACAAAAACGTCCAATAGATCTCTAAAGACATCATTTATGAAATGCTGGAAGGTAGCAGGAGCATTGCACAGGCCAAAGGGCATAACCAGGTATTCATAATGTCCATATCTGGTTCTGAAGGCGGTTTTCCATTCATCACCCTCACGGACACGGATGAGTGTGTAAGCTCCTCTTAGGTCTAATTTAGTAAATATTTTAGCTGATCAAAGTCTTTCAAGCAGCTCAGGGATTAAGGGAAGTGTATAACGATTCTTAACTGTAATCTTGTTCATAGTCAATGCATGGTCGCAGGCTATGGTCTTTCTTTTCAACGAAGAACAGAGCTGCCCCTGCTGGAGATGTTGAGGGCCTGATGAACCCTTTTTGTAGGTTTTCATCGATGTACTCCTTAAGAACCCACAATTCCGGTTCTGAGAGAGAATAAATATGACCAAAATGTATTTCTGCCCCAGGTAGCAACTCTATTGGACAGTCATAAGGGCGATGTGGAGGTAATTGATCAGCATTCTTTTTATCGCAGACATCTTGAAATTGCCTGTATTGTGGAGGCAAATTGGCAAATTGCATAGGAGCAGCTTCCTCAACTTGAGCTTCCTGGGTGACGGACTGACTCCATAGACAATGTTTGTTGCAAAAGTCTGAAGTGAATGTTATAGTGAGTGACCCCCAGTTGATAGAGGGGTGTGGACAGCAAACCAAGGAATGCCCAGAATGACAGGAAACTTTGGTGACGCTATTAGCTGAAAACTGATGGTCTACTGGTGATCTGATTCAATGTGAAGTTCAAGAGGAACAGTCTCATGTGTCACTGGCCCAGATGATAAAGGTGAGCCATCGACAGTCTCCATCTCAACTATTGTGATTATGAGCAAATTCAATGTCCATAAAGTTTCCACCAGCTCCAGAGTCCAACATGGCAGAACAAGTAATGTCACGTCCTTGCAGCAGGATACAGACAGGAATGACAAAATGAGAGGATTGAGTGACACCAAACTTTTGCAGCTCAGCAATTTGCTGCACTAGCGGGGCCACGGCAGCTGCGACAGCGGACTCCATGTGTAGGCCAGATTATTTTGTAACGATCTAGGTTCAGGCTCGGAGTCCAGTAGCTGAAAGCAGCAATGCACAAGCAGAGGTAGATGAGAGGCAGCAAGCAAATGGGAGTCAGGACAAGCGTGGGTCAATAGCTGAGGATGTCAGATAAGTGAAGGAGCACGAGCAAGCGTAGTAGGATAATACAAGCCACGGGTCGTTACGCGGATGATAACGTAGATTTCACAGGAAGCAGCGAGGAGCAAGATATTGGCAGAGAGCACAATAATCTGGCAATGAAACAGAGCAAGGACATGGCTTTTAAAGGAAGTACATGGGAGGAGCCAGGAGTTCAGAGTTCAGCAAGGAACTGGGAAGCAATGTATCTAGCACAAGAGATTCGACAACAGCTAATAAGTAATTTTTTCCAACTTATACACGCCAAATAAGACTTTAGAACATATACTGTAACTGCACCGCTGAACGGCAAATAATACTTTTTTTTGCCACTAATACACAACAAAAAAGGCTATAGAACATATAACTGCACCACTGAAAGGCAAATAATACTTTGTTTTGCCACTAATATACAACAAAAAAGGCTTTAGAATATATAACTGCACCACTGAATGGCAAATAATACTTTTTTTGCCACTAATAGGCTTTAATTTTCTCAATTCACCACACAACGGCTAATAAGCCCTTTATTTTTCCCACTAATACCAAAAAGGGCTTTAGAACATATAACTCACCGCTGAACGGAAAATAAGCCCATTCTTCCCCACTAATACACGCCAAAAAAGGCTTTAGAACATATAACCGCACAAGGGCTAATGCGACTTA
The DNA here is from genome assembly GCF_905171765.1 of Bufo bufo. Classification (NCBI taxonomy): domain Eukaryota; kingdom Metazoa; phylum Chordata; class Amphibia; order Anura; family Bufonidae; genus Bufo; species Bufo bufo. Next base: position 483,555,440 of record NC_053389.1, read on the forward strand.
GAAATATTTCCTAGTAATACACTATTGTATCACATAGCACTTGCACCCCAATAAAGAGAACGGTTTGCTGGAATTACAGAGGTATCATCTATTGCACACCTGAAAGCAGCAGTATAATGGCAATTTGGATCCCCAGTCAGTGCAGTAAGGTGTAATAGGATTGTTCATATTACCCAGGCTGTAACCTCCCCTACTGAACCCTGTTCTGCTTCAATACTGTGGAATAATTCCTTCCTATCCTTTCTCAACACTTCTAATGCTCTTTCCCTGAACTTCTATTAAGCAAACTAAAAGTTTTCAAGTCTTTCCTACCACTTTCCCTAGCGCCTGATGACGTCTCTCCCTGCACTAAGTACACTGGAAAATGACAGAATCCAAGATGGCTGAGGATATTTATAGGTCTGTGACATCACAGTGCTGGCTGGCTGCTGATTGGCTGCATGCATGGCATTGTGGGTGATCCCTCATTCCTAGAGTTTTTTGCTCCATGTTCTAACATGTGCAGCAGAAATTTTAAATTTCAGGTAAAATGCGATTCGTTACCACGAAGTGTGAGGAAATTCGGATTCGGTGCAAATCAAATTTTTCCTAAAATTATGATCGAATTCCACTTCGTCAATTTCGATTCACTTATCTCTAAATGTCACTTTAGGAAGCTATCTGGTATAGTGGAATTGTTCAGATTAATGCATAACATATTCATCTCTTTAGCAGTTTTTTTGCATGTGACTAAGAAGCTATAAATAAATACAATAACTTTCTTGTCTGACATAATTCCTTAAATATAAAGTAGGGTTGAGACATTCACCAATACTAACCAGAAACTTTTCTAGGACATAAGTACATTTCTTAAAAAGTACAATTAAGTGACTGTTTTGTTGAATGAGACGCTCACAGTTAAGAAGCACATCTGTTATACCAGGTGTATCCATAAAAAGGAAGAAGAATAACTTTTGTCCTTGCATTTCACACTGTTTATTGGTTTCCAACAGAGCATGGAATTCTTAATTTATTTAGTTTAACAGTGAACATCAAGAGTGTTTTTCAGCCAGTGCAAGGATAAAAGTGATCACTGTTGGTTGAATGTAATTTCCATGTCATGGTAGAGAACCCAAATATGTCCTCAGATTTCTGCCTGTAGTCAACCATGTATAAGTTCTCTCATGTGTTTAGGGAATAATATTGGGAAGAGGGACTGCCAATTAGCAAGCTGCGTTCCCTGTTGCCAGAATTCCAGAGGAGCGTTGCCTGGCCTATAAGATTCCTCATGCCACTTAGGTGCTCTCCATAAGGAGGTATAGTATTCCCCAAATCAGGAACAATATTGCTAATGCAGCTGGAAAAAATACCATAAAGATGCATTTCACAATAAAGTGTATACTGTAGCTAAAAAAAACTATTTTGCCAGATTATGTTTGTGATTTTTGTTAAAGAAATAGTTCTAGGAAATGGCTTTAAATGGCTTCTATAAAGAGCCATACTGTACTTCATTCAGACTCAAAGTTTCCATAAGAGGCATACAGTGGCCTTTGAGTGGCATCGGGTCCTCAGTTCAGAGCTGCTTTATTTTTTATTTACTGGAAATTGGTAATTTAGACTCTATTCAGTTCTTGCCGGCAAGTTCTATAAGTTCTGGTGGTAAAATAATTGTTGTGCTGTACTCTGCCATCTTGATAAAAGCTGACCTTTAGATACTATCTTTGTTGCATTTACAATGACTAATCAGGTGTCTATGGGTTTCTGAAATGTAAATGAAGTCTCTTTACACGGGGCAATGTACAAGTGAATTGTCAGGAAGAAAGCGTTCCTTCCTGACTATCTGCTGATCGCTGGCGGAGGAGACGGATGCATTTACATGCAGCAATCTCCTCCAGCTTCCCCAGAGTATGGAGAGGAGTGAACGTTAATGCCATCGCTCTTCCCCATATTGACTCGTTGTTTCCCGGCAGCAGATCGTGTTTACACAGCACAATCTGCTACCAGAAAACAAGGATTTTTTGTGCTGCACAAATGATCCAATTACCCTATGAACGAGCGTTATGCTCGTTCATCAGGTAATCAGCAATGAATTTACACTGCCAGATCATTACTAATAAGCGTTATTATGAATGCTCGCTAGCGAAGATATGTTCAATTCTCAGCCCGTGTAAAAAGCCCTTTACTCTGTCAGATCTGACCTATTCATGCATTACATGGATGGGCATTTATTTGAATGGCTGGCCCATAGTATAGTACTACATTTTCTTTGTCACTATAGGGGAAATGTATGACCAGCTACATTTTCTCCAGCTGAATAAAGTTAATCCTGCAGGGGGTAAATGTAAAACATGTACCTGCATATATGCGCTTACAGGCAAGGGCACATTTTATCCATTCAGGAGAAGCTAAGCTATTTGCTGCATATGGATTTATTATGGAGCTCATGCATTATGCAGTGAGCTCCTCCTAGTGGTTAGACCTACATCCTCAATTTAGGGAATTTGAAGCTCCCTTTCAGTGAACAAACCTACAGTATATAAAGAACCTTTTGGACCTATTCAGATTACATAACATTACATTATAATTGCATGTTCCTGACTTTTAACCCTTTATCATAATACACTACAAATAAAACTGGTTGTAACCCTTAACCTACCCATGACCTCCAAAAGTCCATAGCACCACAAGATCAACATGAATGGTAGATATTTCCATGAAACTGTTTATCATTGTCATTTGCCAGAGTAATTGGATATTACAACCTAAGCTACTTTAAGACCATAAGAAATATAACAGGAATACAATTACTAATTCATATGTATAAATCATCATTTGGTAAATGTAAAAAAGGTTCATTCTTCACATCTCCAAGTTACTGATAGGGGAGCAGGATCTAATTTTCTCTATGGGCTGTTTATGGTAGACATCATAGCAGCAAGTCTTCATTTAACCTGGAGCTAGAATCAAGGAAAATTGATAATATATGCAACTGGTAAAAATGGCTGATACAAGTTGGCTGATTCTAAAAACTCATTTAAAATGACAGGTACTCTTTTAACTTGTCATCCTACATTGCTCTGTCTGACAAAATAGAAATAGGAGTTATATATGTAAAGAATTACATTTTTGTTCAGAAAAAGAATGTCTACTTATTGTTGTTGTCATGTGTCAACTTCTATGCTGTTAAATCTGCAGCTTGTGATTTATGGGGAGGTCATGGAGATTGCTGCTGCTGCTGCTGCTGCTGAATTAAATATTCAAGTTATCCAATGTATACACTGATGATTAAGAGTTTAGGAAAAAATATTTTTTCTAGAAACAGTGCCACTCTTTTTCCATGAACTGTGGAAATCCTGATCAGCCGCATGTACTTGAATAATCTGCAAAACCAGACATTAAACAGCAGGGTTGCTATTTCTGAAAAAATGATACAATGTTTCAAATTTTAAGAGGTTTTCCAGTTTGCATCAACATCCTTTAACCCCTTAAGGACTCAGCCCTATTTCACCTTAAGGACTTGGCCATTTTTTGCAAATCTGACCAGTGTCACTTTTTGTGGTGATAACTTTAAAACGCTTTGACTTATCCAGGCCATTCTGAGATTGTTTTTTCATCACATATTGTACTTCATAACACTGGTAAAATGGAGCCAAAAAATACATTTTTATTTATAAAAAAATACCAAATTTACCAAAATTTTGGAAGAATTTGCAAATTTCCAAGTTTCAATTTCTCTACTTCTATAATACATAGTAATACCTCCAAAAATAGCTATTAGTTTTCATTCCCCATATGTCTACTTCATGTTTGGATCATTTTGGGAATGCCATTTTATTTTTTGGGGTCGTTACAAGGCCTTGAAGTTTAGATGCAAATCTTGAAAATTTTCAGAAATTTTCAAAAACCCACTTTTTAGGGACCAGTTCAGGTCTGAAGTCACTTTGTGAGGCTTACATAATAGAAACCACCCAAAAGTGACCCCATTCTTGAAACTACACCCAAGGTATTCAAAACTGATTTTACAAACATTATTAACCCTTTAGGTGTTCCCCAAGAGTTGATGGCAAATGGAGATGAAATTTCAGAATTTAAATTTTTTGCCAAATTTTCCATTTTAATCCATTTTTTCCACTAACAAAGCAAGGGTTAACAGCCAAACAAAACTCTATATTTATTGCCCTGACTCTGCGGTTTACAGAAACACCTGATATGTGGTCATACACCACTCTACGGCCCCACGTCAGGGCGTAGAGGGAAAGGAACGCCGAGTGGTTTTTGGAAGGCAGATTTCGCTGGACTGGTTTATTTACACCATGTCCCATTTGAAGCCCCCTGATGCACCCCTAGAGTAGAAACTCCAAATACGTGACCCCATTTTGGAAACTACGGGATAAGGTGGCAGTTTTTTGGGTACTATTTAGGGTGATTTTTGGTTGCTCTATATTACACTTTTTGTGAAGCAAAGTAACAAAAAATTGAAATTCTGAAATTTCATCTCCATTTGCCCTTGACTCTTGTGGAACACTTAAAGGGTTAACAAGGTTTGTAAAATCAGTTTTGAATATTTTGGGGGTGTGTCGTTTCTTAAATGGGGTCACTTTTTGGAGTTTCTACTCTAGGGGTGCATCAGGGGGGCTTCAAATGGGACAAGGTGTCAAAAAACAAGTCCAGCAAAAACTGCCTTCCAAAATCCATATGGCATTCCTTTCCTTCTGCTCCCTGCTGTGTGCCCATACAGAGGTTTACGACCACATATGGGGTGTTTCTGTAAACTAAAGAATCAGGGCAATAAATATTGAGTTTTGTTTGGCTGTTAACCCTTGCTTTGTTACGGGAAAAAATTGATTAAAATGGAAAATATGCCAAGAAATACCTGTTTTGGCACCGTTTTTATTTTTTAATATTTACAACGTTCATCTGACAGATTAGATAATGTACTATTTTTATAGAGCAGGTTGTTACGGATGCAGGGATACCTAATATGTTTACTTTTTTTACATTTATTTAAGTTTTACACAATAATATCATTTTTTAAACAAAAAAAAGCATTTTAGTGTCTCCATAGTCTGAGAGCCATAGTTTTTTAGATTTTTTGGGCGATTGTCTTAGTTAGGGTCTAATTTTTTACAGGAGGAGATGACTGTTTTGTATGATTGGGGTGCATATACCTTTTTGATCGCTTGCTATTACACTTTTTGTGATGTAAGGTGACAAAATTATGGCTTTTTTTTGCACCATTTTTATTTTTTAATTTTACGTTGTTCACCTGAGGGGTTAGATCATGTGATATTTTTATAAAGCAGGTTCTTACGGACATGGCAATACCTAATATGTGTACCTTTTTTTTTTTTATTAAGGTTTTACACAATAATATCATTTTTTAAACCAAAAAAACTTGTTTTAGTGTCTCCATAGTCTGAGAGCCATAGTTTTTTTAAATTTTTTGGGCCATTGTCTCATGTAGGGGCTCATTTTTTGCGGAATGAGACGACGGTTTGAATGGTACTATTTTGGCATACATACGACTTTTTTGATCACTTTTATTACCTTTTTTGGAAGTAAGGTGAGCAAAATTTCAATTTCATCATAGTTTTTATTTTTTATTTTTTATGGTGTTCACCGTGCAGAGAATGTAACATGACCGTTTTATAGATCGGGTCGTTATGGATGCGGTGATATTTTAACATGTGTAGGGAATTTATTATTATTTTTTTTTAATCAGGGATAAATGTTTTTTTTTTGGTTCTTGAAGATCCAGTGGGTCTGATGTCTGTATAATACAGTACAGTACACTATTTAGTGTACTGTACTGTATTTCACTTACACTTTGTCTAAACAGATCTCTGCCTTTAGCACAGATCTGTTCAGCACCATGGACAGCAGGATGCCTGAGAAGGCATCCTGTTGCCATGGGAACCTTCCCCATCTGCCACAACTGAGCAGATGGGGAAGGGGAGGAAGGAGGGCTCCCTCCCTCTGTCACACCATCCTGTCCGGGGGCTGCAAAGGCACAGCAGCCCCACGATGAGAGAGTGAGGGAGCTCCCTCCCTCTTTACCTCTTCCATACAGCGGTCCCTACAGACCACGGCATGGAAGGGGTTAAAACAGCGGACATCTGCACAGATGTCTACCGTTTGAATCGGAGTGTGAGCAATGAGCTGACACTCTGATTCAACTGCTCTGCCATCCTGAAAATAAACGGAGGGCGGGAGGAAGATCGCGCACCCGCCCCCCACACTTCCGCACGCCTCCCGCCTGCCTCCCGCACCGGCCGCAATCCTCCCCTCCCGCTGCGCCCGCAGGCACAAAAACACAGAGGGCTGCAGGGGGGGTTAACGTTCAAAAATATGGGCACTTTGAGGTTTCTGATCCCTGCGGTCACGGACCGCATGGATCAGAAACTTTCATAAGCGCTAAAAACCGCAGGTCTGAATTGACCTGCGGTTTGTAGCGATCGGCAATGCGGGGGGGGTCACAGGACCCCCCTAGGCATTGTCACAGGGTTCCTGCTTAATGATTTCAACAGGCACCCTGTTCCGATCACTGCCGGCCGTGCGGCAGTGATCAAAACTACACAGGACGTACCGGTACGCCCTGGGTCCTTAAGGACTCAGGAAACAGGGCGTACCGGTACGCCCTAAGTCCCTAAGGGGTTAAATAAATAAAAAAATATGAAGGTAGTTGTAATTTTGTAATGTATTTCTTTTACTTTTAATGCTCCTATTTTGGTCACATGACAATGTCCATGTAGCTCTTTCTTATTTTATGGGATGTTATGTCCATGGTTGTGTAAAAGCAGCAACAGGGGCAGTAATAGGGCAGTGTCTATGTATCTAGCAGTGTGGGAGTGGCTATAAACTAGCTGGGGGTTTTTGGGGCAGTGCTAGAGCTGTACATCATGGCTTTGGTTAGATGCAGCAACAGTAAGTGCTACATACAGGATGGAAACAAACCAGAGGGATTTGTTTACATGGTAAAAATGGGTCAATAAAGTTCAAATTTAAAAAAAAAATAATCATGGGGAAGATGTACATGATTTAAGCAACCAAATGAGCATATCTGTTAAAAACCATAATAATCTCAGAAAATCCAGTTAAAGTTATCTCTACTTATTTATTTTTTTGTGATATCTCATATCTCCATATTAAAGGTTTTGATCAGTGGGGGTATGAGTGCTTGGATCCCCACCAATCCTTAGAGTGCCAAAAAGGAAGTTCTTATACAGAGCACTTTCTCTTCTTGCTGCAGTAGATGGACTGTAGAGAAGCTCATAGATTGGCTATTGAACCCATTTTTAGCAGCGAAGAGAGACTGCGCTCTGTGTGAGGGCTTCTTTCTCCTTGTTCTAATGATCAGTTGAGGTCTCAGCCCTCAAACCCCCACTGGTGAAGACCTTTGCTATGTCACTATGCTACATCCCAATTTTTTTTTTTTAAGTACAGGAAGTTGTTTACTATGTGTTGTTTATGGTAGACATCAGACCTTTGCTATGTCACTATGCTATATCCCAAGTTGTTTTTTTAAGTACAGGAAATTGTTCTCTATGTGCTACTTATGGTAGACATCATAGCAGCAAGTCTCCATTTAATCTGGAGCTGGAATCTACTACTACTACTACTTATACAACCATTTTCAGAAAAGGCAAACAGCAACTTTCCATAGTTTTTCAGATAAGGCAGCTTAATGTTATAAATGGTCTGATCTAAAAAATGATATCCCACTTCATCTTAAAAACACAAACTCCTAACATATAATTCATCCCGCTTCATAAAGCAACAATATATCCAGCAAACCTTCACAGTAAACTGGTAGAATCCATATAAATTTTATTTCCTTTCTGAAATGGCAAATTCATCACATTTGAAATGAGTGACAGTATAATCTTATAATTAACATTATATATGGTTTGTACTAAGTTAGAAAAAAGTACTACAATTGTGAAAAATATAAAAAAATATGATAATAATAAAGTTTTCAAGATTGCAAAAGTTTTGTCCTTAGGCACACACTTTATTGCATGCCTAGAGATTTGAACTTGGTAATGAATGGGAACTGGCAATATGTTCTTATTTGTTTGTTTGTCAGAGACATGAGCACATTACATTTGTTTCTGCATACTTCAGGTTATATTTTGGAAAATCAAATACATGAAAAATAGACAAAACACAGTAATCTATTTTTTATTACTAAGAGAACGTGTGGAAACACTACAGAAGGATAGTAGATCTGAGAGACAGGCGAGCAGTGATAGCTATAAAAGATATTCTTAGAATTGATATACCCACAATTCAAGTGACTGGCAGTTTTCCAAATCTTTATTTCTAGGTCTTAAAAATGATATGTGTGTAGACATCACAAAAAGGGTTTTATGTTGAAAATCACTATAACTAAGGACAGATGTGATTGGAATCTGGAAGGGGACATTCATCTTGACTTAAGTAGAATTGTTACAAGTTGTGTTCTTAGGGTGTTTTGAACCTGGAAAGGTTTAACATCAAGCAAATATGCAATATTATTTTCAAGTATCTTCAGTAGAAATGAGCGAATCGAAGCCAATGAAGTGGAATATGATCCGAATTTCAGGAAGAAATTTAATTCCCCCTAAGGCCGAATTTCCTCGCGATTTGTTGTAACAAATCACATTTTTTGCCTAAAATGGCTGCTGCACGTGTGAGGACATGGAGCAAGGAACTCTGGGAAGGCGGGATCACCCATAATGCCATGCATGCAGTCAATCAGCAGCTAGCCGGGCTTGTGATGTCACAGCCCTATAAATAGCCTCAGCCATCTTGGATTCTGCCATTTTCCAGTGTACTTAGTGCAGGGAGAGATGTCAGCAGGCGCTATGGACAGTGCTAGAAAAAACTTCATTGTGCTAAAAAAATGATTTACAAGTGCAGGAAAGATTATTCAAGGTGTAGGGAAAGGATAGGGAGGAATTATTCCACAGCATTTGTGTTAAACAGCATACAGTAGGGGAGGGTACAGCCTGGGTAATAGGAACAATCCTATTACACCTTGCAGCACTGGCTGGGTACGCAAATTGCCATTATAAAGCTTTGCAATTCCAGCAAACCATTCTTGTTTTTTGGGTGTTACAGCCAGTAACAGGGTTTATTACTGGGAAAAATTTCTACGTCTTATTTGCCCTTGTGCTGTGCAGTTATATGTTCTAAAGCATTTTTTGGCTTGGATTAGTGGGGGAAAAAAGGACTTATTAGCCATTGTGTGGTGAAGTGCTAAAATGACAGTACTTTTTATTGTGTATTAGTGGAAAAAGAAAAATTATATTTGCCGTTCAGTGGTGCAATTATTTGTTCTAAAGCCTTTTTTGGCATGTATTAGTGGAAAAAGAAAATATATATTTGCCGTTCAGCTGTGCAGTTATATGTTCTGAATCCTTTTGTGGCGTGTATTAGTGGAAAAAGAAAAAATATACTGTATTTGCAGTTTAGCTGTGCAGTTATATGTTCTAAAGCCTTTTTTGGCGTGTATTAGTGGCAAACAAAAATATATTTGCCGTTCAGCGGTGCAGTTATATGTTCTAAAGCCCCTTTTTGTGTATATAAGTGAGAAAATTACAGACTTTTTTGGGGTGTTTTAATTTTTTGATCTAACAGTATGTCAGACAGAGAAGTGCCAGGCCCTGCACAGGGGAGTAGCAGAGGCCTAAATGTTTCTGGCACAGGCAGAGGTCATAGCAGAGTAAGGGGGCGTGGCAGCAGGAGTCACAGCGAGAGGCCTGAGCTCCCAGTGTCATCTAACGGTCATGTGGAAAGGAAATGTTCCAGCACACAGGTAAATCTACACGGTTGTTTGTCTTTATTGGTCTTCAAAATAAAATCACGTGCAGCATCCACTATACCCACCACCGTGGACGGTTAACATGTTTCAGACCTTACATGGTCCTTAATCATTGGTTATGATTAAAGACCACTTAAGGTCCGAAACATGTTAACCTTCCACGGTGGTGGTAGTAGATACATGCTGTACATGATTTTATTTTGAAGACCAATAAAGACGAACAACCGTGTGGATTTACCTGTGTGCTGAAATGTTTCCTTTTCACTGCATCTATCAAGAATGGTCCGGTCGAGTTCCGTGCACCTTAGCTGGTATGGTGAGCTGGAAAAGAAATTTCTCTACATTTAGCGGTCATGTCTTGACCAGCAATCCAGCGGTTCTTGAATGGTTGACTCGGTCATCCATCTCGTCAAATGTGACATCAGACACCCCCAGCTAAGAGACGGTGGGTTTGTCAAACACAACCCAAAGTTTTTATGGCCTGGGAGAAGGCCCTATGCACTAACCTGTCCTCAACCTGACTCTGTCCTTTTCTGTTCCCTCAGCCAGAGAAGTATTGTATGCTGTGGGCTCAGCTCCACTATACAGCGAGGACAAGCTACTAGAAGACAGTCAGCGGCTACTGGCAAGCCAAGGTGTGGAGGAGACTTCGTCCGCTTCCTCCATTAGGCGGGCAAGTAGTGATGAGGAGAGTGACATAGGAGCTGATGTTGCGAGTGGTCAGGCTCTGGCCCAGAGACAGATGAGGAGGATATCAGCAGACAGTACTCGATGATGATGATATAGTGGATCGCCTTTGGGAGCCGGGAGATGAAGGGCTTCATCATCATTAGGAGAAGAGGGTGGCAGCTTGCCCGTGAGGCAGCAGCGGAGCCAGCAAGTTGCCAGCGTGGCCGGGAGTCAGCAGGGTGGTAGCAGTGGGAGATCGGGAGCCAAACATGCCCGGGGTAGACCAGCCACTTTGCAGGAGCCTGCCTGCCCAGGAAGTAGAGGTGCACGGGTTCACGAAGGCAGCGGCGGTAGCAGTCAGTCAGTGTGTAGTGTTGGGGGTAAAATCACCTACTTAGCAATGTGGCAGTTTTTTGTTAAGCCGCCAGAGGAGGTGAACATGGCTATGTGTAGAATGTGTGGGAAGAAGGTAAAGCGTGGCCAGGGTGCCAATGTTGGCACCACGGCCCTGAATCAACATCTAGAGCGTCACCATAAAGGGGCCTGGGAGAATCGTGGCTCCTATGTGGTGTCCCTTTCCAAGTGGTAGACTCTGCACCTTTCAGAGAAATGATGGCTTGTGCCGAGCCGAGGTGGAGAGTCCCAAGCTGTCATTTCTTTGCCAAAAAGGCAGTACCAGCCCTGCACACATGTAGAATAGAAGGTGGGCCAGTCCTTGAGCCTGTCAGTGTCTGCCAAAGTGCACATCAGCGCCGACGTGTGGAGCTGTAACTACGGTCAGGGACAATACATGAACTTTACGGTCCACTGGGTGAATGTGCTCCTGCACAGCCACACCAGCAACTTGGCCAGGTGACGCTGCTTCTGCCTCCACGTTCTGATGCCGTTGGTCCTGCGACAATGTCCACCTCTGCCTCCTCATCCTCCACCGTGTCCTCAGCATCCACTGCAGGGACAATTCACAGTGCCCCTCCAGCATACCATATATGCAGGGTAGGGCAGTGTCACGCTGTTCTGCACCTCGTTTTCCTGGGCGAATGGAGTCACACAGGGGAGGAACTGCTCCGTGTCCTTCATCAAGAAATCGAATCCTGGCTTTCTCCGCGACAACTCAAAATCAGAACCATGGTGACCCAAAACAGGAAGAATGTGGTGTCGGTGCTGCGTCAAGGAAGGGTGAGCCATGCGCCCTGCATGGCACATGTGTTCAATCTGGTTGTCAAGCGGTTCCTGAAGTCTTTCACCCATCTGCAAGACATTCTAAAAATGGGCAGGAAACTTTGCATGCACTTCAGCCACTCATGCAAAGCATACCCTCCTTGAGCTGCAGCAGCAGAACGGCATCCCCAACATAGGCTGATATGCAATGTTTCCACCATTTGGAATTCCACCCTCCATATGTTGGACCGAGTGTATGAACAAAGAAAGGCCATAAAAGTAGTCTTGATGATCCAAGCGTACAGGAGTACTCCCCTGTGTAACTTCGATGTCAGCCAGTGTAAGCTCATACTTGACACCTGCTGTTTGCTCAGGCCCTTTGAGGATGCCACGTTATTTGCCAGTCGCCAGGACTACAGGATGAACAACGTCATTCCACTGCTTCATATCCTTGAAAAGATGCAGGTGCATGTGGCTGGTCAGGGGACTGGAGATGTGGTGCCTACATCTCACAGCCACATGAGCCCTGTGGGGGCTGAACTGGAGGAGGAGGAGGACATTGGAGCAAAAGCAATGTGTAGCGAAATGGGTGCTTTTTCTACATAGGTGACAGGAGAGGAGGAGCAGGAGCAGCCAGAGGAGCTACAGGGCGATGAGGAAGACGAGGCTGAGGACCCAGACACACCATGTCAGTATGCAGTGGAGATGGACGCAGGGAGTCCCTCCGAGTCACTCGCACAAATTGCCCGATGCATGCTCACTTGCTTGCGTAGTGACAGCCGAATTGTCACTATTCGGCAAAGGGATGACTTCTGGCTCTCCACCTTGTTGGACCCTCGCTACTGGTCCAAAATAGGGGCCTTTTTAACACCCGATGAGAGGAAGGACAAATTGAACTACTATAGAGACATCCTATGTAGTCAGTTGGCCACTGCCTATCTGCGCCATCGTCCATCCTCTAAGAAGTCTTACCTGGAGGGCCCTCTGCACTCACTTTCCACTGCCATGGCTGCTGGGGAGGGGTGGGGTGGCAGAAGCAGTACCAGTTCCATCAGCAGCTGCCTGAGTTTAGAGTCGTTGATGAGCAGATTTCTTCATTCTTCTAGTGAAGAAACTACTCACCAGCAGCTAAACATAGAGCATAACCTGAACCAGCAGATGATGGCATACTTGGAGTGCACCCTGCCAGCTGTCATTGAAGATCCGCTGGACTACTGGGCAGCCAAACTGGATTTGTGGCCATAACTGGCCTAGTTTGCCCTAGAAAAGCTGTCCTGCCTGGCCAGTAGTGTGGCATCAGAGCGGGTATTTACTGCTGTGGGGGCCCTAGCTACCCCAAGAAGACCTTGCCTGTCCACCCAAAATGTGGAGAGAATAACTTTTCTCGAGATGAATCAGGCGTAGATCAGCCAGGATTTCCACCCACTAATGCCTGATGCATAAAACTAGATCATCCATGGTGCCACACCAACACTTTGACAAAAGAGATTGGTTTCTTCAGGCTACCTGCCTCAGCTACTATTCTGATGCTGCCACCCACCTGATGCCACACATCTGATGCCAAGTGCTCTTTCTTTCACCCACTATCTTCAGCTGGTACTCATATAGCCACCCACCTCCCCACTATGTCACCTTGCCACTCTGTGGTCTTCTGATGCTGCTGCCACCCCCTTGCTATATCACCTTGCCACTATGTGGTCTCCTGATGCTGTTGCCACCTCCACAATGTAATTGTGCCACTCTATGGCCTACTCCTGATGCTGCTGCTGCCGCCACCTCCACACTTTGTCATTGTGCCACTCTGTGGCCTCCTGATGCTGCCGCTACCTCCACACTGTCATTGTGCCACTCTGTGGCCTTCTCCTGATGCTGCTGCCACCTCCACACTCTGTCATTGTGTTGCTCTGTGGCCTCCTGATGCTGCCGCCACCTCCACACTGTCATTGTTCCACTCGTGGCTTCCTTCTGATGCTGCGTGGCCGGGAGTCAGCAGGGTGGTAGCAGTGGGAGATCGGGAGCCAAACATGCCCGGGGTAGACCAGCCACTTTGCAGGAGCCTGCCTGCCCAGGAAGTAGAGGTGCACGGGTTGACGAAGGCAGCGGCGGTAGCAGTCAGTCAGTGTGTAGTGTTGGGGGTAAAATCACCTACTTAGCAATGTGGCAGTTTTTTGTTAAGCCGCCAGAGGAGGTGAACATGGCTATGTGTAGAATGTGTGGGAAGAAGGTAAAGCGTGGCCAGGGTGCCAATGTTGGCACCACGACCCTGCATCAACATCTAGAGCGTCACCATAAAGAGGCCTGGGAGAATCGTGGCTCCTATGTGGTGTCCCTTTCCAAGTGGTAGACTCTGCACCTTTCAGAGAAATGATGGCTTGTGCCGAGCCGAGGTGGAGAGTCCCAAGCTGTCATTTCTTTGCCAAAAAGGCAGTACCAGCCCTGCACACATGTAGAATAGAAGGTGGGCCAGTCCTTGAGCCTGTCAGTGTCTGCCAAAGTGCACATCAGCGCCGACGTGTGGAGCTGTAACTACGGTCAGGGACAATACATGAACTTTACGGTCCACTGGGTAAATGTGCTCCTGCACAGCCACACCAGCAACTTGGCCAGGTGACGCTGCTTCTGCCTCCACGTTCTGATGCCGTTGGTCCTGCGACAATGTCCACCTCTGCCTCCTTATCCTCCACCGTGTCCTCAGCATCCACTGCAGGGACAATTCACAGTGCCCCTCCAGCATACCATATATGCAGGGTAGGGCAGTGCCACCTCCAGACTCTGTCATTGGGCCACTCTGTGGCCTCCTCCTGATGCTGCTGCCACCTCCAGACTCTGTCATTGGGCCACTCTGTAGCCTCCTCATGCTACTTGCACCTCACTACTATGTCGTATGGCCACTCTGTGGACTTCTCATGCTGTTCCCACCCTCCCCACTTCATGACTGGGCCACTATTTAGCCTTTTGGCCTGGATGACATCATCATTTTTTTGACTCTTCTGATCTGTCAGAAGGAAGGAAAAATGAGACACACAATGGATCTTGTCTGTTTGGCTTCTGATTTGGTAGACAAAAGCAGGAGTGGGTACAAAACACAGAAGACATGCAAATATTTCAATCACGTGTCATCTCTGTTTTGGATCCACTCCTTTTTTTTTTCAGCATTAGCAATACTGATGGATTACTGACCAAATGCTGACCAAGTAAAGGCGGATGCTCAACAAACAGGATCAATTTTTTGTGGGTTATTGTTCTGACGGATCAGAGGAAGGGCAAAATAATCTGTGACTTCAACACACACTTTCTCCTGACACCCTGTCCACTCTGTCGGGGGATCTACTTATATAATCATTAAATAGAACAGGTCGAATTGAATTTTTTTTAAAATTAGCTCATCTCTAATCTTCAGGGTTAGAAAGGTTCATGTGAATTATTTTCCATAGAAAAATAGACACAAAAGAATATACTAAAGATAACTGCATTTTTTTTTATAAAGTACTATATGTAATCCCTTGCATTGCTGACATAATAGTGTTCAAGAAAATAACTATTGAACAAGCTATAGCAGTTAGCTCTAAAGGTCTTATACAAGATGATTGAACACAAGTTCAATCAAATGTTAAATAACAATAGAATTTCATTGATTTTATAAAGTGTCTTGGGTTAAATTTATATGCAATGTACTGATTATCAAATGCCTTAAAAGGTTTTTTTCTTCATACACAATGCAGTTCTGTAATTTGATGGACTCTTTGTATGATTGTTTGCTTTTAGACATTGCTTTCAGAGACAGAACCAGTAATTTCTACAATAATTATTGAAAGAGTAGACCAGTTTTAACCCCCCTTCCCCAGCAGTTTACTGTACATTTAAAGTCAGAAAGTTAAACAGTGGAAAAAGTATTGCAAAGGTAAGAGAGATTGCTGTTACATTAAAGTGTACCTCCAGTTATAAACACATTTTCAAAAATGAACAGTACAGATGATTCATGAATATAAGAAACATTGTAATATATAGTATTCAATAATTATGCTTCTGCCTTGGCTTCTCAGGCTGCTTTCCTCATCTTTCCCTTCTTTCAGGTTCCTATCACTGTTAATGCTTTGTCTCCAGCCTCACACAGAAACGTCTATGTAGAGAGGAGGGTGATAAGAACAGGAGGCTCCTGTCAGTTAATGTGATATATTACCTCATTGTGAACAGTGGTACATCCTACTAGATAAAAAAGTAAAGAGCACTAAGTGTATAAGAGCTAAGAAACTGCAGTGTGTGTGTGTCTCTCATCCAGCAGCCTGCTCATCACCCCTTCTCTCTATAGAAATTAATCTTAAAAGCAGGAAAGTGCAAAGCAGCCTGATAAAAGTAGATAAAATACATTTTCTTTAATATGATATATTAAATCGTTTCTTATATTCACTTGCACTATAAGTTGAGGTATGCTTTAAGGTGTGGTTAAAAAAAAGTTAGGTACAGTATTTATTAAATAAATAAGGACATACACATATCATGCTTTATAGTACCATGTAGCAGTAGATAGGCTATGAACACCTTTACAATGGAAATATTATTTTGACATGTGTTAAAATGTGTAATATTCAGATTACAATCTTCATTTATTCATTCATATTCAGACCTCCTCATATTCCGTTTACTAACTGCTCCTCACTTCAGACTTTTCTCATGTACCTGTCCTTCCCAGTAATATACATTGGCATGCAAAAATTTGGGCACCACTGGTCAAAATTACTTTTACTGTTAACAATTATATCTCCAACAAGTACAGTTGGAGATAAAATTATCTCCTAAAGTCATACCTTTAAAGATGATACATTCCCTTTGTATTTTAAAGGGAGTCTGTCACCAGCATTTCACTTTTTTAACCCTTCCCATAGCTCCCTAGCATGCTTACAGTTAATAAAAACGTTACCTCTGGCATCAATCCTGGACTTATAGAACCATCAAAAACGATCTTTGTAAGATATGCAAATGAGGGCTCACAAGTGCCTAGGGGCGGCGTTACTCTCTTAGGTGCCCTGCTTGCTCAGCCTTTTCATTGCATCCTCCCGCCCCTTCCTACCCTCCGCCCGCCCATTCTTTCCCTCTGACCGCCTATCTACCAACTTGTTATTCTGCCGATATCCCGCGCCTGCGCACTCATTCCTTTGGCCGGCGCATGCGCACTGCGATGCCCATTCCTTGTACGGCATCACAGTAATTAATGCGCCGATGGACCGCCTCCTTTGTTGTGTTTTCGCGTCGTTAGCCGGCGCATGCGCAATAGTTACTGTGATGCCATACAAGGAATGGGCATCGCAGTGCGCATGTGCAGGCCAAAGGAATAAGTGCGCAGGCGCGGGATCTAGGCGGAATAACAAGTTAGTAGAAAGGCGGTCAGAGGGAAAGGATGGGCGGGCGGAGGGTAGGAAGGGGCGGGGGGACGCAATGAAAAGGCTGAGCAAGCAGGGCACCTAAGAGAGTAGCGCCGCCCCTGGGCACTTGCGAACCCTCATTTGCATATCTTACAAAGATCGTTTTTGATGGTTCTATAAGTCCAGGATTGATGCCAGAGGTAACGTTTTTATTAACTGTAAGCATGCTAGGGAGCTATGGGAAGGGTTAAAAAAGTGAAATGCTGGTGACAGACTCCCTTTAAGAAAACCTTTTTTTTTATTTTTTCATATTTTACATTTTCATTACCAAAAAAATAAAAGGAAAAGGGCTAGATGAAAAAACACACCCAAAGCTTGTATATGCTTTTTGTAGCCAGCCAACAGTCTTTCAATTCTTGTTTGAGGTATTTTCACCCATTTTTCCTTGCAAAAGTCTTCCAGTTCTGTGAGATTCCAGGGCCGTTTTGCATGCACTGGTCTATTGAGGTCTATCAACAGATTTTCAATGATGTTCAGATCAGGGGACTGTGAGGGCCATGGTCAAACCTTCAGCTTGCGCCTTTTAACGTAGTCTGTTGTGGATTTTGAGGTGTGTTTAGGATCATTATCCATCCTCTTTTCAATTTTAGCTTTTTATAGTTGGTGTTATGTTTGCTTCTAGATTTTACTGGAATTTCATTGAATCCATTCTTACCCCTAACCGTGAAATGTTTCCTGTGCCACTGGCTACAACATAACCCCAAAGCATGATCGATCCAGCCCCATTTTTAATGGTTAGAGAGGTGATCTTTTCATGAAATCCTATGTCCTTTTTTATCCAAACTTACCTTTGCTCATTTTGGCCAAAGAGTTCTATTTTAACATCATTGGTTCACAGGACTTGTTTCCAAAATGCTTGGCTTGTTTATGCTCAGTTTTGCCCTAATGCACTCAGATCAGTTTTGCCCTAATGCATTCTGAATGGAAAAGGATCCGTTCAGAATGCATCAGTTTGCCTCTGTTCCGTCTCCACTCCGTTTTGGAGGCGGACACCAAAACGCTGCTTGCAGCGTTTCGGTGTTCGTCTGACAAAAAAGAGCCAATTGGATCCATTCTAACACACAATGTAAGTAAATGGGGATGGATCCATTTTCTATCACACAATAGAAAACGGATCCGTCTCCCCATGACTTTCAATGGTGTTCAAGACGGATCCATCTTGACTATGTTAAAGATAATACAAACGGATCCGTTCTGAACGGATGCAGACGGTTGTATTATCTGAATCCATGATGATCCGTACCGAACGCGAGTATGAAAGTAGCCTTAGATGTTCTTTTGCAAACTTATGACACTGAATTTTTTTGTAAGGATGCAGAAGAGGTTCTCTTATGATGACTCTTCTATGAAGGCCATATTTGTGCAGGTATAGTTGAACAGTAGTGGGCCTCAACCATTTTCATTTTCAGAGTGTTAGGCAGCTGCTAAGAAGAACCATAGCTGCTGTTTTTAGGACAAGGTTAGAGGAGTCTGGGTATTTATAAAGCTTTGAAATTTGCATCACTTTGCCTTTCCCAATGAAAATTGCGAATAAGCCGTAACCCTAATGAGCTATTTAAGGTCTCAGACATTGGTCAAATTTTTCTGTGCATTCAAATCTCTTGGGTTCCTATAGTTTTACAAGGTGCTCCTTTGCTTTTTTGACCAAAATAATGCACTGATATTGCTTAAAATGTGGAAAAGTGTGTCTTATCTTTAACTTTATGACTTTTGGAGATCATTTCATCTTGCTTAACTGTTCAAAGTAACAGTCATTTTGACTAGGGGTGCCCAAACTTTTGCATGCCATTGTTTGTGTCCAGGATGCTGCTGCCTTCACTAGCTTTCATATACAGTATTAGCACAGCTTCATTCCTGTGCTAATTTCCTATTCTATAGCTCATAAGGGATTTTCTCCCCCTTGTACTGGAAGTTTCAGATATTAAGGGCTTTGCTTTCCCTCTAAACTTGTATACAGCCAATGTGATTCTTCCCCTAAAAACTGCCTGTGTGTGCTTTCTTCTTATCAACAATCTGTGCAAGCTGCATGGATGCTTTCACTCCTTTCAACACCCTAATCTGCACAACCTTCTCTGCACATAAAGGTGTCGAGAAGAGAGAACCATTAGAAAAACATGCATTGCTCTGATGGATTTATGTCACACTCAGCAGCTCCAGCAGCTAGGTAAACAATTTACTCTGCAGAAGTAATAGAGCTGGAAATATTTAATGCAGCACACGACCGTTGGCTGTTTTGCAGTCTGCAAATTGTGGATCCGCAAAACACGGATACTAGCTGTGTGTATTCCTCATTTTCTGGAACAGAACGTCCGGCCCCTAATCTAGCAGTCCTATCCTTTTCTGTAATGCGGACAAGAATAGGACATGTTCTATTATTTTTCGGATGGCAGGGAATGGACTTGCGAATATGAACAGTACACGGTGTGCTGTCTGCATCTTTTGCGACCTCATTGAAGTGAAAGGGTCTGTATCCAACCTGCAAACAAAATTGTATCTAATGTTGATCCACGATCGTGTGCATGAGCCCTAAAGGTGTGCAAAGCCTTTAACACCCTTTTTTAGTATCCAGATTCTAGATGTATACTGTCAATTATATGACCAAATGTGGTGTGAATAGATCTCCTGTAACATGGTTAATGCTCACACCGTTTATGGGCAGTTGTTAAAATAGAACCAAAAAATTGTCTGAACTTAATATACACTTTAGGGTCTTTGGTATCATTGGTTGCTCATTGTATTTTAGTTGCTGAATTTCAGATTGCATATTTCATTTTATACAAGAATCTCATTAGATACCAGTCTAGAATTTATATTTATCATATCTCCAACAGTGGTGTTTGTTGTTCTTTTGAATAAAAGCTGCAGAGATCCCCCTGGCGAAAGAAAAAATGTGCAATACATTTATTTAGGAATGTATGAGTGTGTGATTTGGTCATTGTCCACAAGAGATATGGCACTAGAGTGAATAGAAATGCTAATAGATTCAATGAAAATAAAGAGGCTGGCAGTTTTATACGTATTGCTTCCTATATATCATTCTATTGTTCAAATATACATTCCAACATTACAATACAGTATACAGTATAACTATGAAAATTCATAGTTGATCAGAACTATTTGCATCCTGCAGATCATTTTTTATCTAACAGTAGCATTTACTGCTTAACAGAAAATGTTAATAATCTCCCCCAACACCTGAAAGGCTTCTCAGACTCTTGTTGCTTTGCTCTAAGCATTACCCCACCAGCATCTCGTGAGCTTCAAGTTTAGATGCTAAATACCTGGTGGCTTCAGACATGAAGAAAAAATACGGGTATTGCTGCTCAACTCTAAGGACTTTTTGACCTTTTGACTGCTTATCTGCCAATACATGCACACCAAATCAAAAACAAAAAGGATCCCCCAATAATAAATCATTAACAAATATTAAATAATAACTTTATTCATTTACATCAAAATGTGAACATTTAAAATCAATCACAACAGCAGCGTACACAAATAGAAAAGAAGCATACAGTGGTCCTATGGTAAGTAGTTACATATATCAAATGGGCTAGATTCATCTTAATAAATTGCTCAAAACCATAATTAAATCACAAGGGTACACAGGAATAAATATTTGCATAGTGCTAAGCCAAAAAGCTGATACAAAATGTGTATATCCCAGGACAATAGAAAATGAGAGCAGCAGTATATAAATGCAAATGGTGGAATGACATGTTACAAACACAAAGCATAGCCCAACATGATTCTAAATACAGACCAGTATGCCTCCACCCCGATGCACGTTTCACTACACAGCTTCCTCAGGGATAACATAATGCTGGTTTCCAATGCTTATTTATACCCTGTTAATGACTAAATTAAAAGCAGTTGGAAAAAGTATGCTGTATTTAAAACATACATAACCGATTGCTCCACATGCGTTCCACTGTGGAACACATGATGTCACTTCCTTGACGGTGTCTAGAGGCTGTATTGATATAATAATACAAATATAATAATATCATTTAAAAGTAAGGGAAAAAAACGTATAAATTAAATAGATTAAATAAATAGGATTCCTCCATGATTGACAGAAACATAACAGCAATCATAACCGAGTTGCACTCGGCTGTGGAACGCATACCAGAACTTCCGGTATGCGCTCTACAGCGGAGAGCCCAAAATCTCACGAGATTCACCCCGACATCGGTCCAGAGCAACATACGTTGCGTCTCACCCTGAAATGGAACCGCACAGAGGACTTCTGAGTCGTATCCGGGGCAAAAGTCACCACATAATTATACATTGGAGCATATATGTAAATCATATGAAACATAATCATGATAAATTGATTAATAAAAGTAAAAATATATAAGCCAAATAAGGAAAAGTGAAAAGTGATGGTGCAATCAAAGTGCAAGTGAGGGTGATAGTGAATATGAACATGCAAAAAGAAATGTGAAAAATATAAGTGAAAACAAAAAAAATAAAAATCAAAGTGAAGAAAAATCATATGCATATAAAAATATATATATATATATATATATATATATATATACATCCAGCTCTTAACCTCTTAAGGCTTAGTGCCGAAACAGTTTATCACTGCAGGTAGGTAGTGTATTTTTCACTTTATAAGATACACTCCCCCCCCCCCCAATTTTGGGGGAAAAATGGCAGTGTGTCTTACAAAGCCAATACTAATGAGCACTTTCATTATGGAAGCATTCATTAGAATGTAGGAGGCGCAGGGAACGGTGATTGTAGAGCTGGCTCTACTCACCGCTTTGTGGTCTTCTTCCAGGCACCGTGCGGAGCTATGTCCTGAAAGTGTATGGCATTAGGATGTAGTGCAAGTAGGCGTGCACTATGGCCTGATGCTCTGCGACATCAGGTCACAGTGCAGCGCATCACTGGCAGAAGATCAGGGACCGATGAGTGCAGGAATAGTGCTCTGGATCTGCAGAAGAGACTGATCTGGGGTCTAATAAGAAGATTGGGGTCTGATTGGGGGTATAATCTGACGTCTTATGAAGATTGGGGGTCTGATCTGAGAGTTGATGAAAACATTTTTTATTTCTTATTTTCCTCCTCTAAGACCTAGGTGCATCTTATGATCAGGTGCATCTTATAAAGCAAAAAATACAGTAATTAGGACTTAGAAATGCCCTATTATGGTGCTGTGAAGGCATGGGCCCAGTGGATATACTGTTCTTAATTTTTTTTTAAAGGCATTTAGGACTTTCCCTTATAGGCGTTTGTTAGGTAAATCAAGGTCTATAGTTTTAACAAGTATAGTTTGTAATTGGACTAAAAAGTGGCTGTAGGACAGTGTCTAGAGAGTTGTGGTCAATTATTCCTACTCTGAATGGTCCCCAGTTATAATTGGTGTACCCTAAAGTTCAGTGTTGGGTCCACTATTATTGTCACGGGGCGCCAAAGGCGCACTCGGTCTCCCATCAGCCGCTGACCTGCTGCTTAGCTTCGGGAGTGAGGATCTGTGTTTGGCCTCGTTCCCAGGGCGGCTTTGCTAGCTGGGAGGCTCCCTGCTCCTAGGTCTGCCTTGAGCGCCGAGCTGATCACTCTGTGCTCGACTTGTCTGTCTGTCGGTCATGTGACGCTGGCCACGTCACATGACCCTCAGACCCCACTATAAATACAGGCAGCCTGCTGGCCACAGCTTGCCTGTTAATTCTAGGTTCCTGGCTATTTGTTGGACTACTGGTTACTCACCTGATCCTGTTCCCTGACGATCCTTTGCCTGCTCCTCCTGTACTGCGCATCCCTCCTGGTATTGTGACCTCGGCTCCCACCTGACTACTCTTTGCAGACTCCTCTGGTACTTTTCTACTCTCCTGGTATTTGACCCCGGCTTCTCCTGACCATTCTTTGCTTAACCCTTTGTACTGCATAGCTCTCTTGGTTCTGACCCGGTCCATTCACATTCCGTTATTTGTCTTGTCTGTCTTCCCAGCTTGTATCCTAAGTTAGGGACTGCCGTCTAGTTGTCCCCTGTCATTAGGACTTTCGAGGCAAGTAGGCAGGGCCAGGGGTGAGGGTGTCACGGATTAGAGTGGGGGTAACTCTAATCCATGTGATGTTAACATAAGTGGAAGCTGCTTGACCAGGACAACAGAATTAGGGAGCAGGTCACCTCCTAGCGCATCCCTAATCTGACCCTGATTCCTAGCTGTATGAGCCGACCCTGATGGTAGGAGGGATCATACTCAGGAACCTCGCTTCCCTACTAGCCCTGGACAGATCCCTGAGCTAGGAGCTGGTTAAGACAACCTTTTCCTCCAGGATACGGATGGACAGGACTCTAAACAGGCCAAGCTGCAAAGGAAGAGAAACATCAACAACCTATGGATATGGCAGGAGAGTGAAAGACTTCCACCCCTACCTGCCACAGACACACTGACTGGATCCCGTGCTCAACTGCTGATGTCCACACCCAACATAAAAGGACACAGCACACACACATAAACACACAGGAACCCAGATCCATAGGAGCAATAATAACAAACACCACATAAACATAAAATAACATCATGTAACATAAACTTATGACCACAAGGGTGGCCCTCACTGGCAGATGGTATATAACCAGGAGGATGACTCCAGCTAACCATGGCTGAAGTACCCCTCAGCTACAGGCCTCCAGCAGAAGCTAAATAACCCAAGTAGCCACACCCACACAGACACACACTGGAAAGGGAATTAACCCTTTCCACACAAGACAGGGTAGTGAAGCCACTTAAAGGGGGAAAACACACACAATAAACCCTGTGCACATCAGACAGGGAAAGTGCACACATATAAACACACATTGCCAGGTGCAACCGCATGCACTTGACAGCAAGCTGCCTAGCAACAGCTTAGGCCACTATACTGCCAATACTATAATGTTGCCAGCGGCAACCACACGTGAGGTAACATAGTAACAGCAATCACCCAATGGTTGAACAACAAGAGCAGACCACGGGCAACT
Source organism: Bufo bufo (assembly GCF_905171765.1). NCBI lineage: Eukaryota > Metazoa > Chordata > Amphibia > Anura > Bufonidae > Bufo > Bufo bufo. The sequence continues at coordinate 483,579,447 of NC_053389.1, forward strand.
GCATGCGGGTCAAGGAGTCACGACCATAACCATGGTCGTGACAGAGGGTGGAGCGCAGTGGTCACTATCCTCCCCCCTGTGTGTAATGTACGTAACCGTCACAATTATTTTACCTATTTAATAATGATATAGAGGATCTATAGTGATTTATATAATTTTAGCATATTACATCAAGCTGTGTAGTACTGTGCTGTTTGTGGAAGATTGAGTGTTTGGACATGCACATGACACATGAGATTCAATGTCGATAAATGGAAAATTATGCCTCTGGGTACAAATAATTTACAGGCACCCGACTGTATGTCCTAGGGGGAGTAACTCTAAGGAAGTTACTTGTAGAGAAGGATTTGGTTATAGTTGCAGATAGCAGAATAAATAATAGTATGCAACTGCAATGATAAGCTATGGCACACTTTTTCAGGAAACTAGCAAACTAGAACCTATTGCTCAGGCACCTTCCCACAAGGGAAGGTGCCTAAAGTACCCGAAGTGGCCAGCCATTAGCTGAGGAAGATTAAGGTGCTTGCTGGCTCTTTACGATCTTAGGGGGTGCACATTCTATGGGGACAGCCAAGTCAAAGAGGATAGCTGGCAGCATTACTTTGGTAGGATGTGGGGAATGCTGGGGATTCCGAGCCACCAGGATACAGGAGTGACTGTGCGGCTAAGTAATGCAGCGGCCATGCCCACCGGTGCGTGGCAGTGGCGACATAACAAATACAACCTGCAAATAAAATTGATTGATTGAATGGGTTTGATATTGATAAGTCCAGATTATTACAGTGGAATAAAAAAATGTTGTTTAAAAATAAAAACTGCTAAAACTAAAAAGTTGTGAGTGCCTAAATATTCACATCCAACCCCCCCCCCCCTTTCCCTCTTCCCATTTCCCATTTCCCCACTATGAAACTCATAAATATAATCTGGTTTAACCAATGATTTTTTAAAGTCACATAATTAGTTGAATAAGGTTCTATTATTGCAGATGAAACCAAGGCGTGCACTAGTCTATAGAAGTTGTCCATAAAATGCAAGCTGACTTGGACACTCTGAGTGATTGGGCATCAACTTGGCAAATGAGGTTCAATGTGGATAACTGTAAAGTTATGCATCTGGGTAGTAATAATTTATGTGCATCATATTTACTAGGCGAGTAACACTGGATAGATAGATAGATAGATATAACAGCATGCAATGTCAAACAGCTACTTCTAAGGTAAGCAAGATATGGGCATGTATTAAACGAGGGAGTGCAGTTCAGTTCTGTGCACGTTCATAGAAAGGATGCCGTTGATATGAAGAAACTATAAAAAAAAGAGCAAATAAACTGATAAGGGTCTTAGTTGTGAGGAAAGATTAAAATAAACACATTTATTTAATCTTGCGAAAATGCATCTAAGAAGAGACATGATAAACCTATATAAATATGCAGTTAGCCCCTGAGGAGCCAGAGCAGAGGATGGGAGTGGTAGTGGCAAAGAGATAAAGTGTTATGGTGTACTCCCTCAGGCCGTCACTCCCTGGAGTTGATGCAGTGAAGGACAGGCACCCTGTGTTCAGCCGGGGGACTCCCGATAGCTGTGAGCTCCCTCACTAATAGTGGTTGGCGGGTGCCCATGGTGTTAATATCCATGTGGGTGTTAGGCAGGGCACATGTTGGAAATGCAATGGCCAGAATGTGTTGTTATGAGAGTCAGAGACCAGGCCAGATTGAACTTAAAAAGTGTTTCTCTTTACTGTATGCAGGATTGAAGTTGTAGTACATCTAGCAGTAATTTGTATACAATGCAAAGTTCTCCCAGACATCCCAGCATGAGCTAAGCAGATGAATACAACATTGGTCCTCAGATCGCTCTGGATAAAATATCTGCTATAGGGATCTCTGGCTAATAGTTGTACTTTGGGAACCGTGACTATAGTGTCCACTATTCTGGGGTACATAGGGAGTCATAACTTGTTTTTACTCTGCAGCAGCAAGGTCTGAATTTAATTAACCTGGATTACCTTGCTGTTTCTCTCTCTCTTGCAAATCTCTCTCCTTTAGTTCTTGCTTGCTTGCATCACCTGGAGCTTGTGGAGTTGACCGAGGCTCCAGGGCTTGGAGCTGGAGTATATGGGAGAGCACATGGAGATTGCTTCTTCCTCCTACCTCTCTACAGCTACTCTGACTGGAATCTTCTGGAGCTAGGGGGTGGAGACAGCCCACACCCTGAGTTCCAGAGTGGACTGGACCCGGATTGTTAACTCTGGCATTGCCTGGCTCATATTGAGTGTGCAGTACACAACATTAACATTACAAACATTATATAGCAAACCAAATTTTGCAGATACGTTCAGGTATGGGGTACTGCAAATATATAAATGGCTCATACAAAAAATATAGTCAAAAGCTGTTCCATGTAAAGTACCCTCAAAAAACAACGTCCTCTGGAGAAGAATAGTTGAATAGTCTACCTCAGGTTATGGTAACGACATAATATAACATTATAACAATATGACAATAACATTAATGCTTCTGAAAATGTGTAGAAGTTTGGTTCTCACTCCCCTTTTCTAAATTCACATCCTCACCCATCCCTTGGCTGAACTCGAAGGACTTCTTTCAAGTTTATTCACTCAGTTTTAGGCAAGCAAAACAAACCATGAAAGGTTATGGTGCCGCCACAAAAACAATGCTATTTCCAAACTGAAATGAAGAGCATTAAATTAACATTATATAGTTACTAAAAGTCTCTAGAATTTATATGTGGGTCATATATCATAGAAATGTTAATAAAAAAATTGTTACAGAAACCATTTCAAATACTATGACACGGAAACGATGAACTGTTTTCTGTATGTCATTTCTCTAGTATTGCTTGACCATGTTTCTGTAAGGTCGCATTATGCCTAGCATGTTAGCAACGGAGCAGAACTGTATTGGTGACCTACTTTCAAAGTGCTCATTGCCATAGTAAGAAACTTCACCTAAAATCCCGGATTTGTGCATGCTAGCAAATCAGTTAGACATAGCTGAAAGAGTAACAGCTTGGCTCACACTATATCACTAATGCCAGTGGTTAGACTTCAGTGGTGCATTGCCCTTCGACAACAGCTTTCACAATTGCATTTCAAGGGGATTTAAATTGCACTGCTAGATATTTTCACCACTGGAAACGAAAAAGTTCCAAATGTGAATTAATAATTAACTGTATGTTAATTTTCCATTTGGCAGGCAAAATATATTTTTCTGCCATCTGAAATGAAATTATTTTACTCAAATAGAGGATGTTAATATATTTATGAAATCATTCCTGGCACTAAATGATCTATATTATTATATACAGGCATAAAATGCATAGATGCATTGGCTCTGTTTTCTCTTGGGACATTGATATTTTTCATCATTGTCTACAGGGAGTGCAGAATTATTAGGCAAGTTGTATTTTTGAGGATTAATTTTATTATTGAACAACAACCATGTTCTCAATGAACCCAAAAAACTCATTAATATCAAAGCTGAATATTTTTGGAAGTAGTTTTTAGTTTGTTTTTAGTTTTAGCTATTTTAGGGGGATATCTGTGTGTGCAGGTGACTATTACTGTGCATAATTATTAGGAAACTTAACAAAAAACTAATATATACCCATTTCAATTATTTATTTTTACCAGTGAAACCAATATAACATCTCAACATTCACAAATATACATTTCTGACATTCAAAAACAAAACAAAAACAAATCAGTGACCAATATAGCCACCTTTCTTTGCAAGGACACTCAAAAGCCTGCCATCCATGGATTCTGTCAGTGTTTTGATCTGTTCACCATCAACATTGCGTGCAGCAGCAACCACAGCCTCCCAGACACTGTTCAGAGAGGTGTACTGTTTTCCCTCCTTGTAAATCTCACATTTGATGATGGACCACAGGTTCTCAATGGGGTTCAGATCAGGTGAACAAGGAGGCCATGTCATTAGATTTTCTTCTTTTATACCCTTTCTTGCCAGCCACGCTGTGGAGTACTTGGACGCGTGTAATGGAGCATTGTCCTGCATGAAAATCATGTTTTTCTTGAAGGATGCAGACTTCTTCCTGTACCACTGCTTGAAGAAGGTGTCTTCCAGAAACTGGCAGTAGGACTGGGAGTTGAGCTTGACTCCATCCTCAACCCGAAAAGCCCCCACAAGCTCATCTTTGATGATACCAGCCCAAACCAGTACTCCACCTCCACCTTGCTGGCGTCTGAGTCGGACTGGAGCTCTCTGCCCTTTACCAATCCAGCCACGGGCCCATCCATCTGGCCCATCAAGACTCACTCTCATTTCATCAGTCCATAAAACCTTAGAAAAATCAGTCTTGAGATATTTCTTGGCCCAGTCTTGACGTTTCAGCTTGTGTGTCTTGTTCAGTGGTGGTCGTCTTTCAGCCTTTCTTACCTTGGCCATGTCTCTGAGTATTGCCCACCTTGTGCTTTTGGGCACTCCAGTGATGTTGCAGCTCTGAAATATGGCCAAACTGGTGGCAAGTGGCATCTTGGCAGCTGCACGCTTGACTTTTCTCAGTTCATGGGCAGTTATTTTGCGCCTTGGTTTTTCCACACGCTTCTTGCGACCCTGTTGACTATTTTGAATGAAACGCTTGATTGTTCGATGATCACGCTTCAGAAGCTGCATCCCTCTGCAAGATATCTCACTATTTTTGACTTTTCTGAGCCTGTCAAGTCCTTCTTTTGACCCATTTTGCCAAAGTAAAGGAAGTTGCCTAATAATTATGCACACCTAATATAGGGTGTTGATGTCATTAGACCACACCCCTTCTCATTACAGAGATGCACATCACCTAATATGCTTAATTGGTAGTAGGCTTTCGAGCCTATACAGCTTGGAGTAAGACAACATGCATAAAGAGGATGATGTGGTCAAAATACTCATTTGCCTAATAATTCTGCACTCCCTGTATACATAAAAATTTACAAATAAACCCTTTAATAACCAAGATACCTGTCTTGGCTATATTCATTTGTCAGATTTTAACTCATGGGAAGCCACTTCCAATAGGTGGCACTGGTGAGATGGTTCTCTTTCTTGGGAGATACCATTTTGTATATTCATTTCTCATGGAGCATTGCCAATAAGTCTCAATACTAGGGTGTGCTTCCAGTAAGTCTCCATGCAGGACTGGTCTCTTTAATGAGATTCAGCACCTTGCCAAAGTCATAATAAATCCTGAAAAGGCTTTAATACCCATGCATGAGATTTAGCTCACATTGTGGTTTAATGGACATGAATTTTATTTGGTGGACTACCAATTTTCAAAACTTTTTGCAGCTTTTCTAGTAATATTTTTTTTTAAAGATTTTTAGTTTTATTAGGGGAAAATTGTGCAAAAAAATTACATAGTAATTTTTTTTCAAACAATAGCTCTTTATTCTTTATGTAAGCCAAAACCCAGTAGCTCAGCTCAAGAACAACAGCTGATCACGTGCTTGCTAGGGCCAATAGTGGCACAGCCTCTTCCTCTATTGACTGCATAGCACTTATTGAGCATTATGTACCAAGGAAAGGAGAAGGCAGAAGTGGAAATAAACCACTTCTGTTTTATCCCCATGGTCCTAGGCTGTCTCTGACAGACAGGGACCTGATCTGCTCCTGCTAGATTGCATATAAATGAGGAGTTTTCAACCCCAAAAACTTTCCTGATGTCAGTTTATTTCTATAGGACTCTTGCTCTGTTTGTAGAGTTGATAAGTAACATTTGGGCTCCAGTATCCAATGAAAGGCAACTCAATAATGTCAGTAGCATTGGGCAGCAACATGTGTCTTAGGTATTTTTCTCTGTGGCCTAGATTGCTAGTGCAAGGTAGCAACATATTATAATTGTATCCATGTCTTCAGCCATTGGACAGCATACCATTGTGTGTGAATCTGTAAAACACTATATAAATAAATTAAACTGAAGATGAAAAAAGACATGGATTGCACATGCTATGCTTTGATTTACTGCTTCTCAGCATCATTTGTAAACATGTACATGAGGCACTTGGTATACGTTTAGATCAAAATGCATAGGCCCACTCATTATGTCAAGTTGGCCGCTTTTCAGTGGATCCCTACTCTAATTTGGCACACACCAATGCGGGAACCACTGTTTCCACTACACAACACCTGCATGTGACAAAACCCATCAGTCCAGCAACAACCTTGATATCAGGCTAAGACCCCTAGGCACTGAGCCCCACCAACCCACAGGCACAGCATCACAGCAACAAAAGCCACCATGCAATACTGCCCCATGTGAACAGATTTCTAAGCGGATATTAACCCTTATGCAATATCCTGCTAAGTAAAAACCAGTGTCAAATGTGAATACCATAAAAAAAAAATAAAAAAAAAAAAAAAAAAAAACTGTGAGGGGATTGAGTTGCAAATATGTCAAACTGTAAAAAAAAGACATGCATTGCAAGTCCACATGCTTCTCTTCATAATTAATAAACATGTCCACATTGACTCTTTTTATACATTTAGATCAAAATGCATATGTCAATTCATCACATCAAGGTAGCCTCTTTTTAGCGGGTCCCTACTCTAATTTGGCGCAGAACCACATGGCGACCACCGCCGCTGCAATACAACACCTACAGGCAATGGAATTTTGAATATCTGGAAACTGCACCTTGAAGATTCATGTCAATTGAGCAATTCTACTCATAATGAAAAAAAAAACATATTTGCTCTCAAAATCTTTCATTTCCTTTGAACACCAGGTCATGGTGCTATAGGTCAAAGCCGTTTTCTCCAATCACTCTTCCTACATAATTTTTGGTACAGCATATAGGGACTTTAAACGTACTAATGAATTATCTGTTAAAAGCACTTTGGTGGCTATAGTCCAGCACAATGTCTATGATTTTTATAAATGATTGGAGAAAGAGCATCAAATAATCAATGCTTCTTTCAGCTAACATGATTAAATATACTTAAATGGATTTGAAAAAAGAAAAAGTGCAATTCAATCAAATTCACTTTTGAAACATACTACTTAGGCTACATTTACACTAGCTTTTTCAATTCCGCTATTGAGATCCATCATAGGATCTTAATAGCCAAGGAAAATGCTTCCGTTTTATCCCCATTCATTGTCAATGGGGACAAAAGTGAACTGAACGAAATGTAATGCATCAGAATGCATTCCGTTCTGTTTGGTTGCGGACAGAATAACGCTGTGTGGAAGATGCCCCTAAATCAGGGCCGATCATGTTTGCTCTACTGCTTCAAATTAATAGTAACCCAAGGGTTTTACGTGCACGGAAGAAGATAACTGTGACACACACACTGGGGTCAAAGCAAATTCTCATTTATTACAGGAAGTACAGCAGTTTATAAAGACATCAGAGGGGCATTCCCCCTGAGGCATGTGGCATTGTTACATTGGCTAAAATATGAAAATATGAAAAGAGATAATGCTTGGCATCTGCCCATTGTGTATTGTTTTACTAACTGTGGTATGTGAACTATGTAAATATCTAGCTTTAAGCGCCATCTTGTAATGGAGTCTTCTCTAACAACATAAAAAGCATATATGACGTAGCAAGAAGGCGTGTTCTCTTCGGTAGGATGGAACCTTTGTGCTCTAGAGAAGATAAGGTGTTGTCTGAGAGCTAAAGTATGTGGGCGCTTTCTTAGCTGAATAAAAGAATGGAGTCTACATCTTTATCAGTCCCCCCTTGGAACTCATTCTTTCCCTAATGAAAGCCTAGCACATCTGTCCCCATGCTTCAAATCCTCTTCGCCAGCTTCCATGACAACCTAACCTAGTGTATAGCCTATGTAATTCTCTCATGATCAACTCCGGGGTTGCCTCAGCTACGGCTTTGAGCAGAAGCCTCCTAATGCAGGGGATGACACAACAGACAATTACTGCAAGGATCAATAATACCATGATTATAGCCATTCCAATTTGTAACAAGGTCTGTTTTCAATTTTTAATCCAGTTTTCAAACCAAATTTTCCATGAACTAACCACCCCAGAATTTCTCTTTAACTCTTCTGAAAGAGAAGTAAGTCCCTTCAGAGCATTCATGACCTGACCATTTGGTCCTAAGTTATCAGGAATTACAGCACAACAGGTTTCACCAATCATTTTGCACACACCACCTTTTTCTGGCAGTAGCATGTCCAGGGACATTTTATTTCGGAATGCCATAACACTAGTGGGCCCCAGCTGCTCCACTTTGCCCTTTAATGCATGTCTGGTGTAATTCACAAATCTCTGCTGATTGTAATAGATATAGTTGATCCAATCCACATTTTTGTTTATGGTAACTATAGGGATTAAAGGTTTAAACCCTGCTGCCACTTGACTTCTGGCTTTGAACTCATCTGGGACCCTCCTGGGCACTCCTATAGCATCTATATACATGTGAGAATCTAGGCTGCCTCCTGGGCTGGTATCCTGCCTTCTCCTTACCATTGTCTGCTCTTGGGCATAACCAAATCCTAATCCAGGGCTTATTATTTTCTTAATGGTTCTCTCCCAGTCAAGGGGATTAAATACATGGAAGGGCATCAACACTAGGGTTCAGGCACATTGCCCATGCCAGACAATTGTCAACTTTGTCCTCAGTTTCATATCTGCACACAATCAGATCACATCCCCTAATGCTTGAGTCTGGTTCATCAAATGATATGGTTCACCGGTGGTATTCACCACAGTTCCACAATATCCTTCAGGAAACCTGCCCATGTTTTTCCCTTTTTTGCCCTCTATCTCGAAACAGGTGTAATTCCCTTTGTATATGGTTATCCCTCCCCCAGGTTCAGGGTTTTTTCTTAAGATTGGGAACTTCTCTTCCCAAACCTTGCATTCAGTTATATCGGCAGTCTGATTCACATACATGCTTGTAAAACATGAATATTGACTGGGACTTAGGCTACTTTCACACCTGCGTTCGGTGCGTATCCATCTTGTATCTGCACAGACGGATCCGCACCGATAAAGCAAACGATAAAAGTCAATGGGGGACGGATCCGTTTTCAATTGCACCATATTGTGTCAGTGAAAACCGATCCGTCCTCATTGACTTACATTGTAAGTCAAGACGGATCCATTTGGCTCTGCATCGTCAGTCGGACACCAAAACGCTGCAAGCTGAGTTTTAGTGTCCCCCTCAAAAGCGAAACGGAGACCAAACACAGCCAAATTGATGCACTCTAAACGGATCCTTATCCATTCAGAATTCATTGGGGCTGAACTGATCTGTTTTGGGCCGCTTGTGAGAGCTCTGAAGCGGATCTCACAAGTGGACCCAGAAACGCCAGTGTGAAAGTAGCCTTAGGTGAAGGGGCACAGTTCCTAAGTGTGGTCTGGCTGTGGCACAAGTGATACACCCAGATCTGTTTACCTGCGATGCCGTATACTTCCTCTATTCGAACCCAAAATTATGGTCAGAAAATCCTGTTTCCACTGCCAATGTCTCCTCTATGGTAAATAGGGGTCTAGCTACTATCCCTGGTAACAAGGGGTTGGGCTCATGTATTGGCAGTGTCTGCGATGTCTTTAAGGTGGAACTGTCCCCAAGGCCCATATTTATCAGATGGATTTTTCCTCAAAATGTACATTCACAAGTCTGTTGGTTGGGGGGATTCTATTGTCAGTATTAATGGATGACAACCCTTGATCTGTGGGATATTTTTGACATGTTTTGAGGTGAGTTTTTCCCATATTCTTGGTATTTAAATACATTCTGGTTACAAGAGGTTTTCCCCTTTTATCCTTTCTTTGCATCCCCTCAGCTGGTTTGTATCCCCAGCTGACTCCTAGATTAGTGAGTGCATCGGACCAGGCTGCACAGTACTCATTATTGGTCCTGGTGACACATACATAGTATTGCAGGGAAGCAAAATCAAACATTGACCTGTCATGACATCTGCAATCAGCAACATCACAGAAGTCAAATTCAAAGACCTGTATTGGCTCTGTGGTATTTACACAGAAGACCCATGTGCCACTCGAGGCATCTGAGGCCCAGTATGAACATTGGGCCGTATACGCTCCCACAAGACCCACACCCCCTCCCAACAGCAAGACCAGAAAGGACATTAATCTCAGCAGGCCTCTGGGTGGGGGTATGGAACCTTCTTACAGTGTGAAGTGTGTGTCCAGGAGTTTCACAGACATAGGAGTAGTTAGCAGAACCTGGAATGGGCAATCAAATCTGGGCTCCAGAGTCTTTCTGACATGCTTTTTCACCACAACCCAATCTCCTGGCTGAAGGGTATGACTTCCAGGAATCTGTTTGGGATCTGGAAGTGAAGAGAATATGCGGAAATGTAGGTCAGTCAGATGTTTACACAGAACAGATACATAGGCAGACAAGCAATCATATTGCAAAGCAAGTTGTTAGGGAAAATACTGTCCTAACTTGGGGGCACTCCCAAACAAAATCTCAAAAGGAGACCGCTTTTCCTTCCCCCTAGGGGTATGTCTGGCACTGGATAGGGCAATTGGAAGAGTCTCTGGCCATGGTTTACCAGTCTCTTGAGCCATTTTCAGCATTTTTAGTTACAATGTGCCGTTCAGTCTTTTGACTTTGCCGCTGCTTTGTGGTCTGTACGGGGTATGGAAGGAAAGGTGAATCCCCAGTGCGGCCCATATCTCCTGGGCCACTTCAGCTGTGAAGGAAGTTCCTTGATCACGCTCTATCACTTTAGGTATCCCAAATCTGCAGACAATCTCATTTAACAGTTTCTTAACTGCTGTCTTTGCTGTGTGATTCTTCACTGGATATGCTTCAGGCCATCCAGAGAACATGTCTATGACCACTAGAACATACTGGAATCCCTGTGCAGGGGCCATCTGTATGTGGTCAATCTGGATCCTTTGAAAGGGGTAGAGAGGTTTTGTGAACACTTGACAGGGACTTTTTCCATTTTCCCTGGGTTGCATCTGGCACAGACCATGCAGCTATTTAGATGTCGGGCAGTGTACGTAGAGATGGCTGGAGCCAAGAAGATGGAGGATATGAGGTTATTCAGGGCTTCCTTCCCAAGATGAGTAGGGCCGTGTGCCCAAGTCACAGTTATAGGGTAAAGACTTCAGGGTAGGCATATTAGATGTCCAAGCTTCAGGGCTTTTTTTCTCAGAGAAAAGGTGGTGGAACTCACCCCCTCCCCTGGCCACGCCCCTACCCACCCCTAGGACCACCCCCTAAAACCGCCCTTTTAGAGAACAGGGATGCAAGTAAAATTTGGGGGGGGCTATAAAAGTCCAGCCCAGCAAAGAAACCCCCCAGATGGGGATGGCACTGTTAATGGGGGATCTGGGGATGGCACTGTTAATGGGGGATCTGGGGATGGCACTGTTATGGGGTGGAGGATCTGTGGATGGCACTGTTATGGGGTGGAGGATCTGTGGATGGCATCCACAGATCCCCCATCCTATAACAGTGCCATCCACAGACCCCCCCATCCTATAACAGTGCCATCCACAGACCCCCCACCCCATAACAGTGCCATCCACAGACCCCCCCCTTAACAGTGCCATCCACAGACCCCCCCACCCCATAACAGTGCCATCCACAGACCCCCCCACCCCATAACAGTGCCATCAACAGACCCCCCACCCCATAACAGTGCCATCCACAGACCCCCCCACCCCATAACAGTGCCATCCACAGACCCCCACCCCATAACAGTGCCACCCACAGACCCCCCTTAACAGTGCCATCCACAGACCCCCCCCCACCCCATAACAGTGCCATCCACAGACCCCACCCTTAACAGTGCAATCCACAGACCCCCCGCACCCCATAACAGTGCCATCCACAGACCCCCTCACCCCATAACAGTGCCATCCACAGACCCCCCCCACCCCATAACAGTGCCATCCACAGCCCCCCCTTAACAGTGCCATCCAAGCTTCCATATGTAATCATACAGTGCCATCCACAGACCCCCCCCTTAACAGTGCCATCCACAGACCCCCCCACCCCATAACAGTGCCATCCACAGACCCCCCCACCCCATAACAGTGCCATCAACAGACCCCCCACCCCATAACAGTGCCATCCACAGACCCCCCCACCCCATAACAGTGCCATCCACAGACCCCCACCCCATAACAGTGCCACCCACAGACCCCCCTTAACAGTGCCATCCACAGCCCCCCCCCCACCCCATAACAGTGCCATCCACAGACCCCACCCTTAACAGTGCAATCCACAGACCCCCCGCACCCCATAACAGTGCCATCCACAGACCCCCCCACCCCATAACAGTGCCATCCACAGACCCCCCCCACCCCATAACAGTGCCATCCACAGCCCCCCCTTAACAGTGCCATCCAAGCTTCCATATGTAATCATACAGTCTGGTCCCGCTCCCTTCCCACCCCATTCAGCCACTTCTTCATCAGATGCTTTATTCTGTCTGTCTATCAGGAACTATTTGTCCCCATAGAGTCCTTTAGGAAGTCCTTCAGAAGTCTTCTCCACCTTTCTTGGGGCATGAGTAGTAGCCCAGAGGCCTGTTTCTGCCCCCGTGGCTTTGGGTAAGGATCCCTGTGGCATGTCCCTGATGTTCCATGACATACAGTCTAAAAGGTAGGGTGTAATTAGGCAGTCCGAAAGCAGGAGAAGAAGAAGGCGCTGCCTTCAACTGATTAAAACAGAGTTTAGCGTCCTCTGTCAGATAGAATGGAGTGTGCGGTATGCAGTCATACATTGGTTTCATGAGGATGGAAGCATCTACGATCCAAGGGCGGCAGTATGAGATGAGGCCTAGGAAGGCCTGCAACTGTTTTGAGGTAGTTGGTTCTTGGATCTGCAAGATAGCCTTTTTCCTCTCTTCTGTAAGGGGTTTTGCACAAGGACTAAGGCAGTGTCCGAGAAACACTACTTTTGATTGAGATCACTGGATTTTGTCTTTGGAAACTTTGCATCCCTGATCTAACAGGAAAAGGACCAAGGAAAGCGATGCATCTGAAGACACACAGGTGTCCTATGCAAAGACCAAAAGGTCATCCACATACTGGAGCAGGACAACATCATCATGAACTTGCTTCCAATCTTCCAAGATAGAAGACATGACTTTACTGAACTGGGATGGGCTATTTTGAGCTCCTTGCGGCATGACTGTCCAGGTATATGTGATCCTGCATGAGTGAAGGCAAAAAGGTATTGGCATTCGGGGTGTAAAGGTAAAAGAAAAAGGCATTAGCTAGGACAATGACTTTAAAGGCCGCTGCATCCGTGGTACTGCATAGAGCAAAGTGTGGGGTTTTGGTACAATCAGAGTTTCCAAGACGGTTGCTTCATTCACAGCCCGAAGATCATAGACCATCCTGTAGGTGTCAGGTTGTCCTTTTTTAGCTTTCTTCCTCACTGGGAAAAGGGGCATGTTACACGGAGAGGTGGTGGGAATTATGGCACCAGCTTTTAAGAAAGCCCGTAACTGTTGAGTGACAGCATCCATCTGCGCTACAGACAGGGGATACTACGGTTTGCGAGGGAGAAAAGCACCTGGTTTCATGTGTCTTATCGCAGGCTGCACCCGAAGCCTTCCTACATACTATGGTCCTTTTTTCCCACAGCGTCTCATTAGAGCGGCCAACATGACTGTCTCCTCTGGCTGAAGGGGAGTGGAAAGGGTAACTGTACCATCAGGATGAAACTGTATAGTGGCTTTTATTTTCTGTAGCAGATCTGCAGCCGAAAGTTTAAGTGAACACGTGGAGGAGACTACAAACTGTGAAAGCACTTCATTGGACGTCTGTGGTCCAAAAGAAACACTGAGCGGTTTTGTTAAGGGAGAGGATCGAGCATGGCCGTCAATGCCGATGCACTGCACAGTAATGTTGTTCTGGCTGCACCAGTATTCAAGAGAAAAGTGTGTATGTCTCCCCCTATCTGCAGCTGCACTGTAGGTGCAGGTCCACAGTGGGGAGGGAGGAGGGCCATGATGGGGTTGGCTCCTCCGACATGTGGATCTGTCCTGCCCCTGTCCTAGGGGGCATGGTACCCCTCCTCCCTCGATGGGGAGGAGGAGGAGCCCACTGGAACACATGCGGTGGCTCCCCTCCACTCCCTCTGCTGTGAGCATTATGTTAGCCTCTATGCCTTTAGCCACCAAGGTTAATGTTTTAAGAGGAACAGAACGATACTCTGGGTGAGCAGTCTTTAGAGACTTTTGGATGTGAGGTTTTAATCCATCAGCAAAAGCACTAGACAGCATCCTGGTTTGTACTGGGTCCTGTTTAGAGAACCCCAGGTCCTTAAACATTTGCTCCATTCGGTTTGCAAATTTTTCCACTGACTTTGCATTATCTTGTTTCATATCCTGAATTTGGATAGCCTGATTGGCCAGTCTGGTCCTAGCCAAAGTCTCTAATAAATCACAGAAGTGCACACCAGATTGAAAGTTTTTTTGGTATTCTTCATCCCCATGGTTCGGGGCTGGCAGTTTCTTAGCCATGGTTGGCCAAAAAGAATCCCCTGCCTTAATTTGAGTAAGTCCAGACAGATCTCTCCATGTGGCAGAATGTGTTTTTCTGATTTGTTCTAATACCCTATAGAAGGGCATTGGATGTTGTTCGGGGTTGGGGAGAGACTTCACTAGATTGGTGGCCTGTGTGTGGTTAAAAGTCACGTATCTTCACTGACTGTTCATTTCAGGGGGAGGCTTAGGGGTCTGAGCTTGTCTGGTCAGGAGCTCTATTTATCCAGCTAATATGGGCACCTCCAGGTCTCTCTCTCTCTATCTCCCTCTCTCCATGTCCACTCCCTTTCTGCACTCCACATCTCCCCTGTCTCTCTCCCCCTGATTCTCCTGGCAGGTGCATGAAGAAAGGGGGCTAACAGGAGCACTGACTGCTTGGTCTTGAGGAGGTTTTGTCTCTTCCTCCTCCTGCTGCTCTTTCTGTTCTTTCTATCCCCGCGTCTCCACTCCCATCATGATGGGCACATTCAAGGGATTTAGGGGTGCAGTAGAACGGGCAACCTGACCCCCTGGCACGTAATATGTGCCATCTAGATTCAGCACAGGATACAAGGGAGTTACTGGCTTCAGCATTGTCCCTGCAGTCTGTCTGGCTAAATCTTCACAGGGCTGTGCCGTCTCTTCAAATGTTATCAACGGAGGATTGGGGAAGCTCGGAGTGGACTGTCTGTCACCCTGCGATGGGGGCTGGACAGGGCAGAGGACCGTCTGAAATTGGGGAGTTGTGTCTGTGGACCGGAGCTGAGTCGTCACAGAAGCCCTTCCACTTCTATAAGGGTGGTGCCCGGGGGCACCACAAGCAAGACACGTATCTCGGGCATCAGGATTCTGCTGCCCACAATGTGTGCACGTCCATCCTGCTGGTCCACTCACTGTCACCCCACTCGGTGGGCCGAGACCCTCAAAGTGCAAGTCACCAGATACTGCTCCACCAGTGCCATTATAGGGCTGCAGTGTTTCACTCTGTGGCATATAGACATATTCTTTCAGAGCTTCATCCCTTCTCTCTGATCCTTCGTTAGCAGCCATGCGATCTGCTGTTTGCTGCCTTTGTCACACAATTTTCCACAACACTGTGCCAAAACTTTCCTGCACATTACAGAGTTTAACTCTACATTTTCATGACAACCAGCTATCTTCATCAACCTTTTGTAATGTTTTGCATGCTTGCTACCCTCTTTCCGGGCCACCAGCTGATGGGCTGTATATTCGCCCTCGGGCAGAAAGTGCGAGTGTTCAATGGATTTATTCACTTACAGCAAGGACAGAAGCAGGCACCTTCTCCTTCACACTGCCGCGCAGAGCTCACCCCATGCAGTATTTACCCTCTGGCTCCCACGTCTGGTCCACCAGCCGGGACTAATCCACCTGCCACCTCCTAAGGGGAGATCACTTAAGATCTCCCAGTCCAGGTCCTGCAGGTCTGCTGCCTCCTAAGGGGAGATTTGTAAAGATTCCCCAGTCCAGGTCCAGCAGATATTTACCATAGTCTCCCTGGGCTACTTTATCTGCCACCTCCTAAGGGAAGATCTGTAAAGATGCCCCAGTCCAGGTCCAGCAGAAATCAACTGCAGCCCCCCCCCCCTTCCCGACAGGGGAAATCTCTTGCTCTGCTTAACCATTAACTGTGAAGGTGCCTGACACAAATCACACAGACAAAACGCAAATCACAACTACAGAAGAGCAAACTGAAACTTTCCTTCTACGTACATAACCTCAATAGCAGAACATATTACCACAGCACAGTGGAGCAGCAAGAGGCAGATGAGGTAACCAAATTTTCTCACCTGGTGTGTGAGGCTGTAGTCCTCAAGCGTGGTCCACCGTGCCCTGGAAACCCCAAACTTCGGCTAGCGACGTTAATTCTCCCAAGCTCCACATTTTGGGTGCCAACTGTGAAAGATGCCCTCAATGGGGGCTGATTGAGTTTGCTCTACTTGCTCTAATGCTCCAAATGAATAGTAATCCAAGGGTTTTACATGCATGGAAGAAAATAACTGACACACACTGGGGTCAAAGCAAATTCTCATTTATTAGAGGAAGTACAGCAGTTTATAAAGTCATCAGAGCATTCCCCCTGAGGCATGTGTCATTGTTACATTGGCTAATATATGAAAATATGAAAAGAGATAAGGCTTGGCATCTGCCCATTGTGCATTGTTTTACTAACTGTGGTATGTGAACTATGTAAATATCTAACTATAGGCACCATCTTGTAATGGAGTCTTCTCTAACAGCAGAAAAGCATATATGATGTAGCAAGGAGGTGTGTTCTCTTCGGTAGGATGGAACCTTCATGCTCTGGAGAAGATAAGGTGTTGTCTGAGAGCTAGAGTATGTGGGAGCTTTCTTAGGTGAATCAAAGAATGGAATCCACATCTCTATCAAAAGTAATAGTAAAAGTTAATATAAATTGTTGATTCGTAGCACTCTAGAAGAACTTAACAATCTTACATGTTTGTTGCATATAGAAAAAAAATGATTGTTTATTATTATTACACAGTATTAGATACTGTTTTATTATTATGTAATTTAAGTAATTTTTGGTGCTTGATCACGACACCCCAAACTGGTATGGGATTTTGATTGTAAGCTTCACTGGGGACAGGGGGCATTAATGAAATCAGATATGTCAGTTTTGTGGCGTAAAATTGTGGCAAGTCATGGCAACTGCGACATTTTGTGATCCTAGCCACTTTTCATAGTGTTTTATGTTTAAGAACCAAACGTGAGATTAGACCTGGATTATGGCTCATTTACTATGTGCAACTTTTGCAAAAAAGTTGAAACTCAAACCAGTCAATCCCCTGGTCTTACAGGTGTAAGCCACATTACACCCACGCCATATATATATTAACCCCTTCACACCCGATGACGTACATGTATGTCATCGGTCCGGTCTTTAACCCCTTAAGGACTCAGCCCTATTTCACCTTATATGACCATATACAGCACTTACATGGCGCTGTAGCACACCTATACATGATTCTAATGGTACCTTTGTTATTTTCTTTAGACATCCAGAAGCAGGAAAAACTATGTTTATTTCATATGCAAATGAGCACTCGCAAGTGCCCAGGGGCGGCGTTCCGTGTGTAGGTGCCGAGGCTGCTCTGCCTTTTTAACCGTTACTCCTCCCCCAGCCTCTTCCTTTGCCCGCCCTCCTATTCCCTTGTATCATCGCTAGGTCCAGCCGAGATCCCGCGCCTGCGCACTGCTTCGCCGGGCCAGGGCATGCACACTAGTTGAGTTGATGCTGTACCCAAAATGGGCATTGCAGTGTGCATGCCCTGGCCCGGCGAAGCAGTGCGCAGACCCGTAGAGTGGTGTACGACCACATATGGAAACTAAAGAATGTAAACGAAAGAATCAGGGCAATAAATATTGAGTTTTGTTTGGCTGTTAACCCTTGCTTTGTTACGGGCAAAAATGGATCAAAATGGAAAATTTGCCCAAAAATACCTGTTTTGGCACCGTTTTTATTTTTTATTATTTACAACGGTCATCTGAGAGATTAGATCATGTGCTATTTTTATAAAGCAGGTTGTTACGGACACAGGGATACCTAATATGTTTACTTTTTTAAATTTATTTAAGTTTTACACAATAATATCATTTTTGAAACAAAAAAAATCTGTCTGAGAGCCATAGTTTTTTTTCTTTTTTGGGCGATTGTCTTAGTTAGGGTCTAATTTTTTGCAGGATGAGATGACTGTTTTAATGGTATGATTTTGGGGTACATACGACTTTTTTTTTTTTATTAAATATTTTTTATTTTGCAAATAGTAGAGCTACAGTATTCCATCTTGGTGTCACAAAACATTAATACATGTAGTTATACAATAATACTGAGTGTCATCATATACGAAATCTTTTAACCCCCCCTTCCCTCCTTCCAACCCCCCCTTTTTTTCCGCGGAGCTACTGTCCCTACGTCTAGTTTGATCATTTCAGGTTACCCCATATCCTCATCCAAGTTGCCTTTTTTCCTGCTGTTTGGGCAAGGATGCATTCATATTGCTTAACCCTGTTCATCCATTCCATCCACTCCTGAAAATTAGGGTATTCCGAAGTGCCCCAATACTTTACAATTAATATTTTGGCCAACGCAATACCCCGGAGCCAGAGTGTCTGCTCAGTTTTATTTTGGTCTATCTCTGGGAATACACCCAGGATAGCATAGTTAATGCAAGCCTCATATTTCATGGGGGAACTGTCCCGCAATTTCCAAAATATTTTAGTCCAGTACTCTTTTATCCCTGGGCATTCCCAAAGTACGTGTATATAATCTCCTCTATCTTTATTACATTTATAACAGTTCTGTTTCCTATCGTTGTAGATGGTGTGTAAAAAAGCTGGTGTATAATAGAGACGGAGTGTAATTTTCAAAAGGATCCATGCATGGGCCGCGGAGACCGTCGATCTTTTAATATTTC
Organism: Bufo bufo; assembly: GCF_905171765.1. Classification (NCBI taxonomy): domain Eukaryota; kingdom Metazoa; phylum Chordata; class Amphibia; order Anura; family Bufonidae; genus Bufo; species Bufo bufo. The sequence goes on from NC_053389.1 coordinate 483,598,356, forward strand.
TATACACCGCGTTCCACGGGATGGGTTCCTCATTCTGCAGGTCCTTTTCCCATTTAGCCTCACTTCTAAATATAATTGTTTTAGTGTATTCATATTTTAATTTTGCATAAATGTGTGATATAGAAGTGTTAGAGGTCATATCATAACAGAAATCTAAAAAGGTGTTCCTTACAATATTTAAGTAATTCTTATTCTCCGTGTAGTGAATAGCGTGTCGTAATTGTTCATATCTAAATTTATCAATAAATCCTAATTTAATATCGGGTAGGATTTTATTTAAAGGCTTAAGCTGTCCTTTATAAAAAACTTGTGCAATAAGACATATTCCATATTTTTCCCAATATTCAACATCACCCGTTAACATAACTTGTGATAAATGTGCATTCCCCCACAGTGGGGTGTAATGAACTGCCTGGGTTACTCCGACCATATATCTAAGTTGTTGCCAAATGTACCCGAGCATCCTACCAAACGGGTTCATTGTAATTTTCTTCTCCGTGGTGCCCGTTTCGAGAATGTGAAAGAGATCCTCCCAGGGTCTGCAATGCTCCCCATAAATAAGCCGAATGCATTTATTCTTTCGATTCCTCACACACCATCTCAATTGGGCGGCTATATAATATCCCTTAAGAAAAGCAACGGAGAGTCCGCCCTCTTCTTTGTATAGATAATGTATCTTAATTCTGACTCGTTTACGCCCCCATATTAGTTCATTAAAGAGGGACTCTAACTTATTGAAAAATTTGTCTTCTATCGTTATTGGGCTGGCATTGAATACATATAGTAACATTGGAAGCAACGTCATCAATCCTGGACAATGGGTTCTCTTCCCCCCTCATGGATGGAAGCAACCATCACATTGATCCCTAAAAAAGGGAAAGACCCGCTTTCAGTTGCATCTTATCGCCCCATCTCTCTGTTAAACACAGACTATAAAATCCTGGCCAAACTGTTAGCGAACAGATTAAAAACAGTTATCTCTAAAGTCGTCCACGCGGATCAAACCGGGTTTATCCCGAAAAGGAATATACAGGATAATGTAAGGAGGGCCTTTCTGAATGTTCAGATGGGGGATGGGGGGGACTGCTCCATCCTGTCCTTGGATGCCGCTAAGGCCTTCGACAGGGTGGAGTGGTCCTTCCTTTGGAGAGTAATGTCACGGGTTAAAATAGGCGAATACTTCTCTAAATGGGTTCGCATTTTGTATCAAAACCCAGTATCTAGGGTCCGAATTAATGGCGCGCACTCTGCCCCTTTCCCCTTGACACGCGGAACACGCCAGGGCTGTCCCCTTTCCCCCTTGCTCTTCTCGCTGTTTTTGGAGCCAATGGCGTGCAAGATTCGAGCAGATGGTGAAATACCCGGCTTTGGGTGTGAGGGAGAGGACGATAAAATCAGTCTTTATGCGGACGACATGTTACTATTCCTGGGGAGAGGATACGTGAATTTGCCCAGGGTTATGGATAGTCTTGATGAATTTGGGTACCTATCAGGATATGAGATAAATTGGGAGAAATCAAAATTAAAACGTCCGGTTCCGCTCGGTCACAATCTCCGAGTTAGTATACTGACCCCAGCAGATTCTCTACTATATCTAGGTATCCAGATAGGGACCAAATTGGAAAACTATACGAAACTGAACATACTTCCAATAATAGATAGAGTTAAGGAAAAAATTAAAACATGGCTTAAACTCCCCCTGTCACAAATCAATCGCATAGCACTTATAAAAATGACGTTGCTTCCTACATACGACTTTTTAATCACTTTTATTACCTTTTTTTGGAAGTAAGGTGACAAAATTATGGCTTTTTTTACACCATTTTTATTTTTTTATTTTTACGTTGTTCACCTGAGGGGTTAGATCATGTGATATTTTTATAGATCAGGTTCTTACCGACACGGCAATACCTAATATGTGTACCTTTTTTTATTTATTAAGGTTTTAAACAATAATATCATTTTTTAAACCAAAAAAACTTGTTTTGATGTCTCCATAGTCTGAGAGCCATAGTTTTTTTTATTTTTTGGGCCATTGTCTCGTGTAGGGGCTCATTTTTTGCGAGATGAGACGATGGTTTGAATGGTACTATTTTCGCGTACATACGACTAAGGTGAGCAAAATTTCAATTTCATCATAGTTTTTATTTTTTATGGCATTCACCGTGCGGGGAATGTAACATGACCGTTTAATAGATAGGGTCGTCGTTACGGACGCGGTGATATATAACATGTGTAGGGAATTTTTTTTTTTTAATTTTTAATCAGGGATAAATGTGTTTTTTTTTTAAACTTTTTTTCAATTTTTTTTTACCCAGACCCACTTGGTTCTTGAAGATCCAGTGGGTCTGATGTCTGTATAATACAGTACGGTACACTATATAGCGTACTGCTCTGTATTTCACTCACACTTTGTCTGAACAGATCTCTGCCTTTAGCACAAATCTGTTCAGCACCATGGACAGCAGGATGCCTGAGAAGGCGTCCTGTTGCCATGGGAACCTTCCCCGTCTGCCACAACTGAGCAGACGGGGAAGGGGAGGGAGGAGGGCTCCCTCCCTCTGTCACCCCATCCTGTCCAGGGGCTGCAAAGGCACAGCAGCCACCCGATGGGAGAGGGAGGGAGCTCCCTCCCTCTTCACCTCTTCCATACAGCGGTCCCTACGGACCGCGGCATAGAAGGGGTTAAAACGGCGGACATCTGCACAGATGTCAGCCGCTTGAATCAGAGTGTCAGCAATGAGCTTTCAAAAATATGGGCACTTTGAGGTTTCTGATCCCTGCGGTCACGGAACGCAGGGATCATAAACTTGCATAAGCGCTAAAAACCGCAGGTCTGAATTGACCTGCTGTTTGTAGCGATCGGCAATGCGGGGGGGTCACAGGACCCCCTAGGCATTGTCACAGGTTGCCTGCTGAATGATTTAAACAGGCACACTGTTCCGATCACTGCCGGCCGTGCGGCAGTGATAAAAACTACACAAGACGTACTGGTATGTCCTGGGTCCTTAAGGACTCGGGAAACAGGGTGTACCGGTACGTCCTAAGTCCTTAAGGGGTTAAACATGGCTCCCGACCGTGGGTGCCATAGCCGCGGGTGGCTGCTTGTTTTTTATAGCAGACACCCACGGCTCATGTCCGCAACCGGCAGTAATGCCATTCGCGGACATTTCACCCCTCAGATGCCGTGGTCAATCCTGACCACGGCATCTGAGCGTGCTGAAAACCGAAAGTGCGATCGGAGGAGCCGGAGCTTGTGTGCTACAGCCCCTGTCTTTGTGAATGACTGGAGGCTGCTGCATAGTATTTCCTATGGAGCCCTTGCCTGTAATAGGGCTCCATAGAAAAGTAGTAAAATCATCATAGATTCCCAAAAAAAAGTAAATAAATAAATAAATAAAAAAACTTAAAAATTCAAATCACCCCCCTTTTCCCAAAATAAAAATAAAAGAACAAAAAAAATTTAAAAAATACATATCATGGGTGTCGCAAAACGCCCATAGTATAGAAATATAGAAAAAATATATTCCCCATACGGCAAACAGCAAAACGGAAAAAAAGGATCCAAATGTCCGATTTGGCATTTTTAGTCTCTTCATTTTCTACAAAAAATAAATAAAAAGTGATCAAAAAGTCATGCACACCCCAGAATGGTATCATTGAAACGTTCAGATCGCCCCGCAAAAAATGAGCCCCCATACAGCTCTGTACACATAATTACAAAAAGTTTATTGGGACAAAATATGGCGACAAAAAGATAAAACAGATTTTTTTTCCCACTTTTAAATTTTTTTATCACTATCAAGACGGAAGAAAAACTATACATATAAGGTATTGCCGGATTTGTACTGACCTGTAGAATAAAAGTAACTGCTTTTTTTTTTTGCAATTTCACCCCATTTGGAATTTTTTCCCCACTTCCCACTACATCATATACAATATTAAATGATGGTGTTGGAAAGTACAACTTGTGCCGCAAAAACAAGCCCTCATATGGCTATGTGAACATATGGCTATGTGAACAGACAAATAAAAAAAGTTATGGCTCTGGGAAGGCAGGGAGCGCAAAACAAAAACGCAATAAAAAAAACTAAAAAACTCCGGGGGTGAAAGGGTTAAGGTGCACCAGCTCATAAATTATGTGCATGCACACAAAGCAAGGCCAGACTTAGGCTAGGTCTACACAACGACATTTGTCGTGCAACATTTTGTGGCACCAATGTCGCGCAACAATTTTTATAATGGTAGTCTATGGTGTCTCACTGCGACATGCTGTGACTGCGACGCGACACGACAGTCACTAAAAAATCTATTTCGAATGGATTTTTGCGACTGTCACGTTGCAGTCGCAGCATGTCGCATGTCGAAGTGAGACACCATAGACTATCATTATAAAAACTACTGTGTGACATTGGTGCCACAAAATGTCGCACAACAAATGTCGTTGTGTAGACCTAGCCTTAAAGGGGTTGTCCGGGTTCAGAGCTGAACCCGGACATCCCTCCATTTTCCCCCCGGCAGCCCCCCTGACATGAGCATCGGAGCAGTTCATGCTCCGATGCTCTTCTTTGCTCTGCGCTAAATTGCGCAGGGAAAAGGCATTTTTAGGAGTTCCGGTGACGTACCGGGGCTCTGCATGGGGCTGACAGGAACCCCTGTGATGTCACCGGCACTGATGGGCTGGATTTAGCTCTGCCCTAGCCAGTAAAACGGCTAGGGCAGAGCTAAAGCCCGCCCCTCAGAGCCGGTGACGTCACCGAACACACTGCCGGGCGGAAGTTACCGCCCGGCAGTGTGTTATTGAAAACAAAAGAGCCCGTGCCCTGCGCGATCTCCGATGCTAGGCAAAGGGATGCTGCCGGGGTGAAAATAAGGGTATGTCCGGACAACCCCTTTAAACAGACATAAAAACAACCTCAAATGATGAATGCCCCCGATGTCTTTAAATGTGAAGGTACCTCAGGTTTGCTGATAAATCTGGTGCATGTATATACTGCCGATTTGTATTAGATTTTTACAACAGAAATTTTGGTGCATTTTAGAATTAGGCAGTGCAGAGTTATTGCTTTAAGATTAGTTCCAGTGTCGAGACATCTACAACCCCAATTTAAAAAAAGCTGGGACGCTGTGTAAACGGCAAAATTTTCTAAATAAAAACAGAATGCAATAACTAAAATATAACTAATTTAAAACTTAATGGCAACAACATATCTCAAAAACAGTTGACAGGCTGGAAAAGTAAGGGTTACTAATAAAAATGATGGAGGAGCAATTTGCAATTAAGTCTCATGACTGCTTATAAAAAGGGAATGTTAGAGTCTATTTTACAGTTTATATTTACAGAGTTTAGAGTCTATTTAAATGGATTGAAAGAGCATATATGGCTACTACCTTTAGAAATCTTATAGGTCATGTGAACACTTTCATACTTTTTTTAAAATATATTATATGGCACAAAAAAACACAAAAAAGGTTCCTGAGCAAACTCTTGATAATATTAAGTTGTCAACTTTTCTAATTAACTTTTAAGTAGAGTTGAGCGAACACCTGGATGTTCGGGTTCGAGAAGTTCGGTCGAACTTCCCGAAAATGTTCAGGTTCGGGATCCGAACTCGACCCGAACTTCGCCCCGAACCCGAACCCCATTGAAGTCAATGGGGACCCGAACTTTTCGGCACTCAAAAGGCTGTAAAATAGCCCAGGAAAGGGCTAGAGAGCTGCAAAAGGCAGCAAAATGTAGGTAAATCCCCTGCAAACAAATGTGGATAGGGAAATGAATAAAAAAAAAAAAAAAAAACTTAACCAATATCAATTGGAGAGAGGTCCCATAGCAGAGAATCAGGCTTCATGTCACCCACCACTGGAACAGGCCCCTGTGAGATATTTAGGCCCCGGCACCCAGACAGAGGAGAGAGGTCCCATAGCAGAGAATCAGGCTTCATGTCATAGCAGAGAATCAGGCTTCATGTCACCCACCACTGGAACAGGCCACTGTCAGATATTTTTAGGCCCCGGCACCCAGACAGAGGAGAGAGGCCCCATAGCAGAGATTCAGGCTTCATGTCATAGCAGAGAATCAGGCTTCATGTCACCCACCACTGGAACAGGCCATTGTCAGATATTTTTTAGGCCCCAGCACCCAGACAGAGAAGAGAGGTCCCATAGCAGAGATTCAGGCTTCATGTCATAGCAGAGAATCAGGCTTCATGTCACCCACCACTGGAACAGGCCACTGTGAGATATTTAGGCCCCAGCATCCAGACAGAGAAGAGAGGTCCCATAGCAGAGAATCAGGCTTCATGTCATAGCAGAGAATCAGGCTTCATGTCACCCACCACTGGAACAGGCCACTGTCAGATATTTTTAGCCCCTGGCACCCAGACAGAGGAGAGAGGTCCCATAGCAGAGAATCAGGCTTCATGTCATAGCAGAGAATTAGGCTTCACGTCACCCACCACTGGAACAGGCCATTGTCAGATATTTTTAGGCCCCGACACCCAGACAGAGGAGAGGTTCATTCAACTTTGGGTTGCCCCGCAATATAATGGTAAAATTAAAAAAAGAGTATTGAATGAGGAAGTGCCCTGGAGTCAAAGAATATATGGTTAAGGGGAGGTAGTTATAAATGTCTAATCTGCACAAGGGATGGACAGGTCCTGTGGGATCCATGCCTGGCTCATTTTTTTGAACGTCAGCTTGTCCACATTGGCTGTAGACAGGCGGCTGCGTTTGTCTGTAATGACGCCCCCTGCCGTGCTGAATACACGTTCAGACAAAACGCTGGCCGCCGGGCAGGCCAGCACCTCCAAGGCATAAAAGCCTAGCTCTGGCCACGTAGACAATTTGGAGACCCAGAAGTTGAATGGGGCCGAACCATCAGTCAGTACGTGGAGGGGTGTGCACACGTACTGTTCCACCATGTTAGTGAAATGTTGCCTCCTGCTAACAAGTTCCGTATCAGGTGGTGGTGCAGTTAGCTGTGGCGTGGTGACAAAACTTTTCCACATCTCTGCCATGCTAACCCTGCCCTCAGAAGAGCTGGCCATGACACAGCTGCGTTGGCGACCTCTTGCTCCTCCTCTGCCTTCGCCTTGGGCTTCCACTTGTTCCCCTGTGACATTTGGGAATACTCTCAGTAGCGCGTCTACCAACGTGCGCTTGTACTCGCGCATCTTCCTATCACGCTCCAGTGCAGGAAGTAAGGTGGGCACATTGTCTTTGTACCGGGGATCCAGCATGGTGGCAACCCAGTAGTCCGCACACGTTAAAATGTGGGCAACTCTGCTGTCGTTGCGCAGGCACTGCAGCATGTAGTCGCTCATGTGTGCCAGGCTGCCCAGAGGTAAGGACAAGCTGTCCTCTGTGGGAGGCGTATCGTCATCGTCCTGCGTTTCCCCCCAGTCACGCACCAGTGATGGGCCCCAACTTGCGTTGGGTGCCACCCCGCTGTGAACATGCTTCATCCTCCTCCTCTTCCACCTCATACTCGTCCTCCTCGTCCTCCAGTAGTGGGCCCTGTCTGGCCACATTTGTACCTGGCCTCTGCTGTTGCAAAAAACCTCCGAGTCACTTCTAAGAGACTGGCCTGAAAGTGCTAAAAATGACCCCTCTTCCTCCTCCTCCTCCACCTCCTGGGCCACCTCCTCTTCCATCATCGCCCTAAGTGTTTTCTCAAGGAGACATAAAAGTGGTATTGTAACGCTGATAACGGCGTCATCGCCACTGGCCATGTTGGTGGAGTACTCGAAACAGCGCAACAGGGCACACAGGTCTCACATGGAGGCCCAGTCATTGGTGGTGAAGTGGTGCGGTTCTGTAGTGCGACTGACCCGTGCGTGCTGCAGCTGAAACTCCACTATGGCCTGCTGCTGCTCGCACAGTCTGACCAGCATGTGCAAGGTGGAGTTCCACCTGGTGGGCACGTCGCATATGAGGCGGTGGAGCGGGAAGGCCGAAGTTACGCTGTAGCGCAGACAGGCGAGCAGCGGCAGGATGTGAACCCCAGAAGCGCGCACAGACGGCCCGCACTTTATGCAGCAGCTCTGACATGTCGGGGTAGTTGTGAATGAACTTCTGCACCACCAAATTCAGCACATGCGCCAGGCAAGGGATGTGCGTCAAACCGGCTAGTCCCAGAGCTGCGACGAGATTTCGCCCATTATAGCACACCACTATGCCGGGCTTGAGGCTCACCGGCAGCAACCACTCGTCGGTCTGTTGTTCAATACCCCGCCACAACTCCTGCGCGGTGTGGGGCCTGTCCCCCAAACATATGAGTTTCAGAATGGCCTGCTGAGGTTTAGCCCGGGCTGTGCTGAAGTTGGTGGTGAAGGTGTGTGGCTGACTGGATGAGCAGGTGGAAGAAGAGGAGGAGGAAGCCGAGTAGGAGGAGGAGGCAACAGGAGGCAAAGAATGTTGCCCTGCGATCCTTGGCGGCGGAAGGACGTGCGCCAAAGAGCTCTCTGCCTGGGGCCCAGCCGCCACTACATTTACCCAGTGTGCAGTTAGGGAGATATAGTGTCCCTGGCCGTGCTTACTGGTCCACGTATCTGTGGTTAGGTGGACCTTGCCACAGATGGCGTTGCGCAGTGCACACTTGATTTTATCGGATACTTAATTGTGCAGGGAAGGCACGGCTCTCTTGGAGAAGTAGTGGCGGCTGGCAACAACATACTGTGGGATAGCAAGTGACATGAGCTGTTTGAAGCTGTCTGTGTCCACCAGCCTGAATGACAGCATTTCATAGGTCAGTAGTTTAGAAATGCTGGCATTCAGGGCCAGGGATCGAGGGTGGCTAGGTGGGAATTTACGCTTTCTCTCAAATGTTTGTGAGATGGAGAGCTGAAGGCTGCCGTGTGACATGGTGGAGATGCTTGGTGACGGAGGTGGTGGCGTTGGTTGTACATCCTCTGTTTGCTGGGCGGCAGGTGCCAACGTTCCTCCCAAGGCGGAGGAAGAGGCCGAGGCGGCAGCAGCAGAAGAGGTAGCAGGGGGAGCCTGAGTGAGTTCCTTGTTTTTAAGGTGTTTAGTCCACTGCAGTTCATGCTTTGCATGCATACAAAAATTGAAGACGGTCGGCACTCCTCTGGCAGAGTCGTGGTGCCCGTGTCCAGGGTATGAAAGCCCACTCACAATATGAAACAAAGGACCGGCACTTCACTGATGAACAAATCTGTGGCTTTATTGAAGCATGGAGGAAACAGCGCTGATGCGACACATGTTTCGGCTCAGGTCTGAGCCTTTGTCAAGCCCTTGACAAAGGCTCACACCTGAGCCGAAACACGTGTCGCATCAGCTCTGTTTCCTCCATGCTTCAATAAAGCCACAGATTTGTTCATCAGTGAAGTGCTGGTCCTTTGTTTCATAATGCTTTGCATGCAGATGCCTGGTCATAAAGGTTGTGCTAAGGTTCAGAACGTTAATGCCTCGCTTCAGGCTCTGATGGCACAGCGTGCAAACCACTCGGGTCTTGTCGTCAGCACATTGTTTGAAGAACTGCCACGCCAGGGAACTCCTTGAAGCTGCCTTTAGGGTGCTCGGTCCCAGGTGGCGGTGGTTAGTAGCATGCGAACTCTCTTGGCGGCGGGTGTTTTGCTTTTGCCCCCTGCTCCCTCTTTTGCTACGCTGTTGGCTCGGTCTCACCACTGCCTCTTCCTCTGAACTCTGAAAGTCAGTGGCACGACCTTCATTCCATGTGGGGTCTAGGACCTCATCGTCCCCTGCATCGTCTTCCACCCAGTCTTCCTCCCTGATTTCCTGTTCAGTCTGCACACTGCAGAAAGACGCAGCAGTTGGCACCTGTGTTTCTTCATCATCAGAGACGTGCTGAGGTGGTATTCCCATGTCCTCATCATCAGGAAACATAAGTGGTTGTGCGTCAGTGCATTCTATGTCTTCCACCGCTGGGGAAGGGCTAGGTGGATGCCCTTGGGAAACCCTGCCAGCAGAGTCTTCAAACAGCATAAGAGACTGCTGCATAACTTGAGGCTCAGACAGTTTCCCTGATATGCATGGGGGTGATGTGACAGACTGATGGGCTTGGTTTTCATGCGCCATCTGTGCGCTTTCTGCAGAAGACTGGGTGGGAGATAATGTGAACGTGCTGGATCCACTGTCGGCCACCCAATTGACTAATGCTTGTACCTGCTCAGGCCTTACCATCCTTAGAACGGCATTGCGCCCCACCAAATATCGCTGTAAATTCTGGCGGCTACTGGGACCTGAGGTAGTTGGTTCACTAGGACGTGTGGCTGTGGCAGAACGGCCACATCCTCTCCCAGCACCAGAGGGTACACTAACACCACCACAGCCATGTCCGCGTCCCTTACTAGATGTTTTCCTCATTGTTACCGTTCACCACAATAAGAAAAAAATTATTTGGCCCAATGTATTGAAGTCAAATTCAGGCCTTTTTTTACAGGCACCTAACACTATCTGGCTATCTATTTAGGTACCGTATTACACTAATACAGGCACAGCAGTAACCACAGATTTAGCTGAATATAAATTGTAGGCCTAGTATTTAGGCCCTGGATGACAGGTATCCCTTTACGGACAGAATTACACTTGGAGATGCACGGTAGCGTATGAAGTTATTGAGGATGACCCTATCAGCACCTTCAATGTAATATACCCTTTTATGGATAGATTTAAACTTGGCCTGATACAGCAGAAACCACTGATTTAGGGAATTGCTAATTTGGGAATTGTATTTCAACCCAGAAAAAAATATATCCTTTGCCAGACAGCAGACAGTATTACAATTGGCTAGCCATAGCTGAAACACCAGATTTAGGGTACTGCTATTTTGGCAATTGTATTTCACCCCTCAATAAAATAGCAAGCACGGCCAAGCCCCTGATGTAGGATATAGCAAAAAAACAACACACTATTGATGGTTAAATGGACATGGTGGCAACTTGTGCTGGCGCACCACAAGACACAAAATGGCCGCCGATCACCCAAGAAAAAAGTGACATAAAAACGCTCTTGGCAGCCTAAAAACAGTGAGCAATTAAATAGCAGCAGTTCAATGATCCACAGCTGTAGATCGATCACTGAATTAAGTGTTTTTGCAGAGTTAATCACTGTCTAATCTGGCCCTAACAGCAGCTGCAACCTCTCCCTACACTGATCAGAGCAGAGTGACGTGCGGCGCTACGTGACTCCAGCTTAAATAGAGGCTGGGTCACATGCTGCACTGGCCAATCACAGCCATGCCAATAGTAGGCATGGCTGTGATGGCCTCTTGGGGCAAGTAGTATGACGCTTGTTGATTGACTGCTTTGCAGCCTTTCAAAAAGCACCAAGAAAGGGCCGAACACCGAACCCGAACCTGGACTTTTACGAAAATGTTCGGGTTCGGGTCCATGTCACGGACACCCCAAAATTCGGGTTCGCTCATCCCTAAACATGACGAATAGTACCGTTTCTCAATTAACAACCACAATGGCAGCATTACAGGGGGATATCACCATAATTAGGGATGAATTCACAAAACTGAGAGAAAAAGTGAAAGAGCTGGAGTTGGAGACAGGGGCTGTGAAAAAGGAGTTGGGCTTAACAAAAAAACGTCTTGAGGGTGTGGATCAGGACTATCTTGGGTTGAAAAATAAATTGATAGACTTGGAGGACAGATCTTGGAGGAACAATATAAGATTGGTGGGGTTCCCTGAGGGGGTGGAACAAGATAACCCAGCGGACTTTGTGCAAAAGTGGCTGGTGCAAACCTTGGGTGCGGATTATGATCTCTCTACGTTTTGTCTAGAGTGTGCACATAGGAAGCCCCCCCCCAGGTGCACTCCCTAGAGCTTTACTAGCTAGATTGGTTTGCTCCAAGGATCGTGATTGGGTACTCAAACATAAAAGAGAACTACTTAATGTTGGGTTCGATGGGAACGACATTCAAATATACCCGGATTTTTGCCGTGAGACACAAATTAAAAGGCGTACTGTGTAATGAAAACAGGCGGCACAGCGTACTGGTTGAGGGGTGCTCGGTTTGTGTGGAGGTAATCCCAAAATCAGAAGAATGAAAGAAAACCGGCACTCCCAAAAATCTTTGCTGGTGATAGATTTATTGGTCACTCATATGACGCGCGGCGTTTCGGCACTCACAGGTGCCTTTTTCAAACAAGAAGTGAGCAGCAGTATGAGTGGAAGAACATGCAAACAGAACATGTTTAAATAACCCGCCCCTGGTCATGTGATGATGACCTCACATTGCCGGGGAGACACATAAACAACAATGTGAGTGAACGCCTCCTGTTGAGTCTTCACAGAGGTCACACCCTGGAAAGTAAATTTCTGTTGCACTGTGAAGAGAAACATTGTTGCAAGTAAGTGACACAAATTGTGCATATGAACATATCCTAATAGCAACATTCATTAATTGCTATATATTGCAACAGTGTGCAACCAACAGAGAGAGAGAGGCAAAAAAGAGGACTAAGCGGTCTTATAAAAAATCTTATAAGAAGCTGTTAATCGCATAGTCCCGGTTTAACCCTTTTGGATCCATCGGCTACAGACACTGGCTCCTAAAGGGTTAAACCGGGACTATGCGATTAACAGCTTCTTATAAGATTTTTGTAAGATTATTGCGTCATATGAGTGATTTTTATAAGATTTTTGCGTCATATGAGTGACCAATAAATCTATCACCAGCAAAGATTTTTGGGAGTGCCGGTTTTCTTTCATTCTACAAATTAAAAGGCGGTCCTTCTCTGACGTCAAAAAAAGGTATATTTCTGCACACATAAAGTATGCGACGTTGTATCCGGCCAAACTTAGGGTGGTCCATAATGAGGTTGTGCAATTTTTCTCTACACCTACAGAGGCTACACAGTGGCTAGATTTGGCCGGCTTGTAGCCCCTGTGGGGATCTTTTTCATGTTTTGACGATGTTTACATTTCTATATGTTGGCTATATGGTGGTGTGGAGTGAGGAGCGGGGTTTGATTGGGAGCGGGGTTGGCGTAGTGGAAGAGGTTGATGGGGATAATACTCTCTATGAGCTATATGGTGGGTTGGGGTAGTGGTTATGAGTGGGGGGCGGGTTTTAGGGAAAGGGAGAGGGTGGGGGGGTTAGCTGCTGTCGCTGGGCCTAGGGGGCCTCCTCTCCCCCTCCTTCGGGTTGGGGGATAGAGTTAAAAGGACAGTGGTGTTTGATGTTATGGCTCGGCACCTCCCGGCAATTGTGGCCTTATTGGAGACGGTTGTGGCCCTACATGCAACGGTTGATAAGCTCCCCCAATTAAAAGGGCGATGGGCGAAATTGGAATACCACTCATATCTCTCTTCATATTCGAGGGGTGGGAGTGTCTATATCCATCATGGGGTTGATTTTCAGCCATTGGATGTTAGGGTGAATAGGGAGGGTCGATATGTGTTTCTCCACGGTCAGTGGAGTGGACAGGAGACTATATTAGCGTTTGTCAACCTGCCTCCCCCTTTTGCGTCTACTGTTCTATCCTTGCTCTCTACGTTCATTTGCACTAAATCTCTGTGCCCGCTGTTATTGGTAGGTGATTTCAATTCGGTACTGGATCCAAGACTGGATAGGATATCACTCTCCCCTGAGCAGAGACATACACGGTCTCTTCTGTGTAGTATTGCCCAGGAGCTTGCATGGGTCGATGTCTGGCATTATTTGTATGGAGAAAAAAGAGCATATTCATGCTTAGCGTTTGCAAATGGGGCTATGTCTGATCAAGTGGTGAAGATGAAATAAGAATTGCATAGAATCTCTGACCACTCTCCGGTTTTGCTTCTGCTCAGGGGAGTGGGGGTAAATACGGGCCCCAATAGAACCTATAGACTGAACCCGTATTAGTTGGAGGTCATTGGTGAGCGAGATTTAATCAATGTGGAGATTCTTGAATTTTGGCATCGGAATGAGGGCTCTACTCATATCGATTTTGTATGGGACGCTTTGAAGGCCTATATTAGAGGCCTCTACTGCGGTAAAATAAAAAGACAACGAGTGGAGTTCCATAAGCAGAAAAACGCAATGAGGGAGACAGTTAGGAGGTTGCAGGGCGAGCTGACCAAACACGGTACGGATTCACTTTGCACAGAACTCAAAGAGGCTAATCAACGATATAGGACTTTTATGGTAAACAAGGCCCAACATAAACTCTTTTTTCAAGGACAGAGACGTTTTAGTGAAAATTGTTAGCTGCACTGGTCGCTAATCAAAGGGGTGGGACCAAAATTAAGTATATCAGGAATAATCGGGGCCAGATAGTCAAGGATCCAGAGCAGATTAGACAGGAATTTGTTGAGTATTGCTCAACTATATATAGCTCTGAAAGGGTATGCAGTCCGTCAAAAATTGATGACTATCTGGACCAATTCGAAATGCCTTTTCTCTCGCCTCAGGAAACCGAAATGCTTGATCACCCTATACGACAGGTAGATTTAGAGGATGCTCTTCGCTCGGTTAAGTATAACTCTTCCCCTGGGGCGGATGGTTTGCCCTTTGAACTTTATAGATACCACGCTAAGGTACTTCTCCCTATTTTGTTGCAGGTTTTAAATGAATCATATAGATATGGATCCCTACCTCCATCCTTTAGGGAGGCAATTATCACTTTAATTCTAAAAAAAGATAAGGACGGCAGTGTGGTTGGGTCCTACAGGCCCATATCACTCCTCAATACAGACTATAAGATCTTTGCAAAAGTCTTAGCAAACCGTCTTAAACGGGTAATTGCACCCCTGGTGCATCCTAATCAAACAGGATTTATACCCGGAAGACAGATTCAGTCAAATCTCTATGGCCACTTTCACACGGGTGTTGCGGGAAAATGTGCGGGTGCGTTGTGGGAACACGCGCAATTTTTTCGCGTGAGTGCAAAACATTGTAATGCGTTTTGCACTCGCGTGAGAAAAATCGCGCATGTTTGGTACACAAACCCGAACTTCTTCACAGAAGTTCGGGCTTGGGATCGGTGTTCTGTAGATTGTATTATTTTCCCTTATAATTAAAAAATTGAACTCACCTTAATCCACTTGATTGCGGAGCCGTCATCTCCTTCTGTCTTCATTTTAGCTGTGTGGAGGAACAGGACCTGTGGTGACGTCACTCCGGTCATCACATGATCCATCACATGATATTTTACCATGGTGATGGATCATGTGATGGACCATGTGATGACCAGAGTGACGTCACCACAGGTCCCGTTGCTCCACACAGCTAAGATGAAGACCGAAGGAGATGCCGGGCTGCGTGATCAAGTGGATTAAGGTGAGTTAAATTTTTTATTTATTTTTTAACCCCTCCAGTGCTATTTTACTATGCATTCTGTATTCAGAATGCTATTATTTTCCCTTATAACCATGTTATAAGGGAAAATAATAATGATCGGGTCCCCATCCCAAACATCTCATAGCAACCGTGCGTGAAAATCGCACCGCATCCGACCTTGCTTGCGGATGCTTGCAATTTTCACGCAACCCCATTCACTTCTATTACTCAACAACATTAATTTTTTGATTATTGTTTTTGTCACTCAGGGAAAAATATTAAAATGGCACAGATCTACTCGAAAATGCGCCTTTCTCTCTCCACGGTGATTTCTTTTAAAAGTATACATAAATGGAAGCAGGAATTGAAAACTCCCCCCGCCCTGGTCACAGATTTTCCAAAATACGAAAAAGGTATTATCTGCATCCAGTTATAGATTGATTCAGTTAAAAATTTTGCATAGGTTATACTATACACCACAAATGCAGGCCAAGTTTGCTAATAACAGAGGTCATGAATTTTTTTGTCAAAAGTGCCGTAGTCCGAAAGCTGGATATATCCATCTTTTATGGGAATGTAGTGTGATAAAGCGGTTTTGGGAGCAGGTATTCGCAGCACTTCAGGGGGATTTCCCCCAATCTTGTATACCGGATATGATCTCCATGATTTTGGGTTCCTATATAGCAAAAAACCCTAACCCTCCCGTACATCAAGTAAGCTGGTTGAAGGGCTGCCTCATTGCAAAGGCTCTGATAGTGAAGAGATGGGGCTCCCCCATGTCTCCCGTATTTGAGGAATGGAAACGGATTATGTCCCAAATTAAGCTTTATGAGCATGTTGAGAGGCGGAGAAGACCGGGTTCTCGATATTCCTCTGTTTTGCAGTAGTGACTATCTCGGTTTGTTGGGTGGAGTATGTGGACGGGTATGGGGGATGTATGGGGTTCGGGCCATCAGGGACAGCAGCTAAGGGCAGGAGGGGGAAAATTTGGGATTAACGCTAGTAGGTTTGAGTTTATAGAGCTGGGCTTATTGTTGCTGTTTGTGACGATGTTAAAAAAAGATAGTAACATCCTTTGTATATGTGTATAGGCTCTACTTTGCTTGTTCTTTTTTTTTTTTTTTTTTCTGCTTTGTTTTAAATGTTTTGTAACTACTACTGAAGAAAATAAAAAATTCTTATTATTAAAAAAATAAAATAAAAATTGTACTGACCCACAGAATGAAGGGAATGGGTCAGTTGTACCTCATAGTGAATGCTATAAAAGCAAAACCCATAAAACTCTGGTGGAATTGCATTTTTGTCTAATTCCACCACATTAAAAATTTTGGGGAATATAGTTTTTTTGTTGTGCAGTTAATTAAAATATTGTTGTTTTAATATATTGATGGGGTTATTTATCAAACTGGTGTAAAGTAGAACTGGCTTAGTTTCCCATAGCAGCCAATCAGATTTTGCCTTTCTTTTTTGACAGCTCCTTTGGAAAAAATGAAAGGTGGAATCTGATTGGTTACTATGGGTAACTAAGCCAGTTCTCCTTTACACCAGTTTGATAAATGACCCCATTGGTATTTAAATGACAAAAAAATTTACTTTTATCTATCCAGGGGCTGTGGGTGGCTTGGTAGATGGCACTCCATTTAAAAGATTAGGACTGAGATGCAGTATATGTATAGTATAATGTTTTGTCAGAGTAAATCTGCACTTAGTTGAATCCATTTTTAGGCTACTTTCACTCTGGCATTTTGGTTTCCATTTGTGAGATCCATTTCAGGGCTCTCACAAGCGGTCCAAAACGGATCAGTTTTGCCCTAATGCATTCTGAATGGATAAGGATCTGTTCAAAATGCATCAATTTGCCTCTGTTCCGCCTCCATTCCGCTCTGGAGGCAAACACAAAAACGCTGCTTGCAGCGTTTTGGTGTCCGCCTGACGATGTGGAGGCAAATTGATCTGTCCTGACACACAATGTGAGTCAATGGGGACGGAACCGTTTTCACTGATTCAATATGGCACAATAGAAAACGTTTCCGTCCCCTATTGACTTTCAATGGTGTTCAAGACGGATCCGTTTTGGCTATGTCACAGATAATACAAACGGATCCGTTCTGAACGGATACATGCAGTTGTATTATCTGAATGGAAGTGTTTGTGCAGATCCATGACGGATCTGCACCAAACGCGAGTGTGAAAGTAGCCTTATTCCTTAATAGTGATGAGCGAAGTTATGAAAACGTTGATTTGGCTGCTTCACCGAATTTCACAAAGAAATTTGTGTTGTGACGAATTAGTTCGTAATGAAGCACATTACTTTGTAGTGATGGGGAATGGCGATTGCACAGCTCCCCGTCATTGCACCCCTCAGATGCAGCATTCATCACTGATCCCAGCATCTGGTGTAAAAATGGAGGCCTTTCAGGGGCCAAAAATAAATACTCACCTCATCCGTTTGAGCATAAAAACACCTTCTTGATTTAAGATACCAAGAGAAATTTCATGCATGATGACAACATAGAGCTGGCCAGCGTGGTGACGTCATACGACACCACACAAAATTTAGTGTGAGATCAATCAAGATGGCCGCTGTGGATGAGGTATGTTTCTTTTTTAACACCATTTCAAGGAAAATGGATTCATTACCATGAAGCACGAGGAAATTTGGCTTAACTGCAAATTTTATTTTCACTGAAATTTGGATCAAAGTTGATTAGCTCAACCCTACTCCTTAAGAAACCCTGGTAATATATAACATTGGTCACCATATCAGTTTTAGATGTACATTACACATATGTGGCTACATCTTTTCCTGAAATTTGGAAACTGCATACATCATATTAGTCTAAATGTAATAAGCAATAACTGTTTTTAATATGACCTTTTAAAATTTTGGCTTTAAATTATGGATGTTTTTAGAAGCTAGCATATCCAGCCATTCATTTTTTTTTCTTTTATTCACAATTCAAGGTCCATGAAAGGTCTTAGATTTAATTTTACTCAATAGAGCTGAGCCCTATTAAACATAGCAGACAGAAAGGAATGTATTTTTAGAGTGCTTCAAATATGAATTATTTCCTCTGAGTTTTCTATCCAACCAGGAAAAGGACTGAATTCTTCACCCTTCTTTTCCTCGGATAAATTTTAGTATACACAAAAAACTGTTACAGTGCTGGATACTCAAGTGTAAAATTCCTTGTGAGCAATACAACATAAAAAGTCACACAAGAGACTCAAATTCTAGGACTATAACATTGAAACTGTTGAATTATTCTTCTGAAGATCATTTTGTATTGATGCTTCAGAAAAGGAGTACTTTTACTGATGTCAAGCACCATTTACTGAAATTTCAGAGTAATGTTTGATGAATTTCCTCAACCACTAGGGTTTAAGATTCCTGTAACATAACCAGGCAGCACTGGGTTGTGTTCAGTCCTGATATCCTGAGCTGGCTCCTATTTACAAGCAGTGATGCCTGCTCATTTTCACAGAATAAATGAAGGGATGAACGCATTTGGGAACTTACCCAAGTTCATTAGAAATATACAGTACACTGATGTTTTTCATTATGTGTGGGCAGAAAGAAAATGTAAAGGCAGGAATAAGGATGTTTCGTTACATAGCTCCTAATTTCTACAGTGCTATACATGGTCATTCTTTATTAAACAAATATTAGGATATATTGTAACAAATAACAAATATTATGCTAAGAATAAATCCACAGTCTAAATTTGTTACAAGAAGACATTTTCATAGAATTCTGTACATTCTGCTGAGATATAGCTGCATACACAATGCTTTGTGAAAATATTCACCCTGTTGGTGTTTTTCCTTTTTTTTTTTTTTTATGAAGTAGATGTGGGTCCACTGTGCCACTTGAACAATATTTGCTTGGGGCTACTCAAAAAGGCGTTATCTAAGATCTAACCCCTGTACTTAGATGTGGACTCCACTGCTGGGGAACCACCAGGCTGCTACCTCTTGAAGTAGTCTCTGTCCGACTGAGTGCTGACTCATGAGACCCAAGAGACCCTTGTGCGGAGCACTGAGGGAGCAGCAAAACCGTAGTCAAGGACAAATATAGGTCATAGCGTGCAGAGTTTGTCCATCCAATAAATAGGCAGAAGTCAGGGCAAGTCAGTTCAGGGTCAGCACAGAGATCAAGCAGAGCTCCAGTCAGGAAGAAAAGGGTCAAATTGAGAGGTCTAGCAGAGTACACAGAACAGGCAAACAAGCTACGAAATACTTTTTCAGGAAACTAGCAAACTAGAACCTATTGTTCAGGCACTTCCCCATGGGGGAAGGTGCCTAAAGTACCTCAGGTGGCCATTAACTGTGGAAGATTTGGGTGCTTTCTGGCTCTTTAAGATCTGGAGAGAGTGTGCGTTCTATGGGGACAGCCAAGTCAGGCCTCACACTGTTTGGAAAAGAGGATAGCTGGCAGCACTATTTTGGTAAGATGAGGGGAACGCTGGTCTGAGCCATGAGGAGCGACTGTGTGGGTAAGAAATGCAGCGGACATGCCCACTAGTGAGTAGCAGCGCCAACATAACAAATACAATGTGCAATTAAATTTGAATTTATTTTAATTTAAATATCATGTAATGGGCCTGATCTAATAAGTTCAGATTGTTACAGTGGAGTTAAGAAATGTGGTGTTTAAAAAAAAAAAGGATAAAACTAAAAATTTGTGAGTGCCTATATATTCACCCCCTGCCAGGAAACTCATAAATAAAGTCTGGTCTTACCAATTAATTTCCAAAGTCGCATAATTAGTTGAATAAGGTTCAAATTTTGCAGATGACACCATCTATGTAGTACTGTGCAGTTTAGAGAAGTTGACCATAAACTATGAGCTGACACTCTAAGTGTTTGGGCATAAACTTGGCAAATGAGGTTCAATGAGGATAAATGTAAAGTTATGCATCTGGGTAGTAATAATCGACATGCATCATATGTCTTAGGAATGGATAGATAGATAGATAGAGCAACATACAAGGTCAATCAGCTGCTTCTAAAGGGCCCTTTACACAGGCCAAGAATCATCGCTAACTAGGGTTCATAGTAATGCTCATTAGTGATGATCGGGTGGTGTAAATGTACGACCAATTAATAATTGGATTATTTGTGCAGCTCAAAAATCCTCAATTCCCAGTAGCAGTTTGTGCTGTGTAAATACGTTCTGCTGCCGGGAAACAACGAGTCAGTATGGGGAAGAGTGATGGCATTAGCGATCGCTCCTCCCCATACTCTCGAGGAGCTGGAAGAGATCATCAGGGCCGGCGTCATAACCCGGCATCCCCGGGCAAGTGCCGGGGCCCAATGCTCCTGGGGGGGCCCACTGAGCTGCTATGAGCACTTCCATCAATACAGATGGGAGCTCTCACTGCTGTCCTTTCACATACGCAGTACCCCTCTGGTGGGCCCTCTGAGCTGCAGAGACTCAGGACACGCCCCCTCTACACAGGACATGCTGCCTGAGGAGAGAGACCGCAGCCTGAGGAGAGAGACCGCAGGGCTGGAGCTGGAGCAGAGAAGTGTGGAGACAGTCTGTGAGTGAGTCTGCACTGTGACTGTCTCTTCTCTGTGGGATAGAAGGAAAGGAAGGGGGACTCTTCGATCTGCTGCTTCATTCTATTTAGTGGTTTTACTGTTTCATTAAGCTGTTTGTCTCCATGACACCTGCCCCCCCCCCCCCATCCTGTCCTATCTCATCCTCATGGAGCCCCTGCTGTCTCCTTTCCTCCCTCATGTATCCAGAGCTCCTGTTCCACCTTCCTATTTCTGTCCTGCACAGACCTCCTGCCACTACTTCTTGTATGAATCCCCCTCAGAGCCCCTTCCACCTACTTGCTGTGTCCACCCCTCCTGTCCATCCAGGGCCCTTGTCTGACTCCTCTGCCTCTCATTATGGTGGCATCTGAACCGCATTCACCATAAGGACCTTCTAACGTCACAGGGTCAAGTGACTGTGCCCCCCACCCTGTACAGTGCCCCCCACCCAGTACTGTGCCCCTCACCCCGTACGGTGCCCCCTTATACCCTGCATTGTGCCCTCCTACCACACCCTGTGCAGTGCCCATAGTCATTCCCTGTACTATGCCCTCTTATACCCTTTTATCCGGTCACTATATGGCGGTGTTATCACTATATGGCGGTGGTATCCAATAACTGCATGGCCATAACTGTATCCCTTCCCTGCCCACAGCACTTTTTTTAGACCTGGCATGAGCGGGAAAAGATACAGATTGCGGTGTTAAGGACCTTTGCGCCACAATCTGTGTCAGAAATACGCCTAACATAGACGTATTTCTATATAATAAATGACCCCCTAATTGTATTGTTATTCGGGGGTAGGGCTAATATCTTTATAGTATATATATTCTAGTGTATTATACTGCGCCCTGTATTTCCCAGTAGAAAATGATCCTTGGGAAGCACAGTCCTCATCCCTGACCACCAGGACCAGGTAGCGCTCTGTCAGTACATGGCGGCCTCCCTGAGTTCCGTCACAGGGGCTCTATACCGGAAAAGACCTGATCAGCTTTATCCCCATGCATTCTGAATGGAGAGTAATCCGTTCAGTTTGCATCAGGATGTCTTCAGTTCAGTCGTTTTGACTGATCAGGCAAAAGAGAAAACCGCAGCATGCTACGGTTTTATTTCCGGCTAAAAAAACTGAAGACTTGCCTGAATACATTTTCCCATAGGAATGTATTAGTGCCGGATCCGTCCTTCCGGTATGCGCATGCGCAGACTGAAAAAAAGGTGAAAAAATAAATGCCGGATCCGTTTTTGCCGGATGACACCGGAAAGACGGATCCGGCATTTCAATGCATTTTTTCGACTGATCAGGCATTTTTAAGACTGATCAGGATCCTGATCAGTCTTACTAATGCCATCAGTTGGCATACGTTTTGCCTGATCCGGCAGGCAGTTACGGCGACGGAACTGCCTGCCGGATCTCTCTGCCGCAAGTGTGAAAGTAGCCTTATTCTGACACTAGGGCTGGGTTCACATCCTATTTTTTCCATCCATTTAATGAATACCAAAAATGAATGCGTTAACAGATGCCTCAGACTGATGCCGTACAGTGGCGTCCGTTCACCATACAGTTCCATGGTAAAAAAACATATACCTTAACGTATGCATTTTTTACTTGACTCTGCAGGATACAAAAACATGGAGTGCTGCACATTTGTATACATCAAACCGATAGGAAAAACGTAATGTGAACACACATTGGGGGGGGGGAGGGGGGCGTACTAAATTTCGCTGTGAGGCCCAGTCAGTTCTAGCTACATCACTGCACATCTCCTTCTCTCCTCCAGGCCTGGCTCACTGCTGCAGCGGGCCGCCGTAGAGAAGGAGCGCAGGGAGCTGCGGTTAGTGAATGACAGGACCACCAGCTCCCCTGCAATGATAGGTATGTGAGGGGGCCACTGGGGGGTCATTCATCACACTGTGAGGGCCCCTTACACAGTATAATGACTCCCAGTGCCCCCCATTTAGTATAATGATCCCCATTGACCCTCCATTTAGCATAATGACCACCAGAGCCCCCATTAAATATAATAACCCCTCGTGCCCCCTCCATACAGTATAACCCCCAGTGTGGGGGCGACTGGGGGTCATTATTCTGAATGGAGGGTCACTGTGGGGTCATTATACTGTGAGGGCCCTTTACATAGTATAATGACCCCCAGTGTCCCCCATTTAGTATAATGATCACCAATGACCCTCCATTCAGTATAATGACCCCCAGAGCCCCCACCATACAGTATTCCCCCAGTGTGGGGGCTACTGGGGGTCATTATTCTAAATGGGGGCGACTGGGGGTTATTATTCTGAATGCAGGGCCACAGGTGGTCATTATACAGTGGGGGGGGAATTGGGGGTTCATTATACTGTGTGAAGGGCCACTAGTAGTCATTATACTGTGTGAAGGGCCACTAGTAGTCATTATACTGTATAGGGGCCACTGGGGGTCATTATACCGTGTAGGAGCCACAGGGGGACATGTCAATGTAAAGAAATGCCTCATGGGGGCCCACTGGGATTTATCGCCCAAGGGCCCACATGAACCTGGAGCCGGCCCTGGAGATCATGCAACGGTTTCCTCCGCTAGTGATCAGCAGATTGTCAGGTTGGAATGCTTCTTTCCTGACAATCTGCTTGTATATTGTCCTGTATAAATGGATCTTTAGACTAGCAGGATATTGTCATGTATTGAATGGGACAGGAATGAAATATTACCACTTTACAAAGCTTTGGTCTGGCCTTAACTATAATATGCAGTTCAGTTCTGGGAACCATTCCATAGAAAGTAAGCCCTGATATGGGAAAACTACAAAGGAGAGCAACTAAGCTGATAAGGGGGGCATAAAAGGTCTTGAGTTATGAGGAAAGAGTAAAATAATTAACTATATTTAGTCTTAAGAAGAGACATCTAAGGGTCTAAGGGGGACATGATTAACTTATGCAAATATAAGAACGGGCCATACAAAAAATATGTTGAAAAGCTGTTCCACATAAAATCCCCTCAAAAGACAAGAAGGCGGTGCCTCCATCTAGAGAAGAAAAAGTTCAGTCTTCTGAAGCGTCAAGGCTTCTTTATTGTAAGAACTTTAAATCTGTGGAATAGTCTACCTCAGGATGTGTTCTTTGAAGTGTAGACGTGCCTAGGGCTCAATAAAAGAGCGCACAATCCCCTTAACCAGTATTTTATGGAAGCAGGTATCTCGTAGGCCTCAATCAATGTTTGGTGGAAACAGGTATATCAATCCCCTTAATCAGTATTTTGTAGAAGCAGGTATATCGCAGCCCTCAATCAGTATTTTGTGGAAACAGGTATATCAATCCCCTTATTCAGTATTTTGTGGAAGCAAGTATATCACACCCCTCAATTATTTTTTTTGCCACAACAGTTTTTTTGCACCACCCTGTTTATTTGGGGATACAGGTGTATCGCAGCCCTCAATACGTATTTTGTGGAAGAAGGTATATCACACCCCTCAATCAGTTTTTTTGGGTGCAACAGGCATATCAAACCCCTTAATCAGTATTTTGTGAAAGCAGGTATATCGCAGGCCTCAATCAATATTTTGTGGAAGCAGAATATCAATCCCCTTAATCAGTATTTTGTGGAAGCAGGTATCTTGCAGGCCTCAATCAATATTTGGTGAAAACAGGCATATCAAACCCCTTAATCAGTATTTTGTGAAAGCAGGTATATCGCAGGCCTCAATCAATATTTTGTGGAAGCAGAATATCAATCCCCTTAATCAGTATTTTGTGGAAGCAGGTATCTTGCAGGCCTCAATCAATATTTTGTGGAAGCAGGTATATCAATCCCCTTAATCAATATTTTGGGGAAGCAGGTATATTGCAGCCCTCAAACAGTATTGTGTGGAAGCAGGTATATCAATCCCCTTAATCAATATTTTATGGAAGTAGGTATATCAAACCCCTTAATCAGTATTTTGCGGAAGCAGGTATCTCGCAGGCCTCAATCAATATTTTGTGGAAGAAGGTATATCACACCCTTTAATCAGTATTATGTGGAAGCAGGAATCTCGTAGACCTCAATCAATATTTGGTGGACTCAGGTATATCAATCCCCTTAATCAGTATTTTGTGGAAGCAGGTATATCGCAGACCTCAATCAATATTTTGTGGAAGCAGGAATATCAAACCCCTTAATCAGTATTTTGTGGAAGCAAGTATCTCACCCGTATCCCCAAATAAGCAGGGTGGTGCTAAAAAACTGTTGTGTCAAAAAAAATTATTGAGGGGTGTGATAAACTGGGGATTGATATACCTGATTCCACCAAATATTGATTAAGGCCTACGAGATTCCTGCTTCCACATAATACTGATTAAAGGGTGTGATATACCTTCTTCCACAAAATATTGATTGAGGCCTACGAGATACCTGCTTCCGCAAAATACTGATTAAGCGGTTTGATATACCTGCTTCCACTAAATATTAATTTAGGCCTGCGATATACCTGCTTCCACAAAATACTGATTAAGCGGTTTGACATACCTGCTTCCACAAAATATTGATTTAGGCCTGCGATATACCTGCTTCCACAAAATACTGATTAAGGGGTTTGATATGCCTGTTTTCACCAAATATTGATTGAGGCATGTGATATACCTGTTTCCACAAATACTGCTCTTCTCTAGGGATTTAGGCATAGGGTAATTTTGAAAATGACGGGTAGAGGAAGAGGCAGACCGTTCCACAAGGGTTGTAGGGGTTGGGCCGGTGCACCAGGCTGGAGCCTAAGTGGGAGAAGGCGCGTCCGATTACTTCAAAGGACGCACCAGAGTTGGTTGAGTGGCTCATTCAGCCTGACGCTTCTGCACTCTTCTAATCTTCTGTATCTGCACCCACCTAACTTTCTGCTATGTGCACCCCCAAAGACACCACTACCATTGCCCCTCCACTCGAGTCAGAGGAATTATTTTCCCATCCATTCCCAGACCTTACCGATGCACAGACATTCTTGACATCGGATGAGGAAGAGGAGGTAGCAACGGCCGCCACCCAGCTGTCTGACGACAGTACCCTGATCAGCCCAATGAGGGAGGTCCCCGCTGTTGATGCCTACCCGAGATCTCAAATTTCAGTGGTGGTGAAGGTGACGATGATGACGTGTCGATGGACGTCACATGGGTGCCCACAAGAGAGGAAGAGGAGGGGAGTTTAGAGGGAGAGACGGAGCAGCAGAGAGGGAGGAGAAGCAGGCAGAGCTCGCAGGGCACAGGAGGCAAAAAGCAGACTGCAAATGTATCTGGAACTAGCCATTTACCATGCGCGGTCACTTCTGGCGCTCCCAGGATGCCGGCACATGGCTCGCCGTGTGGGCTTTTTTTAATATGTCAGATGCTGACAATAGTGTTGCCATCTGCAGCCTGTACTGGCAATGCATAAGTCGCGGTATGCCCAACACTCACCTAGGGATGACCGCCTTAATAAGACACCTGGCCTTCCATCACCGAGCTCAGTGGGAGCAATGCCGTCAGAACCCACAAAGCCACACTCCACGCTCCATGTCCTGGCTCTTCTCTTTCTCCTTCTCCTCTCTCCTCCCATTTGTCCACCACTCCACCTTCCACTATGCCGTCGTCGCGTTCATCTGGCAGAAGTCAGGATTCCGTTGCCCAAATGTTCGACCATAAAAAGTTAATGACGCCGGATAACCTTTTTGCCCAATGGTTGACCGCTGGCTTATCGGAACTGCTAGCCTGCCAACTACTGCCATATAAACTGGTGGAGTCTGAGGCCTTAAGAAAATTTGTGGCCATTGGCACACCACAATGGAAGGTCCGCGGAAGGAAATATTTCTCCCAGAAGGGCATCCCAGAGCTATATGGCCACGTTCAGAGGCAAGTGAATATATCTCTGGCACACAGTGTCGGTGCTATATGGCCACGTTCAGCGGCAAGTGAATATATCTCTGGCACACAGTGTCGACACAAAGTGTCGGTACATCAGATCACAGACACGTGGTCTAGCAAACACGGGCAGGGAAGATACATAACTTTTATTGCCCACTGGGTGAACCTTCTGACGGCCATCAAGCATGTAACCCGTGGCTCCCGTGTGGTTATAGTGCTACCATCACGGATTGCATGCAGGCCTGCCTCTTCTTCTCCTCCTCCTCCTCCTCCATCCTCCATCTCCTCTTCGGCTGACTCCTCCTTTTCCACTGCTACCTCCTCTTCCGCTGCGCCCCCCCCCCAAGGCCCCCTCAACCTATTTGACGTGCCAGGTGAGACGTTGCCATGCTGTGCTGTGGCTGTTGTGCCTGGAAGCCAAGAGCCACACCGATCCTGCACTGCTTTCAGCTCTGAGGTTTCAGGCCGATCAATGGCTAACCCCGCTTAATTTGACAGTTGGTAAAGTAGTGTTCAACAATGGTGCTAATCTGCTGAGCACGCTGAAACAGGGCAAAATGACACACGAGCCTTGCATGGCACACGTCCTGAACTTAGTCGTGCAGCCTTTTGTTGCGAAATACCCCGGGACGTATTGCGGCAGGCCAGGAAAATCTCTGGCCATTTTAGAAGATCTTACACGGCCATGGCTCGCCTTGTTGACGATCAGCGGCGACACCACCTGCCTGTCAGACGTCTGATTTGTGACAGCACGATGAGCTGGAAATCCACCTTGTATATGCTTAATAGGGTGCTCCAGCAGCAACGTGCCGTTAACGACTACCTATACGAACTCTGCAGCAGGACAGATTCTTGGGAGCTTGTTTTTTTTCACCAGGCCCGTGGCTGCTCATGCGTGACGCATGCAGACTTCTGCGGCCATTTGATGATATCACCAAACTGATCAGTCGCAGCCAGGGTGCCATCAGTGACATCATAGCTTACCCCTTCTTTCTGGAGCGTGCATTGCATTGTGTCATTGATCAAGCCGTCAAGGAGAAGGAGCTGGAAGATGAGGAAATTGCAATGCTGAATGAATTCCCAGGGTGGGCTACTCCATCTGAGACAAGTCAGCAGGAGTCTGAAGAGGAGTCAGAGGAGAAAGGTGGCTGGGTGGAGGAAGAGGAGGAGGAGCAAGAAGAGCAGGGTTCGAGGGGGACTTTAAACATTTTGGGGATACCTAGTGATGTCCAGGGCTGGGGGGGAGACGAGGACGACATTCTCCTGAGCGATGAGCAGGATCCAGGGTTCTCTACCGCTTCCAATTTAGTGCAAATGGGGGCCTTCATGCTCCAGTGTTTAAAAAGGGACCCCCGTATAAAATGCATAAATGGCAAGGACCAGTACTAGGTGGCAACGTACTTAGACCCCGATACAAACACAAAAGGACGGACATGTTACCAGCATCACAGAGGGCTGGCAGAATGCAGCATTTCCAGGCCTTGCTGTGAGAGATGCTGCATTCTTCTGTTGCAGGCGCTGGCAGAGGAATTTTCACCCACAGGAAAACAGGTGTTGGTACTAATCCTACCACGCCTGCAAGAAGAGGGCGGCTTGAAGATGTGTTGGTCACTTCAGATATGAGATCATTCTTTCAGTCAGCAACTATGAATGTAAATGACCTCACATCAGATGTCGACGTTTACTAATTTAACAAGCTAACAGGTGGTCCAACCGGAACCATATACGTCTTTTAATCCTGTGCTGTAAAATATATTTAAAACTTTACTTTTATTTATTATTTAATTTTAAAATCTTTATTTTTAAAGACTAACAGTACACAAACAGATTAAAACTATCAGTAGGTGTGGGTCGCTCCACTTTTTTAATGTAACGGTGTTATTGCTGTTAATTCACAGCAAGTGTTTAATGCCAATATTGGTTACAGCCTGTGTTTGATTTGTAAGTATCTTCCTCTTGTCGCCTATATTAGCTGTATATTAACTCCTGTTTGGGAGCTCCCTGACTACCACTGAGCCTAAGAACACAATCACTTATACACCCTGCATCCCGAAATGTTTCGCTGGACACCCAGCGTCTTCAGGGGATCATTCAGGTATCAACCCATTGACAGCCGCCCTTCGGATCCAGCCTCAATGAACGCCTAGACCGACAGGCGTCTGACTACATCGGGTTAACGGCCGATGTGGACGCTCTGAGAAGCGAGGAACCCCCTGGACTAGTGGGTGTGCAGGCTTAACCTGTGGCCAGAGCTGGCACAATTTGCCATGGAACTTTTGGCTTGCCCCTTGCCGAGTGTCCTGTCTGAAAGGACGTTCAGAGCAGCAGGAGGGATCGTGGCCGATAAGCACACTCGCCTATGTCACTGTCAGGTAAATGCCTAATTTTTGGGGCCTGTACTGGCCGACAGTAAAATTTGTATCTAGTACACACCTGATGTACCTCCAGACACATCATCACAAGTTATTTTCTTTCAGGGGAATGCCTACTTTTTTGGGGCATGTACTGGCCGACAGTAAAATTTGTATCTAGTGACCTCCAGCCACATCATCACAAGTTCTTTTCTGTCAGGTGTATGCCTAATTATTGTGGCCTGTACTCCTGTGGTCTACAGTAAAATTTGTATCCAGTGACCGCCTAATGTACCTCCAGCCACATCATCACAAGTTGTTTTCTGTCAGGTGAATGCCGCATTTTTGGGGCCTGTACTGGCCGACAGTAAAAATTTGTATCTAGTGACCGCCTAATGTACCTCCAGACACATCATCACAAGTTCTTTTCTTTCAGGGGAATGCCTAATTTTTGGGGCCTGTACTGGCCGACAGTAAAAATTTGTATCTAGTGACCGCCTGATCTACCTCCAGCCACATCATCACAAGTTCTTTTCTGTCAGGTGAATGCCTAATTTTTGTGACCTGTACTCCAGTGGCCTACAGTAACATTTTTATCCAGTGACCGCCTAATGTACCTCCAGCCACATCATCACAAGTTCTTTTCAGTCAGGTGAATGCGTAATTTTTGGGGCCTGTACTGGCCGACAGTAAAATTTGTATCTAGTGACCGCCTAATGTACCTCTAGCCACATCATCACAAGTTCTTTTCTGTCAGATGACTGCCTAATTTTTGAGGCCTGTACTCCAGTGGCCTACATAAAAATTTGCATCCAGTGCTTACCTAATATATCTCCAGCCACATCATCACAAGTTGATTTCTGTCAGGTGAATGCCTAATTTTTGGGGCCTGTACTCCAGTGGCCTATAGTAAAATTTTTATCCAGTGACGGCCTAATGTACCTCCAGCCACATCATCACAAGTTCTTTTCTGTCAGATGAATGCCTAATTTTTGCCTGCCTAATGTATCTCCAGCCACATCATCACAAGTTGTTTTCTGTCAAATGAATGCCTAATTTTTGGGGCCTGTACTCCAGTGGCCTACAGTAAAATTTTATCCAATGACTGCCTAATGTACCTCCAGCCACATCATCACAAGTTCTTTTCTGTCAGGGGAATGCCAATTTTTTGGGGCCTGTACTCCAGTGACCTACAGTAACATTTTTATCCAGTGACCGCCTAATGTACCTCCAGCCACATCATCACAAGTTCTTTTCTGTCAGGTGAATGCCAAATTTTTGGGGCCTGTAGTCCCGTGGCCTACATAAAATTTTGTATCCAGTGACTGCCTAATGTATCTCCAGCCACATCATCACAAGTTGTTTTCTGTCAGGTGAATGCCTAATTTTTGGGGCCTGTACTCCAGTGGCCTACAGTAAAATTTTTATCCAGTGACCGCCCTATGTACCTCCAGCCACATCATCACAAGTTCATTTCTGTCAAGGGAATGCCTCATTTTTGGTGCCTGTACTCCAGTGACCTACAGTAACATTTTTATCCTGTGACCGCCTAATGTACCTCCAGCCACATCATCACAAGTTCTTTTCTGTCAGGTGAATGCCTACTTTTGGGGGCCTGTACTGGCAGACAGTAAAATTTGTATCCAGTTAACGCCTAATGTACCTCTAGCCACATCATCACAAGTTCTTATCTGTCAGGTGAATGCCTACTTTTTGGGGCCTGTACTCCAGTGGCCTACATTAAAATTTGTATCCAGTGACCGCCTAATGTATCTCCAGCCACATCATCTCAAGTTCTTTTCTGTCAGGTGAATGCCTAATTTTTGTGACCTGTACTCCTGTGGTCTACAGTACAATTTGTATCCAGTGACCGCCTAATGTACCTCCAGCCACATCATCACAAGTTGTTTTCTGTCAGGTGAATGCCGCATTTTTGGGGCCTGTACTGGCCGACAGTAAAAATTTGTATCTAGTGACCGCCTAATGTACCTCCAGACACATCATCACAAGTTCTTTTCTTTCAGGGGAATGCCTAATTTTTGGGGCCTGTACTGGCCGACAGTAAAAATTTGTATCTAGTGACCGCCTGATCTACCTCCAGCCACATCATCACAAGTTCATTTTTGTCAGGTGAATGCGTAATTTTGTGGCCTGTACTGGCCGACAGTAAAATTTGTATCTAGTGACCGCCTAATGTACCTCTAGCCACATCATCACAAGTTCTTTTCTGTCAGATGACTGCCTAATTTTTGAGGCCTGTACTCCAGTGGCCTACATAAAAATTAGCATCCAGTGCCTACCTAATGTATCTCCAGCCACATCATCGTTTTCTGTCAGGTAAATGCCTAATTTTTGGGGCCTGTACTCCAGTGGCCTACAGTAAAAATTTTATCCAATGACTGCCTAATGTACCTCCAGCCACATCATCACAAGTTCTTTACTGTCAGGGGAATGCCTAATTTTTGGGGCCTGTACTCCAGTGGCCTACAGTAAAATTTTTATCCAGTGACCGCCCTATGTACCTCCAGCCACATCATCACAAGTTCATTTCTGTCAGGGGAATGCCAAATTTTTGGGGCCTGTACTCCAGTGACCTACAGTAAATTTTTTTATCCAGTGACCGCCTAATGTACCTCCAGCCACATCATCACAAGTTCCTTTTCTGTCAGATGAATGCCTAATTTTTGGCTGCCTAATGTATCTCCAGCCACATCATCACAAGTTGTTTTCTGTCAGGTGAATGCCTAATTTTTGGGGCCTGTACTCCAGTGGCCTACAGTAAAAATTTTATCCAGTGACCGCCCTATGTACCTCCAGCCACATCATCACAAGTTCTTTTCTGTCAAGGGAATGCCTAATTTTTAGGGCCTGTACTCCAGTGACCTACAGTAACATTTTTATCCTGTGACCGCCTAATGTACCTCCAGCCACATCATCACAAGTTCTTTTCTGTCAGGTGAATGCCTACTTTTTGGGGCCTGTACTGGCAGACAGTAAAATTTGTATCCAGTTAACGCCTAATGTACCTCTAGTCACATCATCACAAGTTGTTTTCTGTCAGGTGAATGCCGCATTTTTGGGGCCTGTACTGGCCCACAGTAAAAATTTGTATCTAGTGACCGCCTAATGTACCTCCAGACACATCATCACAAGTTCTTTTCTTTCAGGGGAATGCCTAATTTTTGGGGGCCTGTACTGGCCGAAAGTAAAAATTTGTATCTAGTGACCGCCTGATCTACCTCCAGCCACATCATCACAAGTTCATTTTTGTCAGGTGAATGCGTAATTTTTGTGGCCTGTACTGGCCGACAGTAAAATTTGTATCTAGTGACCGCCTAATGTACCTCTAGCCACATCATCACAAGTTCTTTTCTGTCAGATGACTGCCTAATTTTTGAGGCCTGTACTCCAGTGGCCTACATAAAAATTAGCATCCAGTGCCTACCTAATGTATCTCCAGCCACATCATCGTTTTCTGTCAGGTAAATGCCTAATTTTTGGGGCCTGTACTCCAGTGGCCTACAGTAAAAATTTTATCCAATGACTGCCTAATGTACCTCCAGCCACATCATCACAAGTTCTTTACTGTCAGGGGAATGCCTAATTTTTGGGGCCTGTACTCCAGTGGCCTACAGTAAAATTTTTATCCAGTGACCGCCCTATGTACCTCCAGCCACATCATCACAAGTTCATTTCTGTCAGGGGAATGCCAAATTTTTGGGGCCTGTACTCCAGTGACCTACAGTAAAATTTTTATCCAGTGACCGCCTAATGTACCTCCAGCCACATCATCACAAGTTCCTTTTCTGTCAGATGAATGCCTAATTTTTGGCTGCCTAATGTATCTCCAGCCACATCATCACAAGTTGTTTTCTGTCAGGTGAATGCCTAATTTTTGGGGCCTGTACTCCAGTGGCCTACAGTAAAAATTTTATCCAGTGACCGCCCTATGTACCTCCAGCCACATCATCACAAGTTCTTTTCTGTCAGTTGAATGCCTATTTTTTTGGCCTGTACTGGCCGACAGTAAAATATGTATCCAGTGAACGCCTAATGTACCTTTTAGCCACATAATCACAAGTTCTTTTCTGTCAGATGACTGCCTAATTTTTGAGGCCTGTACTCCAGTGGCCTACATAAAAATTAGCATCCAGTGCCTACCTAATGTATCTCCAGCCACATCATCGTTTTCTGTCAGGTAAATGCCTATTTTTTGGGGCCTGTACTCCAGTGGCCTACAGTAAAAATTTTATCCAATGACTGCCTAATGTACCTCCAGCCACATCATCACAAGTTCTTTACTGTCAGGGGAATGCCTAATTTTTGGGGCCTGTACTCCAGTGGCCTACAGTAAAATTTTTATCCAGTGACCGCCCTATGTACCTCCAGCCACATCATCACAAGTTCATTTCTGTCAGGGGAATGCCAAATTTTTGGGGCCTGTACTCCAGTGACCTACAGTAAAATTTTTATCCAGTGACCGCCTAATGTACCTCCAGCCACATCATCACAAGTTCCTTTTCTGTCAGATGAATGCCTAATTTTTGGCTGCCTAATGTATCTCCAGCCACATCATCACAAGTTGTTTTCTGTCAGGTGAATGCCTAATTTTTGGGGCCTGTACTCCAGTGGCCTACAGTAAAAATTTTATCCAGTGACCGCCCTATGTACCTCCAGCCACATAATCACAAGTTCTTTTCTGTCAGTTGAATGCCTATTTTTTTGGCCTGTACTGGCCGACAGTAAAATATGTATCCAGTGAACGCCTAATGTACCTCTAGCCACATCATCACAAGTTCTTTTCTGTAAGGTGAATACCTACTTTTTGGGGCTGGTACTCCAGTGGCCTACATTACAATTTGTATACAATGACCGCCTAATGTATCTCCAGCCACATCATCACAAGTTCTTTTCTGTCAGGTGACTGCCTAATTTTTGGGGCCTGTACTTAAGTGGCCTACATTAAAATTTGCATCCAGTTCCTATCTAATGTATCTCCAGCCACATCATCATTTTCTGTCAGGTAAATGCCTAATTTTTGGGGCCTGTACTCCAGTGGCCTACAGTAAAATTTTTATCCAATGACTGCCTAATGTACCTCCAGCCACATCATCACAAGTTCTTTTCTGTCAGGGGAATGCCAATTTTTTGGGGCCTGTATTCCAGTGACCTACAGTAACATTTTTATCCAGTGACCGCCTAATGTACCTCCAGCCACATCATCACAAGTTCTTTTCTGTCAGGTGAATGCCAAATTTTTGGGGCCTGTAGTCCCGTGGCCTACATAAAATTTTGTATCCAGTGACTGCCTAATGTATCTCCAGCCACATCATCACAAGTTGTTTTCTGTCAGGTGAATGCCTAATTTTTGGGGCCTGTACTCCAGTGGCCTACAGTAAAATTTTTATCCAGTGACCGCCCTATGTACCTCCAGCCACATCATCACAAGTTCATTTCTGTCAAGGGAATGCCTAATTTTTAGGGCCTGTACTCCAGTGACCTACAGTAACATTTTTATCCTGTGACCGCCTAATGTACCTCCAGCCACATCATCACAAGTTCTTTTCTGTCAGGTGAATGCCTACATTTTGGGGCCTGTACTGGCAGACAGTAAAATTTGTATCCAGTTAACGCCTAATGTACCTCTAGCCACATCATCACAAGTTCTTATCTGTCAGGTGAATGCCTACTTTTTGGGGCCTGTACTCCAGTGGCCTACATTAAAATTTGTATGCAGTGACCGCCTAATGTACCTCCAGCCACATCATCTCAAGTTCTTTTCTGTCAGGTGTATGCCTAATTTTTGGGGGCTGTACTGGCCTACAGTAAAATTTGTATCCAGTGACCACCCAATGTACCTCCAGCCACATCATCACAAGTTTTTTCTGTCAGGTGAATGCCTAATTTCTGGGGCCTGTAGTCCCGTGGCCTACATTAAAATTTTTATCCAGTGACCGCCTAATGTACCTCCAGCCACATCATCACAAGTTTTTTTCTGTTAGTTGAATGCTTAATTTTTGGGGCCGTTACTTTAGTGGCCTACAGTAAAGTTTTTATCCAGTAACTGCCTTATGTACCTCCAGCCACATTATCACAAGTTCTTTTCTGTCAGGTGAATGCCTAATTTTTGGAGCCTGTACTCCAGTGGCCTAAAATAATTTTTTTCTAGGTTCCAGCAGGGCACATTTATGAGAGTTTCCCTTTAAGATGCATAAAAATAGCCCCTGATTAAAATACATATTTTTTGTGGGAATTTTTGCCAATGATCAACCTCTGGTGTGTCACTGTCTATGTTGTTGGACTATTTGTGCACTTCTAGTAAGTATTTGGTGGCTGCAAATATGATCTCAAGGTTTTTCAGGTTCGCCTGGCATTAAAGTCAATGATGCCCGCCACAAACGTGCAGCACGCGAACATTTGATAGCGAACACGCATTCGCAAAACGTCCTGGCCGATGTTCGTCCATCACTATGTGTGTATTCAGTGATAATATTATAAATGATTACAATAAGCAAAAGCATAAGTTTATTGAGGAGAACTGTTCTATTGAAAGGAAGCTCTAGTACCCTGTTGGGCAATGACTAGCCTGGATACAAGATGAGATACAGTTGGGCATGGAGGTACATTAGGCGGTCACTGGATACAAATTTTACTGTAGGCCACAGGAGTACAGGAGTAGAGTTGGGTGTAGAGGCATGGAGTAGAGATGGGTGAATCGATTTTACCGAATTAAAATTAATTTGAGATTTGGAGCTATCACTTTTGTCCCAGCCTAGACTCTGCCAAAAAAGTAGAAGGAGGAATCGGAACATGTCCTGGTGAACACAGTCACATACAAAGGCAATTAACAGCAGAATGGTTATGTCTGGTATACCCATCCCACCCTTGCAGGGCTCTTGTACATAGCTTGCTTTTCTCTGTCCATTTTGGAGCTCAAAGTAAGTGAAACACTGTCCTAGATGACCCTGGAAATCCTGGCAAAAGGGGGACACACCCGTGCAGTGTACTGGAGCAAAGGCAGAACTTCATTAGGCAGTATGAGTTCTTTGCCCTCAATGGTGAGCTGTTGGAGGCTCTATATGTATAATCCTTTGGCCAAGACCTGAGGACTACACTTTCAAACCAGACACTCAGGATATTGATGAAGTCCAGCTTCATGGTAAATGTGAAGAGGGCAGAGAAAGACAGGTGCCAGTCCCCAAAAAGCATAGCATCTGACTTCCCACAGTTTAACTTTTCCCCTAAAGCTTGTCTGAATGCCTCAGTGATCTGGATGAGTGCCGTCACTGAACTCTGGTCAGTGCAGAAGACAGTTGTCCATGTAGAGCAAGCACTTTACCTAGAAGTGTCCTGGTGCAGTGAACCCTCTGATCCCACCATTCTGGCAGATAGACTCAACAAAGAGCTCTATAACAAACAAAAAGGAGAGGTAAAAGAGGGCAGCGTTGTCTGACCCCAGAGAGGATCAGAAAGGGGTCAGTCTTCCACCCATTCACCAACACCATGCTGTAAATGTCAAGGTACTTCAGGTTAATATATGAACATAAAATCCTGCCCAAATCCAGCTTGCGCATAGCTTGGCCCATAAATTTATGAAAGCATTTTTTCTGATCAAGACTGCACAGAACCACATGTACAGTACAGACCAAAAGTTTGGACACACCTCATTCAAAGAGTTTTCTTTATTTTCATGACTATGAAGGCATCAAAACTATGAATTAACACATGTGGAATTATATACATAACAAACAAGTGTGAACAACTGAAAATATGTCATATTCTAGGTTCTTCAAAGTAGCCACCTTTTGCTTTGATTACTGCTTTGCACACTCTTGGCATTCTCTTGATGAGCTTCAAGAGGTAGTCCCCTGAAATGGTCTTCCAACAGTC
Source organism: Bufo bufo (assembly GCF_905171765.1). Taxonomy (NCBI): domain Eukaryota; kingdom Metazoa; phylum Chordata; class Amphibia; order Anura; family Bufonidae; genus Bufo; species Bufo bufo. Next base: position 483,635,250 of record NC_053389.1, read on the forward strand.
TTGAAGGAGTTCCCAGAGATGCTTAGCACTTGTTGGCCCTTTTGCCTTCACTCTGCGGTCCAGCTCACCCCAAACCATCTTGATTGGGTTCAGGTCCGGTGACTGTGGAGGTCAGGTCATCTGGCACAGCACCCCATCACTCTCCTTCATGGTCAAATAGCCCTTACTTTCAAAGTTTTCTCAATTTTTCGGCTGACTGACTGACCTTCATTTCTTAATAATGATGGCCACTCGTTTTTCTTTACTTAGCTGCTTTTTTCTTGCCATAATACAAATTCTAACAGTCTATTCAGTAGGACTATCAGCTGTGTATCCACCTGACTTCTCCTCAACACCACTGATGGTCCTAACCCCATTTATAAGGCTATAAATCCCACTTATTAAACCTGACAGGGCACACCTGTGAAGTGAAAACCATTTCAGGGGACTACCTCTTGAAGCTCATCAAGAGAATGTCAAAAGTGTGCAAAGCAGTAATCAAAGCAAAAGGTGGCTACTTTGAAGAACCTAGAATATGACATATTTTCTGTAGTTTCACACTTGTTTGTAATGTAAATAATTCCACAAGTGTTAATTCATAGTTTTGATGCCTTCAGTGTGAATCTACAATTTTCATAGTCATGAAAATAAAGAAAACCCTTTGAATGAGAAGGTGTGTCCAAACTTTTGGTCTGTACTGTATATAGCGGTCTTTGATGTATTGTACAGTGTGTCTCATAAGAGCAAGGCTGTCGGCAATCCTGTGGCCCATAATGCAGCAGGTCCGGGTGGTTAATCCTGATGATTAGAGATGAGCGAATCAAAGCTGATGAAGTGGAATTCGATCAGAATTTCAGGAAAAATTCAATTTGCAACTAATGCGAATTTCCTCACGCTTCGTGGTAACGAATCACAATTTTTCCTAAAATGGGGGCTACAATGGTAGCTACACATGTAAGGACATGGGGCAAGGATCTTTGGGAAGGTGGGCTGACCCATAATGCCATGCATGCAGCCAATCAGCAGCCAGCCAGCCAGCCCTGTTATGTCACATCCCTATAAATACCTGCAGCCATCTTGGATTCAGACATTTTCCAGCGTTCTGAGTGCAGGGACAGACATTGCAGGCGCTAGGGAGAGTTATGCTGAAAACCTCATTGTGAAAAAAAAAGCATTTATAAGTGAAGGGAAACATTATTCAAATTTCAGGGAAATGATAGGGAGGCATAATTTCACAGTATCAAAGTGCAGGGAGAGATGTCTGAAGTCGATAGGGACAGTGCTAGAAAAACCTCATTGTGAAAAAATAAAGCAATTTACAAGTGCAGGGAAACATTATTCAAATTGCAGGGAAACGATAGAGAGGAATCATTTCACAGCATCTTACTGCAAAGAAAGACGCCTGAAGTCGCTAGGGACAGTGCTATGAAAACCTCATTGTGAAAAAAAAAAAGCGATTTACAAGTGCAGGGAAACATTATTTGGGGATCCAAATAGCCATTATACAACTCTGGCATTCCAGCAATTTGTTTGAGTTATTGGGGTGCAAGTACTATGTTGAAAAGCCTTTAGTGGCTTATATCTGTGGAAAAAGAAAAATATGAACACATTTCACTTCTGAAGTTATTTGTGGTGAAAGAGTTTAGTGGCCTATTTCAGTACAAAAAGAAAAAAATATACGCACGTCACTGTTGCAGTTATTTATGGTGAAAGAGTTTAGTGGCCTATTTCAGTACAAAAAGCAAAAGTATATACACATTTTACTTCTGCAGTTGTATGTGGTGAAAGCGTTCAGTGTCCTTTTTCAGTACAAAAAGGGAAAAAATATGTGCACTTGACTGTTGCATGTATTTGTGGTGAGAGTTTAATGGCCTATTTCATTAAAAAACAAAAAATATATACTCATTTCACTTTTGCAGTTATATGTGGTGAAAGCGTTCAGTGTCCTATTTCAGTACAAAAAGGAAAAAATATGCGCACTTCACTGTTCCATTTATTTATGGTGAAAGAGTTTAGTGGCCTATTTCAGTACAAAACAAAAAATATAAGCGAATTTCACTTCTACAGTTATTATTATTTCAGTAGAAAAACTAAATATATTCAGCATTCACTTTTGTAGCTATATGTGGTAAACCCTTTAGTAACGTATTTCGGTCGAAAAACTAAATTTATTCAGCGTTTGGTCGAAAAACAAAATGTATTCAGCTGCAGTTATATGTGGTACAGTCTTTATTGACGTATTCTGGTCGAAAAACTAATTTTATTCAGTGTTCAGTGCTGCAGTTATATGTGGTAAAATCTTTATTGACGTATTTCGGTCGAAAAACAAATTTTATTCAGTTATATGTGGTAAAGTCTTTATTGATGTAATTCGGTTGAAAAACAAAATGTATTGAGCATTCAGCGCTGCAATTATATGTGGTAAAATCTTTATTGATGTATTTCGGTCGAAAAGCAAATTTTATTCAGCGTTCAGCGCTGCAGTTATATGTAGTAAAGTCTTTATTGACGTATTTTGGTCGAAAAACTAAATGTATTCAGCGTTCAGCGCTGCAGTTATATGTGGTAAAACCTTTTGTGATGTATTTCGGTTGAAAAACTAATTTTATTCAAAGTTTAGCACTGTAGTTATATGCGGTAAAATCTTTAGTGACATATTTCGGTCGAAAAACAAAATTTAATTCAGCGTTCAGTGCTGCAGTTATATGTGGTAAAATCTTTATTGACATATTTCGGTTTAAAAACAAAATTTATTCAGCGTTCCGCAGTGCAATTTTATGTGGTAAAACCTTTTGTGACGTATTTCAGTCTAAAAACAAATTTTATTCAGTGTTCCGTGCTGCAGTTATTTGCGGTACAGTCTTTATTGACGTATTTTGGTCAAAAAACTAATTTTATTCAGCGTTTAGCGCTGCAGTTATATGTAGTAAAGTCTTTATTGATGTATTTTGGTTGAAAAACAAAATTTATTCAGCGTTCCGCGGTGCAATTATATGTGGTAAAACCTTTTGTGATGTATTTCGGTCTAAAAACAAATTTTATTCAGCGTTCAGCGCTGCAGTTATATGTGGTAAAATCTTTATTGACGTATTTCGGTCCAAATTTTTTTTTTATTCAGTTATATGTGGTAAAGTCTTTATTGATGTAATTTGGTTGAAAAACAAAATGTATTGAGTGTTCAGCGCTGCAATTATATGTGGTAAAATCTTTATTGATGTATTTCGGTCGAAAAGCTAATTTTATTCAGCGTTCAGCACTGCAGTTATATGTAGTAAAGTCTTTATTGACGTATTTCGGTCGAAAAACAAAATGTATTCAGCGTTCAGCGCTGCAGTTATATGTGGTAAAACCTTTTGGGATGTGTATTGGTCGAAAACTAATTTTATTAAGCGTTCAGCGCTGCAGTTATATGTGGTAAAACCTTTTGGGATGTATTTCAGGTGAAAAATAAATTTTAGTTCAGCGCTGTAGTTATATGCGGTAAAATATTCAGTGACTTATTTCAGTCATAAAACAAAATTTATTCAGCCTTCACTGTTGCCGTTATATGTGATAAATTCTTTAGTGACGTATTTTGGTCGGAAAACAAATTTTATTCAGCGTTCAGCTCTGCAGTTACATTATATGTGGTAATGTCTTTATTGACGTATTTCAGTCGAAAAACTAATTTTATTCAGCGTTCAGCGCTGTAGTTATATGTGGTAAAGTCTTTGATGATGTATTTCGGTTGAAAAACAACATTTATTCAGCATTCAGCGCTGCAATTATTATGTGGTAAAACCTTTAGTGATGTATTTCTGTCTAAAAAGAAATTTTATTCAGTGTTCAGTGCTGCAGTTATATGTGGTAAAATCTTAATTGACGTATTTCGGTCGAAAAATTAAATTTATTCAGCGTTTAGCGCTGCAGTTATATGTGGTAAAGTCTTTAATGACGTATTTCAGTTGAAAAACAAAATGTATTCAGCGTTCAGCGGTGCAACTATAGGTGGTAAAACCTTTTGAATGTATTTAGTCTAAAAGTACATTTTATTTAATGTTCAGCGCTGCAGTTATATGTGGTAAAATCTTTATTGTTGTATTTCGGTCGAAAAACAAATTTTATTCAGTGTTCAGCGCTGCAGTTATGTATGGTAAAATCTTTATTGACGTGTTTCAGTCTAAAAGCTAATTTTATTCTGTGGTCAGCGCTGCAATTATATATCCATGATGTCTCCATGATAAATCTGCAGCGTGGCTTCTACACACTTTCAAAATAATCCTTCAGCGGGGCGGATAGATGCCAGATGACCAGGAAGCTCCATGACTAGGGATAAGCAGCATAGGCAATATTAGTTTTCGCAATATTTCACAAATTTTTTATATAATATTCGCAATAAATTTGCGAATTCTAGAATTTCTGATCTCCAGTCATTTATTTTCGCAATTGCGCAAATCGGCACTAATAATGCGCAATACATGCAACTTCACATTTTATCAGGTCTGAGTAGATATTACTGATTGGTGAGACATCACAGCACTATGTCTGTAGCATGTATGTATGGACACCAGAGAAACAGTAATTCCTATCACACTACCTAACACCCTGCACTGGAACCTATCAGCTACACTATATCACTATCTAACCTACACTGACTATCTCCCACTAACTACAGTATGTGTATAATATATATATGATCTAACTAACTATCTAATGTAATTGGATAAGGAATAGGATTCAGATGAAAGCACCAAGCACAGCAATGACACTGCTCTCTCTCTCTCTCTCTCTCTCTCTCAGAACTGCAAAAAAACTGCAGAAATTGGCTGCTGGGGAGGTTCTTATATAGTAAGGGGTAGGCAACTTTCCTATTGGAGGTTACTGATGAAAAATAAATCTAGACTATTCGCGATTACGAATATATAGCTCTATATTCTACATCTTCTCCAATTCTCAAAGTGCTGATATCCGCGATAAAAATTTATGATTAGAATACTCGCGATCAACACTATCCATGACCTTCCCAGGAGCTGCTGTCGGGAGCAGCGGTTCATTTCTGAGACGTCCGTATAGTGCGAGGGGAATCCGAAGACCCTCTCCATCTCCGTGCGCCACAGGATGTCCTCTTTCCCATCCATGAATTAAATATTTATTAATAAATTGAACCAAAACTTGATCAACCTCTTCAGGACGCTGCCATTTTTCACCTTATGGACCAGGCCATTTTTTGCAAATCTTACATGTGTCACTTTATGTGGTGGTAACTTTAAAACGCTTTTACTTATCCAAGCCATTCTGAGATTGTTTTCTCGTCACATATTGTACTTCATGACAGTGGTAAATTTGAGTCAAAATATTTCATTTTTATTTATAAAAAAAATACAAAATTTTAAAAAAAAAATTGCAAATTTGCAAATTTCTAAATTTCAATTTCTCTACTTTTATAATAGATAGTAATACCTCCAGAAAGTTATTACTTTACATTCCCCATATGTCTACTTCATGTTTGGATTATTTTGTGAATGCCATTTAATTTTTTGGGGACATTAGAAGGCTTAAAAGTTTAGAAGCAAATCTTGAAATCTTTCAAAAAATTTCCAAAGCCCACTTTTTAAGGATCAGTTCAGGTCTGAAGTCACTTTGTGAGGTTTACATAATAATAAACAGATTTTTTACAAACTTTCTTAACTGTGAGGAATATGGTTTATCATTTATTGGCAGCCCTGATTGTCATTTGATTCACCTTTTGACATGTACACAGTCAGTGTACATGCAAAATATTTTCCCACCCCTCAGCCATCTGATTGTCAGCTAGAAAGGGAGAAATTCCCAGGGGTCCAGGCTTCAAGGAGTCCCCAGGTGGATAAAGTCACACCTCAACCAGCCAGTTTGGGGGCAAGCTGATCATGCAGGAAAACCCCCAGCAGGAGATTTCAGCCCTTGCCCAGGATCAATGATACCTCCCAGACATGTTGGCACCTACATTTCATAAGGAATTATGAATCGTCCATCCATCCCAGGCATAATTTGGTTATATTTTTGCGATCCTGGGGCAAACTTTTCTGCCCTGGAGCTTTCTGTGCTTCTGTCCTCCCGCCAGTGTTTGGTTCCCTGGCTCTAGTGATGATGTTCTGTGCACATAGATCTGCAGTCAATCACCAGCCTTAACAGCTACGTCTCATACACTGCTGAGGCCAGTGATTGGCTGCACGGCGACCTGTGTACATGAAACTTGATGGCCGCGGTGGTAAGAAGGGGAACAGCAGCGCACAGCAGCCACTGTTACACCCCCTTTAACGGGATGTCTGAGTAGCTGTACATTTTCTTTGCTGTTGCTTCCAGCACTGCACTCCCATTCTTCCTCCACTGATTTCATCTTCCTGCCTGCAGCCTTCAAGTTTCATGTACACAGGTCGCCGTGCAGCCAATCACTGGCCTCAGCAGTGTATGAGACGTAGCTGTTAAGGCTGGTGATTGGCTGCAGATCTATGTGCACAGAACATCATCACTAGAGCCAGGGAACCAAACACTGGCGGGAGGACAGAAGCACAGAAAGCGCCAGGGCAGAAAAGTGGTGAGTATGACTTTTTTTGTACATTTACAAGTGCTGGCAGAGTTTTTATTTAACTCAGACAACCACTTTAAACCTACGCTGCAATTATTGAAGATGTGTCTGCTTTGACTCTACATATTCACAATTATTTTAGCCGCTGTAGTCTTTACTGCCAGCCACAGATGACCTGTACAGTGCTCTCATGGATACACTGATACACACGCTCACAAGGGCGGATTGGGAACTTAAAGTGGCCCTGGAAAAAATACTAACAGTATCCCCATTTTGTAGTCGGGTCCAAATTGATGGAAGGCAGGGCCAGCAATACCATAATGTGGTACATTATGTCACCTCAACAGAGCCAAATACCGCTGTCCATCACAAAATACTGCCACCAGTAGCAGAAAATACATCCACAAAAACTTCCACTGGCCGGCCCACCGGGAAATTTCCCTGTAAGGTCTATGGCCAATCTATCTCTGCACGCTCACCACATACATCTACACACCTTACACAAACACAGTCACCACATAAATTGACACACTCATACACCTGCTCACTACATACATTGACCCACTCACACGCATGCTCACCAAATACATGGATGCAATCATACACAGTCATGGTCCCTACATACATCGACACACTCCAATTTCCTTCCCCAGCCTATGGCTTGCTGTCCCTTGGTATTTAACACACCTTCTACAGTGGACAAGTGCCTGAGCTTTTGGTTTTCTAGTTTTTAGTGGCTATCAAAGCACACCTGTGTACCTTACTCCTGTCTGACTACCGACGTTGAATTCTAACCACCTGCCCTGACCTTCACCTGTTTCTCAATTTGCCAAATTTTGCCTGCCCTGATTTTGGAATTATCTCATAGATTCCTATTGTTCACTGCCCACTCTCACCTTGGTCTATCTCCAGACTGTGCATATTGTCTGATCCCTTGGTGATTCTAATCTTTGTCTCTGAACCCCATGGATCAGCTCCCAACCACAACGGGACCATTTCAAGAGGTAGAATTATGTTAGCTTCCCCACAGTGAAGCCCAGATCCCTGTATAAGGGTTAAAGGATGAACACTAGGGGACTGCCAGGATAACACCATTAGAGTTAGCCTTAAGGCAACCAAGTTGGGTGGTACAGTGGGTTTTCACCAACAGTCCATAACAACATACATGAATGCTCTAATATACAGTCAGGCCCATAAATATTGGGACATCGACACAATTCTAACATTTTTGGCTCTATACACCACCATAATGGATTTGAAATGAAACAAACAAGACGTGCTTTAACTGCAGACTGTCAGCTTTAATTTGAGGGTATTTACATCCAAATCAGGTGAACGGTGTAGGAATTACAACAGTTTGCATATGTGCCTCCAACTTGTTAAGGGACCAAAAGTAATGGGACAATCGGCTTCTCAGCTGTTCCATGGCCAGGTGTGTGTTATTCCCTCATTATCCCAATTACAGTGAGCAGATAAAAGGTCCATAGTTCATTTCAAGTGTGCTATTTGCATTTGGAATGTTTTGCTGTCAAATCTTAAGATGAGATCCAAAGAGCTGTCACCATCAGTGAAGCAAGCCATCATTAGGCTGAAAAAACAAAACAAACCCATCAGATAGATAGCAAAAACATTAGACGTGGCCAAAACAACTGTTTGGAACATTCTTAAAAAGAAGGAACGCACCAGTGAGCTCAGCAACACCAAAAGACCTGGAAGACCACGGAAAACAACTGTGGTGGATGACCGAAGAATTATTTCCCTGGGGTGTCAAAGTCAACAATCAAGAGAAGACTTCACCAGAGTGAATACAGACGGTTTACCACAAGATGTAAAGCATTGGTGAGCCTCAAAAACAGGAAGGCCAGATTAGAGTTTGCCAAACGACATCTAAAAAAGCCTTCACAGTTCTGGAACAACATCCTATAGACAGATGAGACCAAGATCAACTTGTACCAGAGTGATAGGAAGAGAAGATTATGGAGAAGGAAAGGAACTGCTCAGGATCCTAAGCATACCACCTCATCAGTGAAGCATTGTGGTGGTAGTGTCATGGCATGGGCATGTATGGCTGCCAATGGAACTGGTTCTCTTGTATTTATTGATGATGTGACCGCTGACAAAAGCAGCAGGATGAATTCTGAAGTGTTTCGGGCAATATTATCTGCTCATATTCAGCCAAATGCTTCAGAACTCATTGGACGGCACTTCACAGTGCAGATGGACAATGACCCAAAGCATACTGCAAAAGCAACCAAAGAGTTTTTTAAGGGAAAGAAGTGGAATGTTATGCAATGGCCAAGTCAATCACCTGACCTGAATCCAATTGAGCATGCATTTCACTTGCTGAAGACAAAACTGAAGGGAAAATGCCCCAAGAACAAGCAGGAACTGAAGACAGTTGCAGTAGAGGCCTGGCAGAGCATCACCAGGGATGGAACCCAGCGTCTGGTGATGTCTATGCATTCCAGACTTCAGGCTGTAATTGACTTCAAAGGATTTGCAACCAAGTATTAAAAAGTTAAAGTTTGATTTATGATTATTATTCTATCCCATTACTTTTGGTCCCTTAACAAGTGGGAGGCACATATGCAAACTGTTGTAATTCCTACACCGTTCTCCTGATTTGGATGTAAATACCCTCAAATTAAAGCTGGCAGTCTGCAGTTAAAGCACATCTTGTTCATTTCATTATAAATCCATTGTGGTGGTGTATAGAGGCAAAAATGTCAGAATTGTGTCGATGTCCCAATATTTATGGACCTGACTGTATATACATACATACACACACTTCTATGCGCATTACACATCTTCCCCAGTGAAAGGGTGTCTGGGATTTAGGTTTCCTAGTCTCTAGCAACCATCAAAGGCTATCCATGTACATTACTCCTGTATGACTACTGACTTTAAATTCTAGCCATATACTCTGACCTTATCCTGTTTCTTAGATTGCCCTAATGCTGCCTGCCCTGATCTTAGATCCATCTCATGGCTACCTATTGTTTGCTGCCCTTAGAGTTAACCTTAAGCCAACCCCTTTGGTTGGTACAGTGGGTCCACACTCTGTCCATAACAACATACATGGACACTCTCATATATAAATACATACATACTGTACATACACTTGTGTACACATTACACACAAATTAACATATTTATACACATATTTATATGCACATTACACAGATACTTACCTTTTCTGCAGATAGCTGATGTCTGGACCTCATAGGCAGCCTCTAGAAGTAGGTTCCATTACTCCCAGTGCTATCCAGGGACAGCTTTGGAGGGGGAAATCTGTAAATCATTAGCTATGGGAGGTTCAGAAAACAGGAGAACATCTGGTGGGGGAAAAGGAAAGCAGTTGGGGGGCAGAAGATAGGATACAAAAGGAAATGGAACAGGAGAGCTGCTGGAGGGGGAAGGGAACAGTTAGGAGACAATGCTATCTTCTTCCTGATCTGGCATTGGTTGGCAGTGTATGTGATAATCATGAAATTGGGGACCCCGTACCCCGTGGAGCCCCCTGAACTTAATGAAGTGGTCAGTCAGGCATGCACTCAGCAGCTCAATTCCTTTCTATAGGAGTTCCGGAGATATTTGAGCGCTGCACTCACCTATCCCTTTTTCACATTTGTCTCATGCCTGCTGTGTAAAGGACAATATTTTATTGAAGAATGCCCTTTTTTTGTTTTTCCATCAATATTAGGATTTTATTATACCTGCCTGTAGAGCACAACAAAGAAGAAATTCACAGGTTCTTCCATGTTAAAGATGATTGTAGTACATAGTAATGCCAGTAAAATTCTTTTGGATTATCGATTCTCATTTGAGATCCCAGCTACTAACCAGAAAGGAGAACTGCAGCAAGGAGCAGGTCTCAAATTTATATATTATATGGGCAGACAATACTTCAAAGAAACCCAACAGCTTCTTTCCCTGTTCATAAGAGATGATCACTGCAATTCCCCCAAATTTACCACCACCACAATTGTCAGGAGAAGTTGTAGAACCTTTGGAATTTTGAAATGGGCATTTGTCATTGCTCATCATGATTTATTTTTTTCAAGACTGAAGTTTGAATTCTCTTTGGACCACATTATTAAAAGTCATATGTACTCAGAAGAGTACACAGACCTCATAGGGCCACATAACAAAATTTTGCATGGGCCCCCCTGCCCCACCCAATTTTTTAAGACGTACGATCACTCCCAGGCAACGCAAAGTGCAACACTTCAGATTTCTGACAAATTTAATTTTTTATTTTTATTAAGAGAATTAATTTAAAAAACATTGTAAAGAAAAACCTCAACCACTTTGTCTGATTTCAAAAGTGGAAAAGGTGCTTCATAAATATGGTGTTCATTCTGAACACCATATTTCTCAATACATTTACACCAGACAAATGGCAAAATAGACTGATAAATATCCTGCTTCCCATCTATTACAAAGTAGGCTGCCTGCAGCCACCACTAGCAGGAGCTCAGTGCATAAGAATGTATGCAGTTACAATTTACTGGAAACTGGCCACAGCCCCCCTTCCATTGGACCCGATACTGATTGCCTAGTCTTCCTCCATTGAAGGTACCCCACTGTGTATTATGTATATAATAAGATCATGAGTATGTATGGCATCACCATGCACTCCTGACTGCCTCATCCATCGCTTAGCTGCATCAGGAAACCTGGACGTGTAGCCATTCTCTTTATAACCATATTGATGAATGTAAATTATATCTAGCTCTCATGCATCAAATTCATTAATTCCATTCCTGTATCATCGGTTTTCCAGAATATTTGTCTTACTTTTTAAAATTATTATTCTTTTTCTCACTCAATTCCATGTGGATCGTGTTACAGAGGAAAACACTTTTAACAAGATGATCAATTAGCCAATTGCAATACAATTTGCTTAGCTGCATTACAATCCATATCATTTGTCTCGTTGATTCCTCAGTGATTCAAATCACTTTTCCAAATGTTATCCAGTACACATGTTATAGTTTGGCTGTTAATATGTGTTGATGATTTTTTATATAGCCTTTCATTTTAATTTCTGCTGTTTTATGTTGCTGGTTGGCAGAAACAGATCAATCTTTGTAACAGTTTGAAGTTTATGATTTATTGCCTTACAAGAAGACAAAAATGATTGTTGCACCCTTCTTGCTTGTATGCAATGCTGCAGGGGCTTTAGTTCTTTCTATTATTGTGTGTAAAATCTGTAAAATGAATCACTTCATTTCTGAACCAAAGTTACATTATTTCTCTTTCGTGGATATATGCCGGAAAGAGAAAACAAGGCAAATATGTTGTAAGCAGAGACATGGACAAAATGAAGAAAATGAAGAAATGCAATACTTTAGCTGAGCTCGAATTACTGTACTATTATCAATTTCTGATTACTTATGTGAAGGCAAATAAATTAGGGAAGGTGTCAAGGACGTATACTACTCTGTCCTAGAAGTATAATTTATTGGAGTCGATGGATAAAGTTGGTGGAGTGAGTACATTTGCCTCATTTCTGTTTGAATGTAAATTAATATTGAACCAAATTTTTTACAGTATGTGGAGAAAGTTCCCTATTTTTGCATCATTGCCAAACCTAATATTTGTAGCTCATTACCTGTGAGTCCCTAAAAGTTGTTATGTAAGGCAATGCTCCTAATATTGAACATCAATGGGGCAATTACCACAGATCAGACCACACCACTGCTATGGTGCCCAACGTGGGGGCAATATTCAACACCTTTTTTCTCTTCCTGACACAAATTCATGGTGACTACCTGCAGACAGCACTAAAGGGAGCAACTGTTTTTACAAAAATACAATAGCCAGGAGATACCCTTTTCACAGTCCCTTTTAAAAATAAAAAAAAAAACTGTATAAATTGAGGCACTCACACAAACATTTTTGTTTCCACTGTTTGTAAACCATCTGATATCTGACCACAGCATCTGAGTGAGCATTGCAGAGAGATATCTTGTTCGGCAAAGTGATATTTATTTGGTGCTGTTGTGGAGGTATGTTTTGCTGCACGGTGGTAATTCTTTGGTTTTGTTGGGGAGATATTTTGTGCTGCATGTTAGCATTTATTGTGCACTGTTGGGGAGATATACAGTGAATGCTGCTGTGTAGTTATAACTCTAAATTTTGGTACCGGAGCAACTCCAAAATGTCAGTGGGGCTGATGATAGACCATCAACAGTAAAACACTGAGCAACCCCTTTAAAGACTCTTGGACCTCAGTATTAAATGTGGAACAGTACCCACTCATTCCTTAAACCATTTATGAAGGTGGAGCTGACTGTGCCTGATTGTAACTGTTACCATTGCAACCTCTATTTATATACCCCTGATGCTTCCTTTGAATGTATACTGCAATGCCAAATTCAAATATACTTATGATGTTGTATGTTATATAAGATTATATTTAACAATATTAAACTGGCTGACCTGTCACATGTGCACTTGGCAGCTGAAGACATCTGTGTTGGTCCCATGTACATATGTGCCTGCATTGCTGAGAAAAATGAAGTTTTAATATATGAAAATGAGCCTATAGTAGCAACAGGGGCATTGCCGTTATATCTAGACGCTCAGTTCTCTCTGCAACTGCTGCACCCTTTCCCCTTTGATTAACACGGGCAGGCAGGTTAAATGTGATTACTAGTGATGAGCGGCAGGGGTCATATTCGAATTTGGAATATTTCACAAATATTTTGTAGAATATTCACAAATCCGAATATTCGTTATAGTCTACATTTTTTTTACTCGAAAAATCGGCAAGGTAATGATAGCGTAATATGCGAATATTACGCGATCAATACAAGCCTGGGTCAAAAACTAAAATATAGCACTGTAGAATATAGTGCTATATTCGTTTTTTAGAATACTCGTCATTTTTTTCTATCTGAAATGATGATTCCTCCCTGGCTAAGTTGCTTGTCAAGGAGGAAAAATGACGAATATTTTTTTTTTTTTTATGAATTCTTTATTTTCTGAATTTTTCTAAACAAACAATGACCTTTTGGCCATATTTAGTAGTATACAGAGTTGATATTACAGGTCATATACATTACATTACATATATTAACTACTTGACTTATCTTTATAGATCCATGAGTAATATTATGCGGTATATCAATGATCTTAATCCCCTATTATAGTTCCTAAAGGTGTTAAGTAAAGACTCAATGGGGGACCATGTTTGTCTGGACCATATGCTATTTATACATAAAAGGTAAGATAGAAAAAGGGGGAGAAAGGTGATAGAAGGAGAAGAAAGATGAAGAAGAGGAGGGGGGTGAAAAGGGGGGGGGGGAGATAATGAGTAAGGTTAAGCTATTTCAATGCTCAGTAGAACTGTATATGAGTTAAGAAACTAGGGAACTATGTTCAAGATCTAGGTCAGGGTGTCGGTAAAAAAATATATATATATAGCACTATATTCAATATAGTGCTATATATTAGTTTTTTTGAATATTCGTCAATGACTATATAGTATAGTATAGTATAGTATAATATTCGTCAATGAATATATAGTGCTATATATTAGTTTTTTAGAATATTCGTCATTTTTTTCCATCTGAAGTCATGATCCCTCCCTGCTTAAGTTGCTTGACAAGCAACTTAAGCAGGGAGGAATCATAACTTCAGATGGAAAAAAATGATGAATATTCTAAAAAACAAATATACAGTATAGCACTATATTATATAGTGCTATATATTTGTTTTTGACCCACGCCTGTAATGATCGCGTAATATTCACATATTACGCGATCATTACCTTGCCAATTTTTTGGGTAAAAAAATAAAAAATGAATATTCAAAAAATAAATATATAGCACTATGTTAAAAATATTCGTGAATTTTGCGAATAGTTGCGATATTCGCGATAAATATTCATAATTCAAATATTCTTGCTCAACACTAGTGATTATGACTGACCTTGCAAATAAAAGTAGAGAGGGAGTGGCAGTTGCAGAGACAGCAGAGCCTCTAGGTATAACGGCAATGCCCCCGTTGCTGTTAGAGGCTAATTTGCACATAGTATAACTGCATTTTTCATAGCAATTCGGGCACATATGAATATGGGACCAACATAGTAAAGCCTGATTACTGACAATCTTATATATTGCTGAACTGAGAAGTATTTACTCTTCAAATCATGCAATACTTGTCTACAATTTTTTCTTATTGCAGGAACAACCAAAGGGACAGATTTATTAACCCTGTCTAAATTTTAGACAGCTTAAGCTTAGACAGGCAGTCTAAACATATGTCATATTTATCATATTGGCTCATGCTGTATAATACATTTGATAGATCATGCTACAACTTTTGTCAAACTTGATAACACCTGTTGATCAGTCAACATCTTGACACAATTTTAGCCTCACATTGTTGCATTTAATCCACGTCCCACGTCTGAAAAAACACATCAACTTTCCCCTACTTCACACCTCCTCTGTAGTGAAGCACAAAAACATTTATTTTAAAATAAAATAAAAGTAGTGCAAGGCATGTACACTGGAATTGAAAATTGAGCCAGAATTCTGGCACATTTAGCTTAGTAAATCTCTCAATTAGTTCACTTTTGGCTTTGTTGTTTATACACGTCTAGAATACACAGTAATACATTCTTAAGATTAGTCATTTTGGCAAAGTTAGTGGATGTGTTTAAATGCTATCTTCTAGTACCATAAAAAATTCAATAGCTGCTAGAATTAGCTAAATGCTTTTTTATATATTTTTTATGTAACAAGATAATGCAAGAAAGCAAGAAGATGTATTCTGTTTGCTGAGACAATTATCTTGCTTCAGCATCGTACATAAAAATAGAATTGTCAGATTTTACAGTTTAGGTAGCGTTTTCTGGGAGATCAAACACTTAAGGAAATAATAAAATTCTAACAAATGTGAAAGAAAGAATAGTTCTTATATTTCACAGAAGGTGTTTAAATTCTGATAGGCAAAAACTAAGAGTGCCCTAAATATCAGCTAAAAATTTCCCGCTTTTTTAAAATGAATTACCACTGAATAATGTAGCATTTGTAGAAGTCTTGGAAAAATTCAACAATCCTTTAGATTAGTGAATCTTTGGACTATTTTGGAAAGGTCTAACAGCAGTAGCTCAATTTGCCATGTATGGAAGCGTACTAGGCCCTGCCTGAGTCTAATAGGCCAACAGACAGTGTAATAATGACAGGTAAATTACATTACAATGCAGAAGTATAGTAATGTAATTTATCAGCTGTTGAAATTTTAATTTTTTTTTTATTAATATTTTTCTTTATTTATCTCAACACTTACAAAATTAAGAAAAACAGAATACATACATTCCCAGCCACCCATTTCCCTCCCCCCAAAGTGCCGCCATATCCGGGAGAAGAAAAAAAATTTGGAAAAATAAGAAAAATACATACAGTACAGACCAAAAGTTTGGACACACCTTCTCATTCAAAGAGTTTTCTTTATTTTCATGACTATGAAAATTGTAGATTCACACTGAAGGCATCAAAAACTATGAATTAACACATGTGGAATTATATACATAACAAACAAGTGTGAAACAACTGAAAATATGTCATATTCTAGGTTCTTCAAAGTAGCCACCTTTTGCTTTGATTACTGCTTTGCACACTCTTGGCATTCTCTTGATGAGCTTCAAGAGGTAGTCCCCGAAATGGTTTTCACTTCATAGGTGTGCCCTGTCAGGTTTAATAGGTGGGATTTCTTGCCTTATAAATGGGGTTGGGACCATCAGTGGCGTTGAGGAGAAGTCAGGTGGATACACAGCTGATAGTCCTACTGAATAGACTGTTAGAATTTGTATTATGGCAAGAAAAAAGCAGCTAAGTAAAAAAAAACGAGTGGCCATCATTACTTTAAGAAATGAAGGTCAGTCAGTGAGCCGAAAAATTGGGAAAACTTTGAAAGTAAGGGCTATTTGACCATGAAGGAGAGTGATGGGGTGCTGCGCCAGATGACCTAGCCTCCACAGTCACCGGACCTGAACCCAATCGAGATGGTTTGGGGTGAGCTGGACCTCAGAGTGAAGGCAAAAGGGCCAACAAGTGCTAAGCATCTCTGGGAACTCCTTCAAGACTGTTGGAAGACCATTTCAGGGGACTACCTCTTGAAGCTCATCAAGAGAATGCCAAGAGTGTGCCAAGCAGTAATCAAAGCAAAAGGTGGCTACTTTGAAGAACCTAGAATATGACATATTTTCAGTTGTTTCACACTTGTTTGTTATGTATATAATTCCACATGTGTTAATTCATAGTTTTGATGCCTTCATAGTCATGAAAATAAAGAAAACTCTTTGAATGAGAAGGTGTGTCCAAACTTTTGGTCTGTAATGTACATACACACATATATACATACATACATATACATACACACACATATACATAAAAAAAACATATATAAAAAATAAATCAACGTAAGACTTTTCAATTGTTCTTTCACCCATTCCATACTGCCCAAACCCTGAGCCATTTATCGTATGAACCTCTCTGCCTATACAAAATGGCCTCATAGTCTCTGATTTTATTGACTCATTTCAGCCACTGGTTAACGTGAGGAGGGGTAGCTGCAAACCAGGACCTGGAGATCAGGAGGCGTGCCAAAAACATCACCCTAGTCAAAAGGCACTGCTCTGTCTTCTGGAAATTTAGAGCAGACAGGTCCCCAAGGATCCATAGCTGAGGCTGGCGAGGGAGCTCCATCTACAGTCGTCGCACAAGAAGTTCTTGTATTGCTCCCCAATAGCCATCTAAAAGTGGGCAATCCCAAAACAGATGAAGATAGTCTGAATTTGGGCTCCCACAACGTATGCAGTTGGAGTTATCTCGTAGTCCACGCCTCTGAAGCCACAGCTGTGCATAATATTAAACTGAACAACTATGTGGTTAAAACTAAAAGAAACCAAACCCATATTCTTCAATACACTTTCCCACGCCTCAAAAGATAGGTTAGGGTAAGTGAGTTTCCAGGACTTTTGTCCAGGCGAGAGACAATCCAAAAAACGTGCCCTAATTAAGTGTTTATAACAATAAGCTATCTTAGCCTTGACATAATTATTTTTCTTTATTAGACTGTGCAAAAAACTCGACGTGTCTATACTTAGTAAAGTTCTATCCACAATACTACAAAGTGCCAATCGTAACTGAAAATATCTAAACCAAACTATTTCTCCTGTGTTTTCCTTCTGCACGATCTCCTCAAGAGAGAGGATCCGACCATCACCAACTACTTGCGCTATGTAGTGAATATTCTTAGACCTCCAGTACTGCTGGCAATCAAGGTCCCCCAGCACTGGAAGTCTTTGATTTTGCCATAGTGGAGTGCAAACCAATGAGGATGTGATAGAAAGCCAGCTCCTGATCAATTTCCAGGCCCTGGTAACCAGCTTAACGAAACTTCCAAACTCCTGCCTCCGACTCATTAGGCATCCTGACTCTAATAGAGTAAAAAAGTCAAGAAAACCAGATTGATCCACAAATTTTTTACATAGGGGGCTGGTCTCCCACTCATGGAAAAGACATAGCTGAGACGCAATAAAATATCCCCTGAAGCTGGGAAGGTTCAAACCCCCCCGTTCCAGCGGCATTGAAAAATAATCCAGTTTCAGCCTTACCTGCTTTCTCCCCATAACAAATCATTGATCATCTTCTCTATCAATTTAAAGAATTTGTCCTCTATCTAAACCGGGGAATTTCAGAGAACATAAAGCAGTTGGGGAAGAACTATTATTTTCACCAAGTAGACCCTATCTCCTCTCGAAAGGGTAAACCGATGCCATATTTAAATTTTAGATCTAATCTTCATAATGGCCAGGAGTAAATTAAGTTGAACATAGTCCTGAATATTAGCAGAGATATTTATCCCCAAGTACTTCATGGAATCCTCGACCCCCAGGTCCAGAGGTAGATTCTCCACTAACCATTGTGGCTTATCTATAGGGAGGAGAGTGGTTTTGGACCAATTTACCTCCAGGCCTGAGAACCTGGAGTACAATTCTACAATCTCCATAACTTTTGGAAGGGTACTATTGGTCTGTTGCATAAAAAACAGAATA
Organism: Bufo bufo; assembly: GCF_905171765.1. NCBI lineage: Eukaryota > Metazoa > Chordata > Amphibia > Anura > Bufonidae > Bufo > Bufo bufo. The sequence continues at coordinate 483,653,849 of NC_053389.1, forward strand.
TCGTTAAAAATTTTAAAGTTTAATTCCTCTAGCAGCACTAGTTTATATATTTTTTGAAAAATACTAAATAAAACCCCAAGTGAAAAAAGATATCCTTTTTCTCCCTATCCAAGCCTTTATTATTGGGTTAAAGATTAGTGATGGACGAACATCTGCCGGGACGGTTAGTGAACGCATTCATTTTAATGGCAGGCGAACCTGAAAAACCTTCAGCTCATATTTGAAGCCAAGAAATAATTACTAGAAGTGCACAAATAGTTCCACAACATGGACAGTGACATACGAGATGTATTATTCGAATTTGCGATCTCCATTCATTATTCTTTTAAATGCGAAATATCGGCAATATAATTTTCGCATACGCGCATGCGCAAATGCACTGTACAGTACCCAAATGCACTATAAAGAAAATATATTGGTATATAACACCCTGCTTCAATCAGTTTTTTTGGGGGGTGACTGGTATATCACACCAGTAGAAATTCTTTGTTCCAATAACGTTTGTCCCTCTATATACCTGCAAAATCGCAGCAGAACCGCACACAACTGCCGCACAATACAAGTGCATTATAATATACTTTCTAGCATAGAAAGTATATTATAACATTGTACAAGGAAGGCAATCCACTAGAATATACATAAAGATAAAACGTAACTATTAATAATTTTACTATGAGGGTCCATTCACACGTCCGTAAGTGTTTCGCAGATCCGCAAAACATGGACACCGGCAATGTGCATTCCGCAATTTGTGGACCGCACATCGCCGGCACTATAATAGAAAATGCCTAATCTTGTCTTTAATTGCAGACAAGAGGACATGTTCTATTTTTTTGCGGAAACGGAAGCACAGATGCGGAAGTTCGGATCCGCAAATGTGGATGCGGATCCGCAAATGCGGATGCGGACAGCACATTCCGGCCCCATTGAAAACGAATGGGTCTGCACCCGTTCCGCAAAATTGCGGAACGGATGCGGACCAATTTTGCGGACGTGAGAATGGAAAAGACATCCCTCAAAAATATTAAAGTCAAAGGGGTTCTGCACTTTGTTTTTTCTGATGATCTATCCTCTGGATAGATCATCAGCATCTGATCGGCGGGGGCCCAACACCCAAGACCCCCGCTGATCAGCTGTTTGAGAAGGCAGCGGCGCTCCAGAAGCGGCACGGCCTTTTCGCTGTTTACCACCGGCCCAGTGACATCACGACTAGTATAAACTAGCGTGGGCGGGGCTAAGCTCCATTCAAGTGAACAGAGCTTAGCCAGTGCAGAACCCCTTTAAGCAAAAAGTATAGATGTGGTAGGCAATAACAAGTGCTCAGCGGCACCAAATCAGAAACCATATGTCCTACCACAATCCGGGGTGTTCCAGTGCATATGCATGAATCCCGGAGGAAAAGCAAAAATCATCTATCCCTGGGCTAGATGATGATGTGGTATTGAAGGACAGGGTGGGCAAAGAACTGTCCCTGAGATTGCACTACAGGGGGGTGCTATTCTGGCCCTGATAGCCTAACCACAGACCACCCGCCCGGAAAAGAGCGACCCCGTCCGGAACCTTACCCTACACTCACCTAAAGAATTATTAGGAACACCTGTTCTATTTCTCATTAATGCAATTATCTAGTCAACCAATCACATGGCAGTTGCTTCAATGCATTTAGGGGTGTGCTCCTGGTCAAGACAATTTCCTGAACTCTAAACTGAATGTCAGAATGGGAAAGAAAGGTGATCTAAGCAATTTTGAGCGTGGCATGGTTGTTGGTGCCAGACGGGCCGCTCTGAGTATTTCACAATCTGCTCAGTTACTGGGATTTTCACGCACAACCATTTCTAGGGTTTACAAAGAATGGTGTGAAAAAGGACAAACATCCAGTATGCGGCAGTCCTGTGGGCAAAAATGCCTTGTGGATGCTAGAGGTCAGAGGAGAATGGGCCGACTGATTCAAGCTGATAGAAGAGCAACCTTGACTGAAATAACCACTCGTTACAACCGAGGTATGCAGCAAAGCATTTGTGAAGCCACAACACGCACAACCTTGAGGCGGATGGGCTACAACAGCAGAAGACCCCACCGGGTACCACTCATCTCCACTACAAATAGGAAAAAGAGGCTACAATTTGTACGAGCACACCAAAATTGGACTTTGGGATGTGGTGGAACGGGAGCTTCGTGCCCTGGATGTGCATCCCTCAAATCTCCATCAACTGCAAGATGCTATCCTATCAATATGGGCCAACATTTCTAAAGAATGCTATCAGCACCTTGTTGAATCAATGCCACGTAGAATTAAGGCAGTTCTGAAGGCAAAAGGGGGTCCAACACCGTATTAGTATGGTGTTCCTAATAATTCTTTAGGTGAGTGTATAAAAAAATGGCCCTAGTAAGCCCCTAGCCCCTAGGCCCCTGACTTCCAGGTGATCATTATATAGATCTATGTGTATTTGACTCATTATAAAAGTATATTATAAGTATATCGCACCCCTCTGTGTAACACACCTATCGATAGCACACCTATACTAGTCCTTAAAATGATTTTTGTGGCCCTATTAGCTAGCGTTTGGTGTCCCTAACAGCCTGTTTCTGCTCCACACAGCAACCTCTCCCTAGACTGGCAAAACACTGAATGTAAAATGGCAGCCTGATAAGGTTTATTTATAAGGTAGGGGGTATGTCCATGTGCTGAAATGTCTCAATTGGCTGTCCTGTACCACCTGATGGATGTGTCATGGGTCAAAGTTCTTCATAATGTAAAAGAATATGGCGGGCGCAAATTTCTCCATATGTTTGCATGTTCGGCGAATGGCGAACACGCAAAGTTCGCCGCGAAACGACCACTGGGCGAACCGCAAGGCCATCTCTACTATCTGGTAGGCTTCAATCAATATTTGGTGGAAGCAGGTATATCAAACCCCTTAATCAATATTTTGTGGAAGCAGGTGTATTGCATGCCTCAATAAATATTTGGGGGAAGCAGTTATATCAAACCCCTTAAATAGTATTTTGTGGAAGCTGTTGTATCGCAGGCCTCAATCAATATTTGGTGGAAACAGGTATATCATTCCCCATAATCAGTATTTTGTGGAAGCAGGTATCTCGCAGGCCTCAATCAGTATTTGGTGGAAGCAGTAATATCAAACCCCTTAGTTAGTATTTTGTGGAAGCAGGTTTATCCCAGGCCTCAATCAGTATTTGGTGGAAGCAGTGATATCAAATCCCTCAATCAGTATTTTGTGGAAGCAGGTATATAGAACCCCTTAATCAAAATTTGGTGGAAACAGGTATATTGCACCCCTCAAGCAGAATTTTGTGGAAGTAGGTATAGCAAACCCCTTAATCTGTATTTTGCGGAAGCAGGTATATCGTAGGCCTCAATCAATATTTGGTGGAAGCAGGTATATCATTCCCCATAATCAGCATTTTGTGGAAGCAGGTATCTTGCAGGCCTCAATCAGTATTTTGTGGAAGCAGTGATATCAAACCCCTTAATCAGTATTTTTTTGAAGCAGGTATATAGAACATTATCTGCCTGAATAGACGTATGAGGAGAAAAATAATAAAGGATTTATTAAATATAAATAAGGGAAACTGAATATCACGTCTGTGACTATCAGGCTTCCAGACTCCAGTAAAGTGGTGTAGGAGAGGAATTAAATCCACACCACTGTCATAGAGTCCGGACTAGAACCCTATTCAGCTAGCACTGCTGTGCTAATATGAGCTGATAAGGGAACAAGACACGGCTCAGAGGATTGAACCAGGCACAGGTGTGTCGGGTGTGGATCAACCTGGCTGGGCGATGTGGGATAGCTGGCGAGTGAATCAAGCCCCCTTGAGGGTAAAGCATCCACCAGAGGCCACAGTAATGTGGACGCTCACTCAGCCATCTCCATCAGCCCAAATCAGCCAAGGTATAATGAAGATCACAAACCCTATGTACACAGGTCAGCTGTAGCGCTGCCTGAGTCAAACAGACACCCTGCCTAGATAGCCGTGTAACAAACACAGGATCACCGGCTCAACACGTTTCGCTATGGCCATATGAGCCACAATTCATCAGGAGCGAAGCGAAGTGTTTAAACAATATTTGCCTGTGGAGCAGAACCGCCTCACACTGTTGTGTGTAGAAGCATTCGGCGCTGTGATGGCCGTACGCGGCCGCTTGAACGCTGGCAAGATATCCAGTCAGCCCCGCCTACAAAGGGGGCGTGTGTTAGCGCTCGGCCGAATCGGAGAAAGGCGCGTCATCCGACTTACACCCCCGATCCGCCCAGAGCCCTCCTTACATCACACACCTCCATGCTGGCACAACAAGTGCCCATGTATACAGGGGGAATGGAAAGTCGCGGCTATATAAAATGTGTCACCTACACGCCTAGCACTAGTGTCAGCTATACCGGAGGAGCCCAGATTGGTGACATCAAGGAAAATGTGAGTGCATCCTTAAACAGAACCGTATATGGAGAGGCATAAATTAGAAAGACAATGACAAACATAACGACATAGATGCAGAGACAAGCCCCTGCTCCATAAATCCAGTATGTCTATACAAAAAAGGGGGGATCATGGAGGTACAGGAGGCATTATAGTTTATATAGTGGCCAAGGTATAAAACAACCATAAGCATGCAAGAACAAGGAAAGTATCCATATAGTGGTGTGACTCAAATGAAGCATGAATACGAAATTGCTTCATTTAGCCCATTAGGTTGAATGGTTTGCAATCTGAAGATCCACATCGCTTCTTTTTGGAGCAAAAGTGTATCCATATCTCCACCGCGTATGGATCTTTTGGGCATAACAATACCCTGGACCCTCAGAACATCCGGATTCCCCGCGTGCATTTCCCGCACATGACGAGACACCGTAGTGTCCCTCGAATTCCGGATGTCTGATAGATGTTCCCCTATCCTACGTCTCATTTCTCGCTTTGTCTTGCCCACATACTGGAGCCCACAATTACACGTGATAAGGTATATTACACCCACTGAAGTGCATCAAATGAAGGACCGGATCTTGTATCTTATTCCACTACTCACACTAGTGAAAGAATCTCCTTTAGTAATGAATTTACATATGATGCACGAACCACAGGGGAAATTACCTTTCGCAGAATTTTTGAGCCATGTTTCAGGAGTGGGCCGAGTGTAGAGGCTATGCACCAAACGGTCACGTAAATTGGAACCCCTTAATCAATATTTGTTGGAAGCAGGTATATCGCACCCCTCAATTAGTATTTTGTGGAAGCAGGTATATCAAACCCCTTAATCAGTATTTTGCAGAAGCAGGTATATCGCAGGCCTCAATCAATATTTGGTGAAATCAGGTGTATAGAACCCCTTAATCAGTATTTTGTGGAAGTAGGTGTATCGCAGGCCTCAATCAATATTTGGTGGAAGCAGGTATAGCAATCCATTTAATCAGTATTTTGTGGAAGCAGGTATATAGAACCCCTTAATCAATATTTGGTGTAAGCAGCTATATCGCAACCCTCAATCTGTATTTTGTGGAAGTATGTACAAACCGGATTCCAAAAAAGTTGGGACACTATACAAATCGTGAATAAAAACTGAATGCAATGATGTGGAGGTGCCAACTTCTAATATTTTTTTCAGAATAGAACATAAATCACGGAACAAAAGTTTAAACTGAGAAAATGTACCATTTTAAGGGAAAAATATGTTGAATCAGAATTTCATGGTGTCAACAAATCCCCAAAAAGTTGGGACAAGGCCATTTTCACCACTGTGTGGCATCTCCCCTTCTTCTTACAACACTCAACAGATGTCTGGGGACCGAGGAGACCAGTTTCTCAAGTTTAGAAATAGGAATGCTCTCCCATTCTTGTCTAATACAGGCCTCTAACTGTTCAATCGTCTTGGGCCTTCTTTGTTGCACCTTCCTCTTTATGATGCGCCAAATGTTCTCTATAGGTGAAAGATCTGCAGAACATTTTACAAGAACATTGCATTTATCTGTATCTGATATGCTGAATACAAGCCTGCGTTTGTGAGTACAATAAAAGTGTTTTTTCCGATACACTTGGGGTATTGCACAATATGTTTTATCTTTATATAAGGGTGCCTTGGTGACTGAAGACTACCGGTTGGAATCTGTGATGAGGTTGCTGAGAGTATACGCCGAATTTGGATGCTTTATTTCCATGTTCACGTGTCTACGGTGTGGTGAATAGCGCGGACCTGAATTTTATCTATTTTTCATTGGAACTTGGAGGGAACAGGACCTACTTCTTAATTCAGGACTGCAGCTAGGAAAAAAAATCGTGATTACACACATCAATTTTATATTGGTTTTTGAAAGGTCTCAATTGGCTGTCCTGTCCCACCTAATAGATGTGTCATGGTTCAAAGTCCAGCGCAATGCAAAAGAATATGGCGCATGCGAACATCGCTATATGTTCGCATGTTCGTTGAATCGCGAACGAGCAAAGTTCGCCGCAAAACGACTGCCGGGCGAATGCATAATTTTTGGGGCCTGTACTCCACTGGCCTATGGAAAATTGTTATTCAGTGAACGCCTAATGTACAGTACCTCCAGCCACATAATCATTTGTTCTTTTCTGTCCGGTGAATGCCTAATGTTTGGGGCCTGTACTCCACTGGCCTGCATTAAAATTGTTTTCCACTAACCGTCTAATATACCTCCAGCCACATAATCACTTGTTCTTTTCTGTCAGGTGAAAGCATAATTTTTGGGGCCTGTACTCCACTGGCCAACAGTAAAATTGTTATCCAATGACCGTCTAATATACCTCCAGCCACATAATCACTTGTCTTTTCTGTCCAGTGAATGCCTAATGTTTGGGGCCTGTACTTCACTGGCCTGCAGTAAAATTGTTATCTATTGACCGCCTAATATACCTCAAGCCACATAATCACTTGTCTTTTCTGTATAGTGAATGCCTAATGTTTAGGGCCTGTACTCCACTGGCCTACAGTAAAATTTGTATTCACTGACCGCTTAATATACCTCCAGCCACATAATCACTTGTTCTTTTCTGTCCAGTGAATGCATAATTTTTGGGGCATGTACTCCATTGGCCTACAGTAAAATTGTTATCCACTGACTGCCTAATATACCTCCACCCCATCTTTATGTAGAGCAACAATTCTTTTTTTCAGATCCTGAGAGAGTTCTTTTCCATGAGGTGCCATGCTGAACTTTCAGTATGAGAGAGTGTGAGAGTGATAACACCAAATGCAACACACCTGCTCCCCATTTACACCTGAGACCTTGTAACGCTAACGAGTCACATGACACCGGGGAGGGAAAATGGCTACTTGGGCACAATTTGGCCATTTTCTCTTAGGGGGTGTTCTCACTTTTGTTGCCAGCGGTTTGGGCATTAATGGCTGTGTGTTGAGTTATTTTGAGGTTACACCATAGTTACACTGTTATACAAGCTGTGCACTCACTACTTTACATTGTATCAAAGTGTAATATCTTCAGTGTTGTGCCATGAAAATATATAATAAAATATTTGCAAAAAGGTGATACATCATTTGAAATGCCTTATTCACTGCATTATAATACTTTTCATGTGATAACCCCTTAAACACAAAAAAGTACAAAAGTACAATGTGTCACAAAAAAACAGTTTCAGGGTCTCTTAGATAAGTAAAAGCATTTGAAAAGTATCAGAATTGAAAAATAGGACTACATCCTTAAAATGAAAACTGGATTTATCCTTAAGGGGTTAAAGGGATAAATATATATTAGAGATGAGTGAACCTTTTTAGACTTGGTTCATTCCATGTTCACCAAATTTTTCAAAAAGTTCAGGTTGGACTCGAATCGATTCTACCAGAACCAAAGTAGCACCTTCTAGTCTCCTAGAAGTCTGAATTTTTAGGAAAAGATGTTATCTCTTTTTGTTATTTTTTTTATGAATTATTGCTTTTTCTCTATCCTCTCCCTCTTCCCTATGCTCTTGAATGTAATGGCAGCAATAGAAAATCATGACAGAGTGACATTGACATACCTAGCTAGGTAAACGCATGGTTGATGTTGTTAAACAGTATGTTTAAAAAGACACCGCACTGTTGCATGTGTTAGGCTTTTTCATATTACTGTACAAAGCTTCCAGCTTCTGCTTATCAGGGGCAGATAATGGTTAAATACACATGGTGTTAAAGGAAAAAACACACACACACCAAGAGTCCCACCACAATGCCTGTGCCAGGTGGAGTCGTGGAAGTGCTCCACATTTGCGGACCAACTAGTCAAATTTTCCATATAGCAGTAGTACCCTTGCTTGCCTTGCCAAGAGTTCTACCACACTGCCATGATCAGATCACAGAAATATTAAATGTAGGGGAAGGCGTAGAAGTGCAGCACAATTACCACAACTGAGTGGTAGGGCATCAACTGAACAGTCAACAACTTGACCAGCTGGGAGTTCAGCTTGCACATAAGGTAACTGCTGGTTGAGAATAGTTTTCTCATGGCCACACATTCTGTTATTAATATCTCACAATGGGGTGGAAGACAAGGAGGAGGCATCTGAGCAGAAAAAGAAGCAGCTCTTGCTTATGCCTGTAGTTTTGTGTGCTTGCTTTGTGGACAAAAACTGTCATACAGGAGTTGCTTGCACAGATCTAGAGGCAGCCGAGCTTGGTCTATGTCTGGCACATTTTAAGCCTTCGCCCACAGTATCACCAGCATCACCAGTTCCTGAACTGACCACAATAAAAGCAGAACTTGCCCTGGTTTTGGTAGTACATATGCATTCGAGCTAAACTTGATGGTTAACGTGTTAAGTAAAAAATTACTCAAAAAGGTTAACTAACTCTTCCAATGTATTTCAATGGCATTTGTCACAACATGGCACATATAACACTGTGACGTGTTATCATATTTATCAGAGTCAGTTTTAGCTTGCCTAAATCTGTATATTGCCTCCACTCTTTATTTCCACTGTGGCCTCACTATTCTCGTCTGATCTCTCCTCCTCCTCCTCCTCAGCACCCTGATTTGGCTCCCAGGTCCTGTTCAACACACAATCATCCTCATCGCCCTCAACTTCTCTGCCACTTTTATCAGACTCTGATATCTTTAGGTGGACTCCTTGGCCCCCCTCTTGATTCTCTGCTCTGTATTTGCCCAGAGTGGCACTGTTGCTACCACGTCTCTACTGCCTCTATGGTTATGCATGAGTTTACCCCCCTCACCCGGAACTTCCTTTTCATGGCAGTCTAAACGCTGACTGCTCTCACACAAGTCATTAACGGGGAGACTCTTTTGACTCTGCTGGAGTGGGTCGTGGGGTTTTGTTGCCTCATCTTTGGAAGAATAAAGGTTCCCCACTAAGAGAGTTTGAAAAACCATGGGCGAATCTGAATTCCACTCAGTGAATAGAGAAAACAAGAGGGATGGGGGCACACAATAGGATAGTACGTTCAACACAAAGTAAATTGATTTCAGAATGAAGGTGCTCACCTTTTTTGGTTGTGCTCAAAATAGGCACAACTCTATTGTAGACATGTAAGGATATAGACCCTTAAAATCAGGAGTGCAGCCGCAGAAGAAATTTTCTTTGGGATCGGATGCCTAATCCCCCAAAGGATGCTTGTAGGGAAGGAAGTTCTGATCAGGCGCAAATCGCTGGTAAGGCAGGTCTTGTGGATAAATATTCTTTATTTCATAAATAGATACATGGAACAACGCGTTTTGGGGCCCAAAACGTCCCCTTCATCAGGTTATTAGGTAATGGGAGGTATTGGGAGCCATTACCTAATAATCTAATGAAATAAAGAAGATTTATCCACAAGACCTACCTTACCAGTGATTTGCGCCTGATCAGAACTTCTTTCCCCACTAAGAGAGGGCAGTGAAGACAGAGAGGACGCCACAAAAAAAAGGCTTCTCTGGGGCGGAGGAGGAGGAGGAGGAGCAGGTGGAATGCTCTGACCCCTGTCCCCAAGGCACAGTGTCAGACTAAGAAGTCACCTCCACATCATCCTCCTGTCAATAGTAAGGAAACCACCATTAAAATGTATCAATGTATTTGATAATACACATTATTTGATATTGAAATCATGTTTTTTTTTTTTTAAAAGGAAACAATGGATACAGCCTGAAGACAAGGCTAATGACGCCATATTTAAATCCAACTTCGGACCATGAAAAAAGATTCAACAATGCACAAACAAGGGGAATGATCAAAAGAGTTTTTGGAGTATTAAAAAGTAAATTTCGTTGTTTGGATATGACCGGTGGTGCACTTTTGTACACTCCCGAATTTGCGTGCAAAATTATTGTAGCTTGTTGTATATTACACAACGTAGCAAACAAATTTACATTACCAATGGATATTGCAGAAAATCTTAGAGAGGGAATAGGTAATCAAGGTATACAACTTGCTGATATAAATGATGATGGTTATGTTGTTAGACATGAAATTATGCAATCATTTTTTTTTTTTTTTTTTTTATATTATGAACTTTTTTATTTTTTTGATAATGTATCTTTAATTTTAATGAATTAAATAAAGATAAAAGCCTGGTCATTTTATTTATATGATTAATATCCACTAGATTTAAATTGTGATAGTGTTACACATGATTTAGCATATATTTATTTTAAATAGTTAACATTATTAAACTGAAACACTAAAGTTAGTATCTAATGCGGATTTTATTTGTCTATTGTAGTGTATATATATTTATGTTTAATATTTATTGTTTGAGCTGTCTAAAAAGTTTGCAAATTTCTATTTGTCATGTATAAACAAACTTTTTTTTCACATATTATTTCTATAAATAAAATACACACAATTTCATATTAAAACTATTTTCTTTATATATATATATATATATATATATATATATATATATTTTGTGGGGATGTGCTCGTGGTAGGCTACGGTAGCGGCGGCAGTATTGAGGCAATCACAGACAGTCTTTGTGGTTCACCGTGACTTTATTTACACCAAAGGCATAACAGGCAATGTGCAGACCACACAGGTGCATATCCACATAGTGCATAAAACAAAAGTCCTTCCATAGAAAATAAACAGCAGGTTTGAGTCACCTTGTTTTGGACAGACCACAGCAGTTTCTGCAGGCTTGTAGGCTACCTGCCTTTGTCTCCCTCAGGCCAGAGCCACTTCGGCTCGTAGCACCACAGGTCCCAGGACTATCCTTCAATGTGTGCTGCGCCCAGACTCTCCTTCTCCAGCACTGACTCTGTCTGTGGAAATCTCCAGCACACCACCCCCATCATTAGCAGGCTGGGTTCTTTAAAGGCCCAGCTCCACCAAAAACCTGGGCTGGCCGTGGGGAACAGGCACCCCCCCCAACTCTTTACCTGTTCCCAGTAAAAACCGGCCCGGACACGCTGCGCCAGCAGCATTCGCCGCTGTAACCGCAATGATCCGGTTCTTACTCCACCGAGGCCAGGACCTCTGGTGGCACGTATCGTCCGTCCATTATTATTCCGGGGACTCTCCTACAATATACAGTAAAGACCAAAAGTTTGGACACACCTTCTCATTCAAAGAGTTTTCTTTATTTTCATGACTATGAAGGCATCAAAACTATGAATTAACACATGTAGAATTATATACATAAAAAACAAGTGTGAAACAACTGAAAATATGTCATATTCTAGGTTCTTCAAAGTAGCCACCTTTTGCTTTGATTACTGCTTGGCACACTCTTGGCATTCTCTTGATGAGCTTCAAGAGGTAGTCCCCTGAAATGGTCTTCCAACAGTCTTGAAGGAGTTCCTAGAGATGCTTAGCACTTGTTGGCCCTTTGCCTTCACTCTGCGGTCCAGCTCACCCCAAACCATCTTGATTGGGTTCAGGTCCGGTGACTGTGGAGGCCAGGTCATCTGGCGCAGCACCCCATCACTCTCCTTCATGGTCAAATAGCCCTTACTTTCAAAGTTTTCCCAATTTTTCGGCTGACTGACCTTCATTTCTTAAAGTAATGATGGCCACTAGTTTTTCTTTACTTAGCTGCTTTTTTCTTGCCATAATACAAATTCTAACAGTCTATTCAGTAGGACTATCAGCTGTTTATCCACCTGACTTCTCCTCAACGCAACTGATGGTCCCAATCCCACTTATTAAACCTGACAGGGCACACCTGTGAAGTGAAAACCATTTCAGGGGACTACCTCTTGAAGCTCATCAAGAGAATGCCAAGAGTGTGCCAAGCAGTAATCAAAGCAAAATGTGGCTACTTTGAAGAGCCTAGAATATGACATATTTTCAGTTGTTTCACACCTGTTTGTTATGTATATAATTCCACATGTGTTAATTCATAGTTTTGATGCCTTCAGTGTGAATCTACAATTTTCATAGTCATGAAAATAAAGAAAACTCTTTGAATGAGAAGGTGTGTCCAAACTTTTGGTCTGTACTGTATATATATATATATATATATATATATATATATATATACACCCTGTACAGAATTATTAGGCAAATGAGTATTTTGACCACATCATCCTCTTTATGCATGTTGTCTTACTCCAAGCTGTATAGGCTCGAAAGCCTACTACCAATTAAGCATATTAGGCGATGTGCATCTCTGTAATGAGAAGGGGTGTGGTCTAATGACATCAACACCCTATATCAGGTGTGCATAATTATTAGGCAACTTCCTTTCCTTTGGCAAAATGGGTCAAAAGAAGGACTTGACAGGCTCAGAAAAGTCAAAAATAGTGAGATATCTTGCAGAGGGATGCAGCACTCTTAAAATTGCAAAGCTTCTGAAGCGTGATCATCGAACAATCAAGCGTTTCATTCAAAATAGTCAACAGAGTCACAAGAAGCGTGTGGAAAAACGAAGGCGCAAAATAACTGCCCATGAACTGAGAAAAGTCAAGCGTGCAGCTGCCAAGATGCCACTTGCCACCAGTTTGGCCATATTTCAGAGCTGCAACATCACTGGAGTGCCCAAAAGCACAAGGTGTGCAATACTCAGAGACATGGCCAAGGTAAGAAAGGCTGAAAGACGACCACCACTGAACAAGACACACAAGCTGAAACGTCAAGACTGGGCCAAGAAATATCTCAAGACTGATTTTTCTAAGGTTTTATGGACTGATGAAATGAGAGTGAGTCTTGATGGGCCAGATGGATAGGCCCGTGGCTGGATTGGTAAAGGGCAGAGAGCTCCAGTCCGACTCAGACGCCAGCAAGGTGGAGGTGGAGTACTGGTTTGGGCTGGTATCATCAAAGATGAGCTTGTGGGGCCTTTTCGGGTTGAGGATGGAGTCAAGCTCAACTCCCAGTCCTACTGCCAGTTTCTGGAAGACACCTTCTTCAAGCAGTGGTACAGGAAGAAGTCTGCATCCTTCAAGAAAAACATGATTTTCATGCAGGACAATGCTCCATCACAAGCGTCCAAGTACTCCACAGTGTGGCTGGCAAGAAAGGGTATAAAAGAAGAAAATCTAATGACATGGCCTCCTTGTTCACCTGATCTGAACCCCATTGAGAACCTGTGGTTCATCATCAAATGTGAGATTTACAAGGAGGGAAAACAGTACACCTCTCTGAACAGTGTCTGGGAGGCTGTGGTTGCTGCTGCACGCAATGTTGATGGTGAACAGATCAAAACACTGACAGAATCCATGGATCGCAGGCTTTTGAGTGTCCTTGCAAAGAAAGGTGGCTATATTGGTCACTGATTTGTTTTTGTTTTTGAATGTCAGAAATGTATATTTGTGAATGTTGAGATGTTATATTGGTTTCACTGGTAAAAATAAATAATTGAAATGGGTATATATTTGTTTTTTGTTAAGTTGCCTAATAATTATGCACAGTAATAGTCACCTGCACACACAGATATCCCCCTAAAATAGCTAAAACTAAAAACAAACTAAAAACTACTTCCAAAAATATTCACCTTTGATATTAATGAGTTTTTTGGGTTCATTGAGAACATGGTTGTTGTTCAATAATAAAATGAATCCTCAAAAATACAACTTGCCTAATAATTCTGCACTCCCTGTATATATATATATATTTATTGTTTTAAACAATGAAACTAATTTACATATGATATTTCAATCAAAAATCATTTTGGCAAACATAATCTAAATTGCCAATTTAAGTAAATAAACAATGAAATAATGATACGTTTAATTTACAGAAAGAACAGGTCTACAGCAGTCTGGTCCATTTTGTGACTTGCCTGCCAGATCCAAAGTGAAGCTAGTGCACCATTGCAGACGTAAATCCACTTTGGCCACATTGACTACAATAATGCTGGTCTGGTTCTCCAAAAGAAGCACGTCAAACATGCTAATATAGAAAGCATATTATAGTGGATTTCTATAGTGCAGCATTGTGACTTGTGATCGGTTCTGCAGCGATACTAGAACTACATAGAGTGACAAACGCAATTATAAAAAAGTATTATAACTGGTGTGATAGACCAGTGTCCCCCAAAACAACATATTGAAGTGGGGTGTTATCTAAGAATATACTACTCAAATAGTGTATTTAATTTGTGTGCTGCACAAATTTATCCACTTTCACTGCGTTACCTCTGCTAGACACAGTGATAAAATTTAAAATAATTTATATATTTTTTAAACTGGTGTGAGTATAGACCAGTTGACACCAAAACGACATATAAAAGCAGGGTATTGTCTACTAATACACTACTAGAGAAATTTAGCTGCTTTTACTGCGTTACCTCTGCTAGACACAGTGATAAAATTTAAAATAAATTTCTTTTTTAAACTGGTGTGAGTATAGACCAGTTGACACCAAAACGACATATAGAAGCAGGGTATTATCTACTAATACACTACTGGAGAAATTTAGCCGCTTTCACTGCGTTACCTCTGCTAGACACAGTGATACAATTTTAAATATATATATTTTTTTAAAACTGGTGTGAGTATAGACCAGTTGACACCAAAACGACATATAGAAGCAGGGTGTTATATGCCTTCTTCCAGATACACTGCGCTTCTCTATAGACTTTTTTCACCGGGTCATTTAAAAAATGACAGGCAGAGGAAGAGGCAGGCCCTTTCGCAGGGGTGGTAGGGCAGGAGCACCAGGCCGGAGCCAAAGTGGGAAGTTGCAGAAGGTGCATTCAATTTCGTCAAAGGACGCACCAGACTTGGTTGAGTGGCTAACTCAGCCTTCCACTTCTGCACCCTCCTCATCCTCTCTATCTGCACCCTCTTCACTCTCTGCTGTGTGCACCCCCAAAGACACCACCACCAACACCACCACCACCATATACCCTCCACTTGAGTCACAGGAATTATTTTCCGATCCATCACAAGACATTTCCGTTGCGCAGCCATTCTTGGCATCGGATCAGGAAGAGGAGGTAGCAAGTGCAACAGCCGCCACTCAGGAGTCTGACGATAGTACCCATATCAGCCCAAGGAGGTTGGTCCCCGCTGTTGCTGCCTACTCTGAGATCTCTAACGTTAGTGGTGGTGAAGGTGAAGTGGATGATGACGTGTCTATGGACGTAACGTGGCTGCCCACAAGAGAGGAAGAGGAGGGGGGTTCAGAGGGAGAGATGGACCAGCAGATAGGGAGGAGAAGCAGGCCGAACTTACATTGCACAGGAGGGACAAATCAGACTGCTAATGTATCAGGAGTGAGCCAACAACCATGTACGGTCACATCTGTTACTCCCAGGACGCCGGCACATGGCTCTGCAGTGTGGGCTTTTTTTTAATGTGTCAGCTGCTGACAATAGTGTTGCCATTATAGATGTCGCGAACATAAAATTTTCAGTTCGCGAACGGTGAACACGAATTTAAGCAAATGTTCGCGAACGGGCGAACCGGGCGAACCGCCACAGACTTCAATAGGCAGGCGAATTTTAAAACCCACAGGGACTCTTTATGGCCACAATAGTGATGGAAAAGATGTTTCAATGGGACTAACACCTGGACTGTGGCATGCCGGAGGGGGATCCATGGCAAAACTCCCATGGAAAATTACGTAGTTGACGCAGAGTCGGGTTTTAATCCATAAAGAGCATAAACCACCTAACATTCCTAAATTGTTTGGAATAACGTGCTTTAAAACATCCAGTGTGTGTATACGATCAGGTATGATGTTGTATCAATCAGGTAGTGTAAGGGTTACGCCTGCTTCACAGTGACAGACCAAACTCTGACAGACCAAACTCCCCGTTTAACGCACCGCAAACAACCGCAAAGAGTTGTCAATAGTTAACACACTCATGACATAAATTTTATTCCTCTATGCGTCAATCTTAGTGTAGTGATGACTGTGCTCGTGCGCACGTTTGGGAGATTGCAGGCGAAGGCGGTTTTTCAAAGCCTATGGTCGTGCTGAGGTAGTTCAGTGACAGTTAAGTGACCAGAAAACAATGATTCTGCAGTGTGGGCCCATTGTTGGCCTAGTAGGATTTAATGATCACCTTAGATGATCACAAATGGCTATTTGACCATGAAGGAGAGTGATGGGGTGCTGCGCCAGATGACCTGGCCTCCACAGTCACCGTACCTGAACCCAACCAAGGATTTAAGGCAGTTTTTGACTGTTCTGTCCCCACATGAAGGCGAATAAAGGTGTAACTGATAATGACTTTGTGACTGTCCTACCTTCGTATCCAAGCAGTGGAGCAGACCGGACCGGCAGATGCTCAGGTTAGATGGATCCAGACGTAGACATGAGGATGCAATCAAACGTGGGTTTATTTGATCCAGAGCAGTGACATACGGAGATGCAATACAGGAATGCAGTAGATGCTGTGATGTGGATGCCTTTCCTGAGGCTAACTGCTGAGGCAACTGCTGGTCAAAAACTGATGCCTTCACAAGCCAAGGTGTGTGTCTCCAGTCACAAAGGAAAGCAGCACTGAAAAATGCTACAGGAAGTGACAAGGCCCAAGGCTGCTAAAACCACGCCCAGAGAAAAAACTTTATTTAACAAGAACGAAGGCGTGCAGCATACGAATTCCTGCCAGCAGATGGCAGCAGAGAACAATAGATTTAAACAACATAGGTAAAACAAGAAATAATAATACAGTGCAGAAATTCAATTTGACAAGAACAGCACAGCCTTCATATGGTAAAATATTTCATTGGCCTATCAATGGCTTTATAACTAGCTCTGCTATATTTCTGTAGCCTGCAACCTCTGATTGCCCAGTTGGGCTGAAACTACTACACCCAACATGTTCTGGCAGTAATAGTAAATGGATATTGGTGCAATTCTGAGCTACTAGTCTATATAATAAATATGTAGGCTACAGAACATGTTGGGTGTAGTAGTTTCAGCCCAACTGGGCAGTCAGAGGTTGCAGGCTACAGAAATATAGCAGAGTTAGTTATAAAGCCATTGATAGGCCAATGAAGTTTTTTACCATATGAAGGCAAAAGAAATGCATGACAAAACCAGCTCTGCTACATCCAAGCATATACTAGAAGCTCAATAGTGCCTACACAAAAGAGCTGCACCCCAAGACAACACAAAAAAAAAACATTACTTCATAGCACAAGTCACCAGTCATAACTTTACATACATTGCCCAACTCTCAGCCCCCATCAGACCTCACTCACTCTGAACTCACCATAAATGTGAGCAATGAAGACTTTTTTTTACAAATCTTCTTCTGGACCGGTTTCTTTGCGCAGGGCTCTCCTTCTCCCTTTCTTTTCCGGCGCCTTCTCCCTGCGTCTCAACGTCATGTCCGGTGCGGCTGCCCAACAGGAAATGACGAAGCACGCCGCACCGCCACACCGCTGGCCGGGGAGGAGACTCGGGGGGGGGGGAGACTCAAGGGAGGGTAGGGCTTGCAGCACGGAAATGCAACACTGGGCAGCGGGCCCCGGGCCCCTGACTTTGCTGTCTGTACTATATAATTTAATACAAATAACTGCAATGCAAATAATTTGCATACATTTAAAAAGGGGTTCTCCAGTTTTATAATGATCTTTCCCATATTACAGAAAAAAATGCATATTTTTGCCCCATATGGCTGTTTTTCATATCAGCACTTTCCTTTCCCTGTTTTCTTTATCATTTTTGTCAGTTTCCTCTTCCAGCATGTTTTGTTCCGTAATGTTTCACATGGTTTACTGCGCCTACCTAACATGAAGAGGGGAAGTGTAGGAGTATGGCTATTGCAGAGAAGCAAGCCCTGAGTAATAAGCAAGCTGGGTGAAACAAGCAAGGTGGGTGAGTGTCATGGATCACATCTGTTTTGCTGGATTTTGGTGTTCATGTATACTTTTTTGCCACTGAGCACCACTCTTTTTGTTGCCCCACTTTGATGGTGTCAGTGTGTGGTGCTGACCATTCTCCCTCTTTGCATGGTGAAACTAGGAAAATAGCTAAGCCAGCCTCACAAATCCGACAACCACCTTCATGAAGCAAGTGTAAACGAACCTGAATAATTACACACAGGTCTGCATAACTTGTACAGTTTGTCGACCATGTGCATCAATGATGTAAAAGGCTATCGAAGATATAGTAGACTAGTATTATGACTAGTATTATGACTATAGATCTGAGTAACAGGTAATAATCCTCAAATCAACATAACTTTTTGCAGGCTTATAATAGCCTGAAAATGTTTGCACTGTCATGTTGATCACTTGAGCATGGAATAGAGTGTATGTCAGTCTGCAAAGTGGCTGTTATATTTTTGTCTTTTTTTACCTTTTTCTGTCTCTTCCCACTTCCCAGCCAGGGATTGACAGCCCCTCTTTGCATGCCTGTACGTGCAGTACTCAGCCCTGCAGGGTATTGCGATGGTGAGGTCACGGTTAATAGGCAATCGAGGGTTGCTCTTGGTTACTCACAGTTTTTAGGATACCCTGGGCAGGCGTACAGCAGTGATGGAGAGGCTGGCACAGAAGTCCTCTGGGGCACTCTCAATGTATAGGGACCAGGCCGGTGGAAGGTGAGGTGCCCTGGTTGTTGCAGGTTTAATGTGCTGGTGGCAAGATCCCTTTAAGTTCGTGACGCCAGTGCCGGTAACGGTGGCACACCGATTTATAATAGGAATAATTGAGGAACACGATGTTGTGGTGAACCAGAACTTCCTTTTACTGGAAACAATTAACTATTTACAGTCTTTTGTTCAGTTCCATATGTCAGCAGCAGTCACAAGCAGGCTTATACAAATGGCAGGCACAATGTTCTTGCAAGATACTCAGAGGGTTAACACACTTGCAGATCAGGCCGTAATTTTCCTCAGAAATCCTGTCTGTCTTTATCCCAAGGCCCGTATGCCCTATTGTTGGCTTTATCCTTGGTTAGGGAAACTTCCTCAGGTATATGTCCTTGCTTTCAATATAAATCCTTCTGCCCTTCAGCTCTCTTGTCTGGCTGGAATACTGGCTCTGCTTTGCTCTGTTATGGGAACTTGTTTCTCAGGAGGTAAACCCTTCTCCTGGTGGCAATTTCTGAGCTTGCTTTACTCAGGAACCTCAGGCAGGCTAGACTGCACTCACTAGCCTCCTGGACTACACTGCCCTGCCTCCTTACTGTCTGGGCCTAACTATATATATTAGGGGTTCCCTAGCTCCCTCTACTGTCTAGGAGGTGGAACTACACCCTAACAGGCCTGATACAGGAAATACACAGGAAAATCACATAAAACATCATATAAAATACAATGACCATATTGACCCTTGTGTAGTGCCCACATTTACCTAGTGGGACACTACATATGTACAACAGCTGTCAATGTGCAATTGATACTATTTTATAGTTTATTTATTTTACCTAGGGGCATTTATTTTTCCTTGCCATTATTAAGTTGTACTTATTTTTTAACTCTGACCTCTTTTAGATTGGGATTTAAGAAGGCATAAAATATTAGAAATCAACATATTTTATTTCAAAAATATATATTTTAGCTAGGACAAATCAATCCATTTGTCTTTTTACATTTTACTATGCCCATTTTCTAAGTTATTATGTTGTTTGGTCACTAACTAATAAATTCCTATAGATGTGTTCTGTTTCTAAGCCACTCATGATCTACCAGTGTTCTTATGTACTCTCTGTGGTGCTTATTATCTTCATTTTTTTTGCAAGTTCAGTTTATTATGTTCCATAATTCAAAACACTTTAGCATGGACTACTTCACTGGACCTTGATAGTTAATAGATAACAGAGGAGAGAAGAATGAAAATGCAATTTCATGAACAGTACAGGAAACATCAACTATTTCCACCAAGGATGAGATGTTGTACATAACTACAGAATCCTCGGGCTATAGAGAAGCACTTTATTGGTCATTTTCTATAGCTTACAATGCTGCTGCTAGAGGGAAAAGATCATTCTTGTTTAACAGCATAGAAAACCAGTCTTTTGAGTACTCAAATGTCATCCTGTGGAAATGCATGATGTCATCAAAATGAAGTATCAACATTTATGAGTTGCCTTTAAAAAGCAAAATGTCATTAACATCATGTGGCAATTTATGGTTCTCCGTAGACAAACCTGTTTCATATTCTTTCCAGTTTAGATTAATTTCAGAAGAAAAATAATTAACAGTTATATTTGCCACTCACAATTCCATCCAACAATTAATAATTTGTGAGCAAATACATGTATATATGTCATTTTTATTATATTTAACTCATTTTTTATAGAACGCAGAGCTGTTTATAATTTATATCACAGTATAAAAAGTTCCGGCAATAGCTTCAATGTGTTGGCCTTTTATCAAAGCACAGCATTTCTTAGGGACATAATATTTAGATGCAAGGCTCATTAATCTCAAAAGTCTCAAGACCATGATTATCTGAGGTTATATGATAGTTTTTTTTTTTTTAATGAGAAGAGTCAACAGAATCAAGAAGATAGTTGTCACTAGGTCCGGTGAAATATAATCTCATATAAAAACTTTCATTGGATAATTTAATGAATCATAAACTAATAGACACAGGCAGTGTGTATTTTTTAGTCGTATTTTATAAACCAGCATTTTAATTGGGTCAGCTTATTTTGGAATAAATAACATTTAAAGCAAAAACCTCTGTATTTGGCCAAGGGATATGAAGAAATCAAACATGCCTTTCCCATATGGCAGAAAAATCTGTCTGTTCTAGCAAAATAACACGAAACATGCCTCTTTTGCTTTAATGAATGCAAATAAGTAGTCAAAATAAAATGCACAAAATAAATAATTGATATACTTAATTGGAGTTTTATCTTTCTCACAACAGAAAGTAGTTTGCTGTTGTAGAGCAATATCTGGATATCTCTATTTTTGACAATAGTGTACATCATGGAGTCCAATAATTGTCAACCTCCGTCTAGCTGCTGGTCGAAACTATTGATGCGGCACATATTAACTTTACTCTTACTAAGGCCTCTTTCACACTTGAGTTGTCCGGATCTGGCGTGTACTCCACTTGCCGGAATTACACGCGGATCCGGAAAAACGCAAGTGTACTGAAAGCATTTGAAGACGGATCCGTCTTCAAAATGCTTTCAGTGTTACTATGGCAGCCAGGACGCTATTAAAGTCCTGGTTGCCATAGTAGGAGCGGGGAGCGGGGGAGCGGTATACTTACAGTCCGCACGGCTCCCAGGGCGCTCCAGAATGACGTCAGAGCGCCCCATGCGCATGGATGACGTGCCATGCAATCACGTGATCCATGCGCTTGGGGCGCCCTGACGTCACTCTGAAGCGCCCCGGGAGCCGCATGGACGGTAAGTATGCTGCTCCCCCGCTCCCCGCTACACTTTACCATCGCTGCCAGGACTTTAGCGTCCCGGCAGCCATGGTAACCATTCAGAAAAAGCTAAACGTCGGATCCGGTAATGCGCCGAAACGACGTTTAGCTTAAGGCCGGATCCGGATCAATGCCTTTCAATGGGCATTAATTCCGGATCCGGCTTTGCAACAAGTCTTCAGGATTTTTGGCCGGAGCAAAAAGCGCAGCATGCTGCGGTATTTTCTCCGGGCCAAAAAACGTTCCGTTCCGGAACTAAAGACATCCTGATGCATCCTGAACGGATTTCACTCCATTCAGAATGCATTAGGATAAAACTGATCAGGATTCTTCCGGCATAGAGCCCCGACGACGGAACTCTATGCCGGAAGAAAAGAACGCAAGTGTGAAAGAGCCCTTAGACATTTATTATTCCTTCTGTGCCAGAAAACTGCCACCAATAAGTCACAAAATTTGGTGCACACTGTACTGGCACAAAATGTTGTGACTTTTTGGGGGAGTTTTGCAGATTCCACTAATATTCAAATTAGTGGGGGTTTAGGGCTGGTGAAGCCGACTCGTTACATTTATTATAATCTATGTCAGGACACTAGCAAAGATTATAGAGGAAATCTACACCAGCTCCCTTGCTGGTATAAATCTCCGTTCAGGGGCCTAAATCTGCACAGATGCTCCACAATTATTATGAGATGTGTGCCTCTTAAAAGGGTTATCTCGCTCCAGAGGAAGTTAATACAAGGCACTTACTAATGTATTGTAATTAGGGATGAGTGAATCAACATATGCATGTTCCATCAGTCCCAGACGCTTTTTCCCTATAGTGTGCAAGGATTGCAGAGGTGGTCATAACCCATGGAAGTGAGCAATTTATAATATGATAGAAGAATGAAAGGAGGCAATATGGACAATCACAATTAGGAATGAGTGAATCGACTTTGGATGAAACATCCAAAGTCTATTTGCATAAAACTTTGTTTCAATACTGTATGGAGCAGAAGCTCCGTACAGTATTAGAATGTATTGGCTCCGATAAGCCGAAGTTATTACTCACGAGACTTCACATAATAAATTCAGAAATTGATTTATACTGTAAAAAATAATTTCCCGAACTCGGGTTCGGTTTCAAGTGGTACCTTGGAACCGAACCTGAGCTCGGGAAATGTTTTTTTTACAGTATAAATCTATTTCTGAAGTTATTATGCAAAGTCTTGCGAGACTTCGCGAAATAATAACTTCGGCTCATCTGAGCCAATACATTATAAAACTGTATGGAGCTACTGTTCCGTACAGTATTGAAACAAAGTTTTATGCGAATAGACTTCGGATGTTTCATCCAAAGTCGATTTACTCATTCCTAATTGTGATTGTCCATATTGCCTCCTTTCATTTTTCTACCATATTATAAATTGCTCGCTTCCATGGGTTATGACCACCTCAGCCATCCTTGCACACTATAGGGAAAAAGCGTCTGGGACTGATGGAACATGCATATGCATGCATGCGCAGAACCTCCCATCACAGTCGCTTTTTATCTGCACTGCAGTGGTTGCTGTAACCCCTGGAAATGAGCATTGTGTATAGTGCGATAGAAAAATGAATCAAGACAGCAAGGGTTGCAATATGGACAATCACAATATACTGTATTAGTAAGTGCCTTGTATTAACATTCCCTACATGATAAATAGAGATGGCCTTGAGGTTCGCCCGGCGGTCGTTTTGCGGCGAACTTTGTGTGTTCGTGATTCGCCGAACATGCGAACATATGGAGAAATTCGCACCCGACATATTCTTTTTTGTGAAGAAATTTGACCCATGACACATCCATCAGGTGGTACAGGACAGCCAATTGAGACATTTCAGCACATAGATGTACCCCCTACATTATAAATAAACCTGATCTGGCCGCCATTTTACATTCAGTGTTTTGCCAGTGTAGGGAGAGGTTGCTGTGTGGAGCAGGGATAGGCTGTTAGGGACACCAAACGCTAGCTAATAGGGCCACAAATGTGTGATTCACAGAGGGGTGCGATATACTTATAATATACTTTTATAATGAGTCAAAAACACATAGATCTATATAGTGATCACCTGAAAGTCAGGGGCCTAGGGGCTAGGGGCTTACTAGGGCCATTTTTAAATAGGGTAAGGTTCCGGACTAGTGATGGACGAACATCTGCCGGGACGGTTCGCGAACACGATCGCGCGAACACGATCAAATGTTCGCAAACCGCAAGTTCGCAAACCGCAAGTTCGCAAACCGCAAGTTCGCGGCGGGTCCCATTCATTTTAATAGCAGGAGAACCTGAAAAACATTCAGCTCATATTTGCAGCCAAGAAATAATTACTAGAAGTGCACAAATAGTCCCACAACATGGACAGTGACATACCAGATGTATTATTCGAATTTGCGATCTCCATTCATTTTTTTTTTTCAATGCAAAATATCGGCAAGAGAATGCCAAGATTGTATTTTCACTATTATTATACGGTTTTATGTAATTTTACACATTATTATATGACATGATTGTTTAATTGCCACTTATTTTGTTGCTATGCACTTTGGGTATAAATATCTTTGTGAGACACCATTTTGTATGCTTGATAAAGACTGCATTGAGCGGTTGAAATGTATTGCCTTATACTGACTGCTGAGCCCGCGGTTTTGAGGATTTGCACCCAAATTTAATTGGTCTGGTGCTGCTGTTTATTTTTTTGTTTTTGTTATTTGGACTATTACAGCGTGCACCCTTTTATATTAACCTTATTATTCATAATTATGGATCCACCGATGCCTTCACATATACTAGAGCAGACAAAGAAAGAATCTTACAAGGGTTGGTGAGTGAGCCGACGTTTTTATCCACTCCCACTTTAACTGATTTAAAAAGACACTATGAAGCTGATGCCAAGAAAATTGCATCCACGGACTTACATATTATGACCCTTGGTCAATTATATAAAGACCATAGGATCCATAGAGGGATCCGTTCTCAGCTGAAGCCGAATTTATTTCCTACAGACTCTGTTTTTGCTCAGAAGTTTGTTCAAATTTCAAATATGCATTTGATGTGATCCTTCTAAATTTTGAATATTTACAGCATGAATTGGTTGAGAGTAAGAACTGCCAGTCACAGACTAAAACAGCACTACAATCTATATTGAGTCCTGATGAATGGAACCAATATAAGAGCAATTGTACGGTCTTTTTGACTAAGTTTATTAAGGAACAGGATGCGACCAAGAGAAAAAAGTGGCTCTGTGATGCCGATGATTATTTGAGAGGAAAAGTATATACTTGGCAGAATGAAGGTTCAAGGAAACAGATACCTCCTTATTGTCTAGCGAATAAAAAGTACCATCAGTCTGGCCAATCTGTGCCAGTAGTTACCCCCACTACATCATCTTCCCAGTCTTTTTTAGAGGTGGGTCTGGCAATAAAGGAACCAGGCGGAGAGGCAGAAGGCGGAAGTTCCAAACCTCAAAGATCAATGAAATCAATGGCACTTCACAAGAAAGGCAATCAATCTTGATGGACAGTGATTTAGACCATAAACATACTGTGGTAAATATATCTTCAGTATCTCTGTCTGATGTTCAAATTGGTTTGATGTCTAAGGGTTTGTCCTTTTTTCCTTCAACTAAAATCGATTGGTTCCAATTGGAGGTTGATTTACAATGCTTTTATAGAAACATCTAATTAAAAGTCTTGTTTGCTGAACAGCCTCCTCTTGGCCAATCTATTGATACAGTTGTACAAACTGAACTCAGTTTTGGGCAATTTGTATTATTCACTAAGAGTGATTTTACACCGCAAACTAACTTACCTGCACTTGACACTTTTACCAAAGCTATTTCTGTTGATATGATTGCACTGAGAAGTGAGGTTGCTAATTCGCCACTCAAGCATCCCAACATGACCACTGCTGATATTGAATTGCTTGGGGAGTTTTGGTTTTGCCGTGACAACAGCCTCACCATTAAACCCTCCGACAAGGGTGGAGTGGTTGCTGTCATGGATACTCCTAAGTATATTAATGACATCAGGAGACAATTGAGTGATCAGAATGTATATAGAGAACTTGCAGGTGATTTGATATCGCTCAACTTATCAAGAAGGTCCTTGATTCTAAAATGGATCGGGGCATTATTGATAGTGAGTTATATTATTTTGTGTTTATACAACATCCACGCACACCTGTTATTTATGTTTTACTGAAAATCCATAAATCCTTGGTTGACCCCCCCCCCCAGGTCGACCGATTGTAGCTGGGACTGGATCAATTTTTTCTAATATTGCCATTTTTCTTGATCACATACTTCGGACATATGCAACTAATACCAGATCCTATATTAGGGACATAGGGGACTTCCTGGAGAAGATCTCCGGCATTACATTACCTGTTGGTTGTGTTGTGTGCATCTTTTGATGTCAAGAGCCTAAACACCTCCATCGATCACTCTAGAGGGGTTGCTGCTATCTGGAAATGTCTGGAGCATAGTCAATATTATCTAGAGTGTCGGACCTTTATTATTCAACTTCTTGATCTACACTACAGGGTGGCCCATTTATATGGATACACCTTAATAAAATGGGAATGGTTGGTGATATTAACTTCCTGTTTGTGGCACATTAGTATATGTGAGGGGGGAAACTTTTCAAGATGGATGGTGACTATGGCGGCCATTTTGAAGTCAGCCATTTTGAATCCAACTTTTGTTTTTTCAATAGGAAGAGGGTCATTTGACACATCAAACTTATTGGGAATTTCACAAGAAAAACAATGGTGTGCTTGGTTTTAACGTAACTTTATTCTTTCATCAGTTATTTACAAGTTTCTGACCACTTATAAAATGTGTTCAATGTGCTGCCCATTGTGTTGGATTGTCAATGCAACCCTCTTCTCCCACTCTTCACACACTGATAGCAACACCGCAGGAGAAATGCTAGCACAGGCTTCCAGTATCCGTAGTTTCAGGTGCTGCACATCTCGTATCTTCACAGCATAGACGATTGCCTTCAGATGATACGAGATGTGCATCACCTGAAACTACGGATACTGGAAGCCTGTGCTAGCATTTCTCCTGCAGTGTTGCTATCAGTGTGTGAAGAGTGGGAGAAGAGGGTTGCATTGACAATCCAACACAATGGGCAGCACATTGAACACATTTTGTAAGTGGTCAGAAACGTGTAAATAACTCATGAAAGAATAAAGTTACGTTAAAACCAAGCACACCATTGTTTTTCTTGTGAAATTCCCAATAAGTTTGATGTGTCAAATGACCCTCTTCCTATTGAAAAAACAAAAGTTGGATTCAAAATGGCCGACTTCAAAATGGCCACCATGGTCACCACCCATCTTGAAAAGTTTCCCCCCTCACATATACTAATGTGCCACAAACAGGAAGTTAATATCACCAACCATTCCCATTTTATTAAGGTGTATCCATATAAATGGCCCACCCTGTAGTATTGAGGCACAATTATTTTATGTTTATGGATTGTTTTTTACAGTTACGGGGGGCCGCCATGGGGTCAAATGTGACACCAACGTACGCAAATGTCTTCATGGCGGCCCTCGAGGAGGACCTCATCTATGTATCCCACCATTACAGTAATGTACTAAGTTGGTGGCGGTATATAGACAATGTCTTTCTGATTTGGCATGGTGATGTACAGTCTCTTGAGTTATTTAATAATTTCTTGAATCAGATGGATCCGGATATCTCTTTTACTTTGACTCATTCTGACACACGGATACAATTTCTGGATACCATGGTCTCAGTGGTGGATAATAAGTTATCTACTGATATTTTTACTAAGCCCACTGACTGCAATACTTTGTTGCAGTATAATAGTTGTCACCCGAGATCTACAATTGATTCATTACCATACAGTCAGTTATTGAGGGTAAAAAGGATAGTGCAGGACCCTGTCAAATTACCTACTCGTTATGCTCGGATGGTACATAAATTTCAACAGAGAGGCTATCCCTCTCGGTTGATTCATAAACATTTGGACAGGGTTAGACATCCACAGCAATCAGAGACTAAAGTTACACCTAGCAAAAAAGATCGGATTCCTTTCGTGTCCACTTATTCTGAGCAAAGTGGGGATGTGGCCAATATTATTCGGAGACATTGGTCTATTTTGAAGAGTAACCTCCCACATATTGAAGCCTTTACTGTACCCCCTCTTTTATCTTATAGGCGTCCTACAGGATAAACTGGTACAGGCTGACATCCCTACTAGAAATGTGGTACAGACTTATATTGGTACCCGGAGAAAGGGATGCTTCCCTTGTTTGAATTGTGTAAACTGTTTGTTTATGATTAAAGGTGACAAATTTATCCATCCAACATCTAGGACTCAATATGACATCCGCCATTTTTTGACGCGCGATAGTGCGTATGTTGTTTATGTACTTTTATGTCCATGTGGTCTCCTACATGTTGGGGAGACCACTTGTGACATGAAGATGCGGTTGAACAATCACCGGTTTTCTATAAGACATAAAAGAAAAGACCTACTTGTTCCGAAACATTTTGTAGAGGCTGGTCACAATGAGAAGGATCTTAAATTCATGATTTTGGATCAGGTCACTTTGTCAAAGAGGGGTGGCGATCGGACACTGGCTCTTAAACAAAGGGCGATACGTTGGATCCATCGCCTCCATACTCTGAGACCACTTGGCCTGAATGTTGAATTCAAATGGAGTGTGATATAGTTGGTTGAACTCCACCTGATTATTTGCTTCGTCTTGTTCTGGTTGTGTGATCACAGATGGTATCACAATTTTATCGTAAATTATATTTACTCTTTTTTTTTTTCTTTTTAGATTACCTTTATCAACATCATTGCAGCAGTGATTACAGAAAGCGACCTCAAGATCTTGTGTGTCAATTTTTATATGCCTTATTAATATGGGGGACCCATTGGGCATAATAATATTGTGTCTTCACTACATTGTTGGCCGTATGTACATAGAGATCTTGGGAGTAGTGGCCGAAGCTTATATTCACACATGGGGTGTGGGGGTGACTTTGGGTCAGACGACGTTTGACACGATATGTGTCTCACGCCTCTGCCCCATTATAGCTCGTGGTGATAATCATGAATAAAGATACAGCCACAGGGCCCCCTCTGTTCTGCCCCCCCTCTTTTTTGACACTGTTGTGTCATATACTTTTCTTTAGGCCTGTGGTGCTGATCACGGATAATGATACAGCCACAGAGCCCTTGCTGTTTTCTTTTTATTTATTTATAAAAACTATTGTGCCATGGTTACTCCGTACTATTTATCTTTATGTACTGCAGTGTTATTTATGTCTTTACTCATTTGAGTTAAATATCTATATATATTTCACAATAAATAGTATTTATTGGTCTATGGACCTTCCCCCCTTTCTTTCTTTATGCCCAATGTTGTCCCTTATTTATTCATTTTGTTATTTGTGACCGCTTTGCCCAGTTGCCGTCTTGGTTTGCGCTCTGCCTGCGGGTTTTGTGGTCGGGTGCTGCCTTGGTTACGACGCTGGTGATGGTTGCGCCAGTGGTCGTGGCTAACAGGGGCTGACTCCTCCCCGTCGGTGTGGCATATCCAAATAGGTGCTGGCGCTCTTCTCCGCTCGGGTCTCGCAATGTCTTCCCGGGTTATGTGGGCAATCACGTGGTGTCACGTGATTGGTCGCGTGACCGTGTTGGCGTCTCCTGATCCCGGTGGTTGAGAGTGCTGGTTGCTAGGCTGCTGGGCATGCGCAGTCGCGCTCATTGGATGCTGATCTTGGCGTCGTATATTTGTCCCCGCTGTGTAAGTTTATTTTATGTACACTCACCTAAAGAATTATTAGGAACACCATGCTAATACGGTGTTGGACCCCCTTTTGCCTTCAGAACTGCCTTAATTCTATGTGGGATTGATTCAACAAGGTGCTGATAGCATTCTTTATAAATGTTGGCCCATATTGATAGGATAGTATCTTGCAGTTGATGGAGATTTGAGGGATGCACGAAGCTCCCATTCCACCACATCCCAAAGATGTTCTATTGGGTTGAGATCTGGTGACTGTGGGGGCCCTTTTAGTACAGTGAACTCATTGTCATGTTCAAGAAACCAATTTGAAATGATTCGAGCTTTGTGACATGGTGCATTATCCTGCTGGAAGCAGCCATCAGAAGATGGATACATGTTCTCATTCTGTTTAAGCCAAATTCGGACTCTACCATTTGAATGTCTCAACAGAAATTGAGACTCATCAGACCAGGCAACATTTTTCCAGTCTTCAACAGTCCAATTTTGGTGAGCTCGTGGAAATTGTAGCCTCTTTTTCCTATTTGTAGTGGAGATGAGTGGTACCCGGTGGGGTCTTCTGCTGTTGTAGCCCATCCACCTCAAGGTTGTGCATGTTGTGGCTTCACAAATGCTTTGCTGCATACCTCGGTTGTAACGAGTGGTTATTTCAGTCAACGTTGCTCTTCTATCAGCTTGAATCAGTCGGCCCATTCTCCTCTGACCTCTAGCATCCACAAGGCATTTTTGCCCACAGGACTGCCGCATACTGGATGTTTTTCCCTTTTCACACCATTCTTTGTAAACCCTAGAAATGGTTGTGTGTGAAAATCCCAGTAACTGAGCAGATTGTGAAATACTCACACCGGCCCGTCTGGCACCAACAACCATGCCACGCTCAAAATTGCTTAAATCACCTTTCTTTCCCATTCTGACATTCAGTTTGGAGTTCAGGAGATTGTCTTGACCAGGACCACACGCCTAAATGCATTGAAGCAACTGTCATGTGATTGGTTGACTAGATAATTGCATTAATGAGAAATAGAACAGGTGTTCCTAATAATTCTTTAGGTGAGTGTATATTTAAAACAGCTGTTGTGTGTATTAACACTTAACAATTAAAAACTAAAAAAAAGGTGTTCAATTTGGGTGTAATATACACATTATTGTATTATGGATGAAATAATTCTGATTGTAAAAAATATTTTGCACATTTTTTATCAGTGTTTTATCAGTGTCTTATCTTTCTATTTTACACATTATTATATGACATGATTGTTTAATTGCCACTTATTTTGTTGCTATGCACTTTGGGTATAAAAATCTTTGTGAGACACCATTTTGTATGTTTGATAAAGACTGCATTGAGTGGTTGAAACGTTGCTGAGGGGTCAATAAAGGGTCCACCATCTTCACTTTATTTTTGGAGTGCTGCCTCGTTTTTTGGATACGTATTGCCTTATACTGACTGCTGAGCCCGCGGTTTTGAGGATTTGCACCTGAATTTATTTGGTCTGGTGCTGCTGTTTATTTTTTTGTTTTTGTTATCTATATATATATATCTATCTATATATATATATATATATATATATACAGTCAGGTCCATAAATATTGAGACATAGACACAATTCTAAAATTTTTGGCTCTATACACCACCACAATGGATTTGAAATGAAACGAACAAGATGTGCTTTAACTGCAGACTGTCATCTTTAATTTGAGGGTATTTACATCCAAATCAGGTGAACGGTGTAGGAATTACAACAATTTGCATATGTACCTTCCACTTGTTAAGGGACCAAAAGTAATGGGATACTTGGCTTCTCATCTGTTCCATGGCCAGGTGTGTGTTATTCCCTCATTATCCCAATTACAATGAGCATTGTATTTATAGGCATATACAGTCAGGTCCATAAATATTGGGACAGCAACACAATTCTAACATTTTTGGCTCTATACACCACTACAATGGATTTGAAATGAAACAAACAGGATGTGCTTTAACTGCAGACTGTCAGCTTTAATTTTAGGGTATTTACATCCAAACCAGGTGAACGGTGTAGGAATTACAACAGTTTGCATATGTGCCTCCCACTTGTTAATGAACCAAAAATAATGGGACACAATAATAATCATAAATCAAACTTTCACTTTTTAATACTTGGTTGCAAATCCTTTGCAGTCAATTACAGCCTGAAGTCTGGAACACATAGACATCACCAGATGCTGGGTTTCATCCCTGATAATGCTCTGCCAGGCCTCTACTACAACTGTCTTCAGTTCCTGCTTGTTCTTGGGGCATTTTCTCTTCAATTTTGTCTTCAGCAAGTGAAATGCATGCTCAATCGGATTCAGTTCAGGTGATTGACTTGGCCATTGCATAACATTCCACTTCTTTCCCTTAAAAAACTCTTTGGTTGCTTTTGCAGTATGCTTTGGGTCATTGTCCATCTGCACTGTGAAGTGTCGTTTAATGAGTTCTGAAGCATTTGGCTGAATATGAGCAGATAATATTGCCCGAAACACTTCAGAATTCATCCTGCTGCTTTTGTCAGCAGTCACATCATCAATAAATACAAGAGAACCAGTTCCATTGGCAGCCATATATGCCTACGCCATGACACTACCACCACCATGCTTCACTGATGAGGTGGTATGCTTAGGATCATGAGCAGTTCCTTTCCTTCTCCATACTCTTCTCTTCCCATCACTCTGGTACAAGTTGATCTGTCCATAGGATGTTGTTCAAGAACTGTGAAGGCTTTTTTACTTGTCGTTTGGCAAACTGTAATCTGGCCTTCCTGTTTTTGAGGCTCACCAATGGTTTACATCATGTGGTGAACCCTCTGTATTCACTCTGGTGAAGTCTTCTCTTGATTGTTGACTTTGACACACACGCACCTACCTCCTGGAGAGTGTTCTTGATCTGGCCAACTGTTGTGAAGGGTGTTTTCTTCACCAGGGAAAGAATTCTTTGGTCATCCACCACAGTTGTTTTCTGTGGTCTTCTGGGTCTTTTGGTGTTGCTGAGCTCACCGATGCGTTCCTTCTTTTTAAGAATGTTCCAAACAGTTGTTTTGACCACGTCTAATGTTTTTGCTATCTCTCTGATGGGTTTGTTTTGTTTTTTCAGCCTAATGATGGCTTGCTTCACTGATAGTGACAGCTCTTTGGATCTCATCTTGAGAGTTGACAGCAACAGATTCCAAATGCAAATAGCACACTTGAAATGAACTCTGGACCTTTTATCTGCTCATTGTAATTGGGATAATGAGGGAATAACACACACCTGGCCATGGAACAGCTGAGAAGCCAATTGTCCCATTACTTTTGGTTCCTTAACAAGTGGGAGGCACATATGCAAACTGTTGTAATTCCTACACCGTTCGCCTGATTTGGATGTAAATACCCTCAAATTAAAGCTGGCAGTCTGCAGTTAAAGTACATCTTGTTCGTTTCATTTCAAATCCATTGTGGTGGTGTATAGTGCCAAAAATGTTACAATTGTGTTGATGTCCCAATATTTATGGACCTGACTGTATCTATTGAAGTGTCATTATTGCTTTGCAGTATGACACTTCAGCTGTTTAGTATGGCTGTAAAGCCCATCCGGGACGGGAGTAGCCAAAGTACTGGGTGGGTGGCTCCTCCCCACGTTCCAGGCCGGGTGTTGGGAGGCTTATAAAAAGCAGTCACCATTAATCAGGTGGTGTGGATTATCTTCCATCTCACAGTGAAGCTGTGAAGTCTCTATGGTTTGGGATCTGAAGATGTGTGCCGTGCAAAAAGGGCTGAGAGCCGCATGCTGGAAAACAGGCCCCTAAAGCCTGCTGGGGACCGCTGATGAAAAACTGCTATCAAGGTAAATTTTTGTGTTCTGTGGACTTTCCATGGTGTGAACAAACACCAAGACTGCAAATTGTTAGTTTGTTTTGCCTTCTGTGTGAATAAATACTGAACTATTTAAGTTAAAGACTTTGTGATTGCCTCTATACTGCATCCGCTTACCTGCCTACCAGAGCGAATCACCACACTATCTATATCTATCTATCTATCTATCTATCTATCTATCTATAAATATATATATATATACACGTCTGACTCATTCTTAACAGACGGTCTAAT
Organism: Bufo bufo; assembly: GCF_905171765.1. Taxonomy (NCBI): domain Eukaryota; kingdom Metazoa; phylum Chordata; class Amphibia; order Anura; family Bufonidae; genus Bufo; species Bufo bufo. The sequence goes on from NC_053389.1 coordinate 483,687,447, forward strand.
ATGTCGCCAAGTTTATCTTGTTCACCTGGTGTGCCATTCATACTTTTTTTTATAATAAATATTTATTTTTATTTTAAAAGGCACAAATTAATACATGATCCAATCTTAATCAAGTCAGACTACATAATATGACAATTATAAACATCATTATAGCTAGATTATACAGATCACTATAGGTTCACACCTAATATAATAATGAATACAATTATAGCCTCCCCCCTTCCCTCCCCCCCTATTGGCTGCCGTCCATTCCAATCCGTCAACATTAAGTATAGCTAGATAATCTTGCGTGCCACCCTCCATTTTTTTTATTTTTTTCATATCCTCATAAATTCTAATTTGTTGGAGATATAAACACCACTCGCTTATCGAGGGCGGGGAGACAGAGCCCCAATGCTTGATCAACATAGCTTTAGCCACCATCAGTCCCCTCATCCAGATCTGTCTGACCCGGCGCGGGGTTTCTATTTCTGAGACATAGTATCCCAAGATCCCTGTCAAGATCCCCGGGCTATAGTTCGTCGCAGACTCCTTTTGTAGGGTAGAAAAGACCTGCTCCCAATATTTTTTTTATTTTACTACAACCCCAAAGCAAATGGACATAGTCTGCATTACTGGTTACAGTTGCCAGTGCGATTCGGAGTTTAGCGTATAATCTAGATATCTTCACCTTCTCATTCTTCTG